>NC_133398.1:6455277-6762314 GCF_047511655.1 Castor canadensis | reverse complement strand
ACCCCTGGACCGGGCTCTACCCAGGGCCACCCACCCCAGGCAGGTGGGGGCTGGACTCAAAGGCCATGAGGTGGCTGGAGAGGGTTGCAGGGGAGAACAGCTCCTCAGTGTCCTTAGCAGGGTGGGATGGGGACTGCCTAGCTTTGGGGGTACTGGAGGTGAGAGAGTGAGTGTGAGGGAATCCTCCCCTCCCCTGCCCAGACTTGTCTCCAGCTGCAGACACCGGAGAGCTGTGGGGGGTTCTTATAAGAGCAGGGACAGGACAGACCCCCCCCCCAGCTCCCCATTCATCTGTCTACATCGTCTTCTGGACACCTGCTGCGTCCGGCCTGATGCTCCCCGCCTGCCTAGGCTCCCAGACCTTCCAACATCAAGCTCCAGGGGACCCTGGGCTCACAGGGGCTGGGGGAGAGTGGATGGTGTGAAAATCTGGCCAGGAAAAGCCACTTAGAACAGCTCTCACCTTGGGGACCCATCCTTTCATCCAAGAAAGAGCTTGTTAGCATTGTGATCTCAGACGAAGGAAGGGTCTCAGAGCTGACTTAAATCATCATACCCAAACTCAGAGTTGTCCCAGCTTTCCCCCTTTTGCGGTAGGTAGAGAACATTGTTATGGGCTGGCATTTGGGAACCACATGGGGCTGACTGTCTGGACTCAGAGTCACACGCAGACCCACCCGCGCCCCACACCATGCACACGCACACACGTGCTCACGCCCCACTGTGAGGCTCCAGTCCGGCCCTGAAGACCCCATCCAGGCTCTTGGAGCCCAGTGAAGTGGCCGAGCAGACATACCCAGCAGTGTGGGCCAAGGGTCAAGTGCTCTTGCAAGGTGGTGAGTAGGAGAGGGTCATGGGGTTTCCTGTTCAGAGGGAGCTCCTAGGAGCCATCTTGCCAGGCTCCTATGCTGAGCAGAGGCACAGAGTCAGGGTGCCATTAGCATCCAGCGGTAAGGGAGTGACACAAAGCGGGGGCATTTGCACAGCGCTCCTCAAACTGCAGGGGCAGAGCTGGCCCCTGCTGACCAGGACATGTCTGGGACCACCACGGTGTGTGGGCTTGCCAGAAACAGCAAGGAGAGCTCTTTTTGGCCACCGACCTGGCCACTTAATTCTCAAGCTGTCCTGAGAATCAGACAGCACTGATTGTCAGGTTGCACTGCGCCTGAGTCCCTTCCACAGGGGAAACTGTTGGTTCCCAGCCTGGCTCTTGGGGCCGAGGTGATGACAGGACACAGCACATGAGCCCTTTATGGGTAATATCTCTTATTGTGTCCTAAAAACGAAGCAGGCTCCAGGGGATCTTATTTTTTGGTTTTTCTTTGGATTCTATTTCCTGCGTGTGGGATGAGCAGCAGGGACCTTCCGGTTTGGGGGCCAGTGGGAGGCACTAGAAGAGGGACCATGAGTTATGAAGAAGCCAAGAAGCTGGGTCCCAGGCCCAAGTGGCTGGGCAGTGGGCAGGGGACTGCTGAGCAAAGGGCCACCCCAGAACTGACCCAATGCCTCAGCAGCTGGAGGTGTGGCAGGCGAGGGCACGTCCATTTGTAACATCGCTGCCCAAGTAAGAGGGGCCCCAGACCAGAGTTAAAAATTGGGGCTCCCACCTTGCCTGGCCCAGTGCTCCAAGTTGGTATGTGACTTGTTGCTGGGCGGAGCTTCTGTGCCCTATCCTGTGCAAAATGAGAAGGTTGAACCATCTATTTCTGGCCATGTTTTATGAGCTTCTGGGAATCTCTGGGTTAGCACCAGGGAGCTGGATGCAGTGCAGGTGCTCATGGGCCCTGGGCCTGGGCGTCTGCATTTAACAAGCCCCCCACCCCAGCAGTTTTTATACCCTGCTGAAGCTTCTTCTAGAACCGACTCCTCACTCCATCATCTGCCTCAGTTTACCCGAGTGGGGAAAAGTTCTCTGTGCAGTGGCACCATGGGAAATGAAAGGCTGGAAGGAGCCGGGAGGGCTGAATGTACAGGAGAGGAAAGGGCTGAGCCCCAGCATCCCGAGGCCACAACACCGTTGTGGGGTGTGGAAGAGCTCAGTTGCTCTCAACCACTCACTGAGTTCGCTGGGCACCTACGGGACACCAGTGTAAGTGGCCCGAGGGGTTGGGAGGAAGGGATGATTGTAACAGGGGGTTCTGGCTCTCCCACTCTGGCCTCCCGACTCCCCGCATCTGTGGGGGCCAGAGTAGCACCAGGGCAATCAGAAGCTTTACTGCTCACCAGGGGTCTCTGTCACTCTGGTTCCTGGAAGAGACCCCTCCTGGCTTCCTGCCTGCTCCTCCTTTCTGTCTCCCTGCCCTTGCCTGTCTCACTTCTCATGCTCCCCTAGAAGTGGACATTCACTGTCCCCCAAAGGGATGGCCACCTCTTACCAGACTATTCTTGGCCCCAAGACCCCACCCCCCTGCCCATCCTCCCACCCATGGCCCCCTTCTCCAGCCTCCCTTCTTGCTGTGGGCACAGACGTTCACACACCAGAGATGGCGTTATTAAAAATGACATTTAACCAGAGCTGGAATTACCACGCGGATGGCTGCAAACGTCGGAATCAAAGCAGGAGCCGCCGGCGGGCGGGCGCGCCTGGCAGGGGCCTCGTGGCCTCCGCGCCGCCAGAGCTCTGCGCGGGCCTCCCATATAAAACTCCTCGGAACGGCAAGGTCTTGAAAGCCAGCGCACCTCCTTTCATTAGACTAACAAATAACACGTAACAGAAAACATCTGTTAACAGCAGCCCTAATGCTCTCAAGATGTCCAGCCAGTGGGCAGCCAGGCACGCAGGGCACAGGTTTGGGCAGCCCCTCTGCTCTCCCCTCCACCCGTGGGCCCCAGGAGCCTCCCCCTACTCCCTTTCTTCCCCCACCTGGGTCTTTCTTCGCTCTCTCTTCTGGCTGACGAGGACGAGCAATCTGAAGGTCCATGTTCAAGGGGGCAGTGCCCCTAGATGACAGTCACCACAGTCCTCCACTGTAGGGATGGCACGGGAACCAGAGGTCCTGGACCAGCAGCGCCTGACCTCAGCCTGATCCTCCTACTCTCCGAGCTTCACATTTGCCATAGGAGAGGGATCGGGCCTGGCAAGCAGGTTTTTGAGGTGTAGGAAGTGGTAGAAGCAGAGTGCTCAGCGGGTAGCCAAACAGGTGAGAAGGGCTCAGAAAGAGAGACTGCACAGAGAGATTTGGTGACTTGTTCAAGGTCACACAGCAGGTGGAGAAGCCAGGCTTGCAGCCAGAGCCTAGGATGCGTTTTTCAGGACCCTGAGACAAAGCTAGGAGGGAGCTCTGACTTGGTCCCTGCCTCTTGTATGAGAAAGAGGCAGCTCTCCCTGCCCTCTCTCAAGCCTGGTGGCCAAACAAAGCCCTTTGCATGAACCCTGTTCCTTGGAAGCTAGAGACGCCTCTAGCCACAGACATCATTCTGGGTTGGGGGATCAGGAGATCAGGTGCTTCTCAGAACCCACAGCTCAAACCTGGAGAAGGAAGGGCTGCATCCCAGACAGCAGGGGATAAAAACAAAGAAAACACCTCAAAGTTGGGCTAGAGACAAGGTGGCACTTTGTTCCCTTCCCTTTGTGAGGAGGTCACAGAATACAGACTTAGCCTTCCCCAAGAGACTGATGTTCACCTCTGTGCCTTCCCTCCCTGCCAAGATCTCTGCTCTGGCTCAGAGAAGGTGGGGTGGGATGAATTCATCCGCTCACCCATTCATTCACTGTGCATGTATGTCGTGCCATGTGCAGAGCACTGGGAGAAGCAGTGGACAGGTCAGACCCAATCCCCACAGCAGGGAGTAAGCTGGAACGCAGGGCAGCTCCCAGCTACATGGCCATGCAGTGTGTCCGGCTCCCAGCTCTGCACTTAACCTGGCCTCTGGCTGAATTCTCTCAGCGTCCTTATCCCCATCTCTGGCAGCTGAGTAAGCAGAGGCTCTGAAAGGTAAAGACTGCCCCAAGGTCACCCAGGGAATATGCAGTGACCCCAGATTGTCCCAGATACCCAGGGAACTGCAGGGTCCTCTTGCTGCAAGCTGGACTTCCCTTTTCTGGGCCCCCATGAGCTCGGTCAGGTAGGGGGCTCCAGGTGGAGCTGTGCTGGAGGGGCAGGGGTGGGGGGGGGCCGGGGAGCCCCCCTCACCTCAGGAAGCTCACTTCCTAGCAACACTGTGTTAATTGAAAGGCCAGCCTCTCCTGCAGAGCCCGCTCCCAGCCACCAGGACCAAGCCAGGAGAGTGTCAGGGCTCCAAGCGGGAAATTGCCAGAGACAAGAAGTAAAAACGGACTACTTTGGTTTCACTGGGAAGGCAAAAAGAAAAGGCAGAGATCTAAAAGCAGCCGAAAGCAGGCCTGTTGTTTAAAAGAAACCATTGCTGCCAGCAAATCTGTGTCCAGGTGGAGTGGGGGGACAGGGAGCTGCTTTCAAAGGGGCTAGTTTCTCTGTCAAGGCTTGGAAAGTGGGGGAAGTTATCATGAGGGCTCTTCTCACCTTCTACAAATACTTGTTGAGCGCCTGCCTACTGCATGCCAGGCCTGGGCTGGGCACTGGGGTCCCTGCAGGGGGCAGGAGACAAACAGGTGGGTCCTTGTGTGAGGGAGCCATTCTGACTGCTGTGAGAGCAATGGGACCCCCTTGCTTGCCCAGAGAGCTAGGGAAGGCTTCCTGGAGGAAGCAAAATTTCAGAAGGGACCTAAAAGGCGAATGGAATGAGCCCAGAAGAGGAGGTCAGGGAGGGTGCTCTGCATGGCTGGATGACAGATGCAAAGGCCCAGAGGTAGGAAGCAGTTGGCTGTTCAAGGGTGGAAGGACTGGCAGATGTGCACTACCAGGTCTTGTTCAAGATGTGTCATTTTCAGAGACTGTGGGTGTGGATCAGTGTAGAGCTTGCTTAGCGAGTGAAGCCCTGGGTTCCATCCTCAGCACCACAAAAATTTTTAAAGAGTCTCCCTTTTTGTTTTCAGAGTAGTGGGAATGCTTTTTCTGCATTTGTGGGCATCTATAGAGGGGGGTCACCAGGCTCTCCCCAGAGATTCTTGCCACAAGCTAGTGTCCTGTGTCCCCCATCCCCCGTTACCCCACCCCCTGTCACATGGGAAGCCAGTGCCTGATGTGGGGAGCTGCTTCCTGGTTGCCCTTGGCTCACAAGCCCTTACTTGGTCACCTAGCCCTGGTTGGCCCTGCACTGCTTTGAGGTCTGGCCCACCTGAGAAACCTGGAATGTCCTCAGCCAGAGGCAGGGCAGGCTCCTGTGTCCCAGCCACCTCTGCAGGCTGCTGCACCCATCAGGGACGGCGAGAGAGGGGTGTGGACAGAGGGGTTTGGGGCAGCTATCGCTGGTGATGAATTTATGACGCCATGGATCCAACATCAGGACTGTGTGTCACAGGTACACAATGGCCCAGTGGTGGAAGTCATTCCAGGCTATCCAGCTGCAAATCCTATGTCCCCAGAAAAAGGAAGGACTAGGAGTGTTTGGGGGGTAGAGGGGACATTGAGGATGGTAGAGGTAGACATGAGTCTGACAGAACCATTTGTTATGCACCTGCTATGTGCCTCACCCTGCACCTGGACCATTTTGATCCAACCTCCCAACTCAGGAGGTAGATAGTCTTATGGCCCCCATTTCCAGATGGAGAAGCTGAGGCCCAGAGAGATAGCTTACACAGTGATACTGTGGGGTCACCAGACCTTGGACCTTTGTCTGTAGTGTCTTCTCCCTCATCCCTTCTGACTTCCCCCACCCTCCCCAGGCTTCTTTAGGGAGGGCAAGGTGACAAGTTTCCACACAGTACAGAGGCCACCTGAACAAAATCAAAGCTCATCCTGGCCCCAGAAAGGACCCCCTGTTATCCCCGTGAAGCTCAATGGTGATGCAGGCATAGGACAGAGAGCTGACCCCAGACAGTCCCCGTGGGTCCCCTCAGGGTGCTGGCTGTGCTGTGGGATTTAGCCTCATTTGCAGAGTGGCCCTGGGACAGCACTCAGCTCACTGAGCCACCAGCTCCTTTTTGGCAAATGGGCATCGCCACAGTCACTGGAGGAGTGGTGGAGGTCACATGGGTGAGGGCTCACTCTGTGCCTGCCTGGTTCCAGCAGGTGCTTAGTAAACACTGTCTTGCTTTGATCCCTCTCTCGGGAACTTGGGACAAAGGGCAGACACACAGTTGAGGATTTTCTTTGGGAGATGGAAAACTGAGCATGAGGGGTTTCCAGGGCCCAACAAAGAGGAGCTGAGATTAGGACAGAGCTCCAGGTCCCAGCACCTGGCCCAGCCTGGTGGCCATTGAACCTGGCCACTGTTCCTGTGCTCACACAGCCATTTTGCTTTATTTTCCACAGCACCCATGTAATCCAGTCTGATTTCATACCAAACACCATCACTAAGACACAACACAACTATTTTTATAACGTGGTGTTTGAGGTTGAAAATTCAAATGAGGGATTAATTGCAATGTCTAGATTTGTGGATAAGATGACTTGGAAGGAAGGCTGAGATTCAGATGTGCAGCCTCAGGGCTGGGCCGAGCACCGGCAAAGCTAGTGTAGACGCGTGTTCGTGCTCACGGGAAGGCAGATCTCTGTGCTGGCTTCCTTCTCTGCCCAGGACCCCAATGTCCAAGCAGGGGTCAGAAGCAGGCTCCCCAGTGGGAAAACAGCTGTGGAGTTTGTGGAGCAGATGGCAGAGGGAGGGGGACACACAAAGCTGGGGCACCAGGAAAAGGGATCGGGTTCACCTCCATTGGTGCCAGCTCTCTGCTTCTCCGTAAACCTCCTCCCTCCCTCCACCCCTAAACCAGAACCAGATGGACTGGAAGTGAACAGCAGGTCTGAGGGTGGGCCAGGCAGACTGGGTCGGGTGGGAGCCCTGGCCAGGGAGGGAGGCACACGGCAAGCCCCATTCCAGAGTGGCCAGAGGTGGGATGTGTCCTGTGGGCACTCGAGGGCCAGGTAGGAGCCCCTGCAGAAGGCTGGGGTCCTGGAGGGCTCGCTGGCAGCTTCAGCACTTAGTGAACCTTTGCTGTCTTCTTCAAAAACAGGAATGACAGCACTGGTGGGACAGTGGGGGGCTGTCCTGGCACCTCGGATTTTCCTCTCTCCTCTTTCCCATGGGTATGAGCATGTCTCTGAAGACGAGGTGTGACTGCTGGCCCAGAGCAGCTCTGGGGAGTTGTTGAGCAAATGTCCAGTGTCCTTCTATACACCCGAGGTGTCCACCCCCAGAAAGTCTGGAACAGGACCAGAAAATCAGGCTGACCCACTTTGGCTCCAGGGGTAAGGGGCTACCCTCTCTGAGCCTTGGTTTCTTCTTCTGGAAGGTGGGGTGAAGACGACACCTACCCCAGAGGCATGATGCCAGGAGACAGGAAGCTCTGGACATGTGACTTGTTATTAAGCGAGGCTCTTCTTATTATTACGGCCATTGCTATTGTTAGGGGCTCCTGCCTGGGCCCCTGAGAGAGAATATGGGCCGAGGGCACAGCCACACCCCTGGCAGCTGCTGGTCCCCAGGGACCCTCATCTTTCCAATATAGGAATGAGGAAGTATCCCCACCCAAACTAGCTCCATATTAAGGCAAAACTCTGTCCCGCCGCCCCCAGCTCACCCTGGGGCGGGGTGGGGGGGGGTGTTTATACCACTGTCTGTTGGCAGGTTCGGGGCCAAGATGAAGGGGGCAGTGTCTCCACCCCTCTCAGCGAAGCTCTGCCTGTCCCTGGGGAGAGCTCGGGTGTCTCCAGCCCCACACAGCCTTTGGCACAGCAGACACACAAAAGCCTGGGTGGAGAGCTGGGTCAGGGACAGCCCAGGGGAGGGGCTCCACCATGGAGACCTCAAGACATTGCCTGACAGAGCTCGTGACAGAGCCCGTGAGCCACCCTTAGTGTGGGGAATGAAGTTACTGCCCACAGGAACTCCTCCTGGACACGTTCGTGACAGTAGTGAATTGTGTCCCCCTCAGGGGCTCCCACTCCCAGCCACCACACAAGGCTGTCCCTCGGTCTTGTGGAAGGCCCTATCTCACAGGGACAAGCAGAGGTTGCTGCGCTCTGCCCGTTTCTCTAGCCCCTCTCTGCAGGCACTGGGCAGACACCCTCCACTCATCCTTAGGCAGCTGGCCATCAGAGATGGGGCTTTGTCACCCAAGGCTGCCCAGCTGGAGGTGGAGTTCACACCCAGGATCAGAGCTCTCCCATTTGCACGGGAGCCCCCCCAGCAGGCTGCCAATGCCTAACTCCCAGCCTAGCTGGGAGAGGGACCCAGGACCCCCATGTGACAGGGGCGGGGCTAGGAGAAGAGCAGAAAGGCGTTCCGGGCAGGCTCACAGGCCCATCAGACACTGTCCTCACTGCAGATTTGGAAAGGGAGTTCCTGGAATGAAGGAGCACACCGTTCTAATTCTGCCAGGGTGAAGACAAGGACCCAGTGGGACTGGCACCTGTGACAGATAGAAAACCAGTGCCAACGGGCTTAGGCAAAACTAAGACTCCCTGAGGAACAACTGAGGGTTGCAGGGCAGTCAGGCATGGCTGGATCCAGGCTTCAATAATGGCTCTGAGCCTGGATTCTCTGTCACTGACTTCACCTGTTCCTAGAGAGGAGGCACACGGACAGACAGACACACAGACACACACACAGACACACACCACACGGGCCCAAAAGAAGCCAGAAGCCCCAGCGAAAGTCTTATTTGACCCAGATTGGGTCGCTGCCTACCTCTGAGCCAATCACAGTGGCCGCAGAGAAGCTGCGTGCTGATTGGCTGAAGCCTGGGTATGGGGTGGGGCTTCTCTGGATCCTTGGGCAGAGAAGGAGGCCGCTGGGGCGTGGGGGAGCTGGGCGTGGGGGGGGGCGGGGCTCCTGGCCGTGCTTTATACGTGAGGCAGCTCCTGCTCACCCATGGCCCCCCAGCTTGTGAGTGGAGGAGCGGGAACTCACTTCAAGACCTCTCAAAGCCACCCCTGTGTGCCCAGAAGCCCTGACAGCTGGCCCTGGGGCCACTCTTTCCATCTTGGCCCCCTGGACCAAGATAGGCAACAGTGTCTGGCCCAGGAAAGGTTGCCTAGGCCTGGGTAGCTGGGTCCAGGGCCCCCCTCCAGTGGCAGCACCCCTCACGCTGCATCTGCCACTCTGGTTAAGAGTGATGGTGCCAGGCCACAGTGCGCAGTGAGTATCTTGAAAAGGGTTGCTGATGTCCTTCTGCACTGCACTCTGGAGCTAACGTAAACCTCTATTTAGATTAGGACGCCCCCTTCCCCAGGCATTAAGCATTATTTGCCTAAAGGCTAAGTGGTCTTAGGAGCTTCCACCCACTCACCTACCAGGGTTTACTGAGGACCCTGCCTGTGTCAGGCAACGCTACAGACACAGGTGACCCTCGGGGGACAGAGGGAAACAGGCTGGGCAGTGCATGCAGTTTAATGGGTGACAGTGAAGTGGCTGGGTGAGGCAGGCTGGTCCCCAGCCATTCCCAGGCAGAGAGGGGAGGACTTGAACAGGGAGAGGTGAAGACAGGGTTGGGGAAAGTCTTCTAGCCAGAGGGAACAGCATGTGCAAAGACGAGTGTCCCAGGAACACAGGAAGGGCCAGTGAGAGCGGGGGCACCTGGTGAGACTGGGGGGGGCAGGTCCTCCAGACTGTGGAGACATCAGCACACAAGTGGGAGGTGGTGCTTGGTCACTGCTAGGCTGTGTGACTTTTGCCCAAAAGCATCTCTGTCTCCTCACCCCAGGCCAGGGCCTGCTCAGACCAAGGTCCCTGCTCAGATGGCAGCCCTCCTCCACTTGGTAACCTCCCTGCCCTCCACTCCAGGGAAAAACTCTAATGCACAGGTTGTTTTAGGGGTCCAGTGAAGGGGATGGAATCAGAGGCCCGGATGGGGGGCAGGCCACAAAGGCAGGGTTGTGCAATGCACAATGCAAATGCCTTCACCTGTGCTGGCTCTGTCCATCTTTGACTGGTGCTGCTGGTCTGAAGTGCAGAGGGGTGGGAGTGTCAGTCTGCAGGGACAGATCTGCTTCCGGTGAGGCTGACGTCCTCCTGGTTGAGTCCGCACTTGACATTCAGTGAGGCCTCATGGAAGGAAAGGGGTAGAAGTGGCTTTGGGGCTGTGGCTAGGTGAGGGTTCTGTACATCATCTCCCAGGATTCTCAGAACAGCCTCAGAGTGATGTGCTGTAGAGACAAGAAAACTGAGGCATGGAGGAGAGAAGCAGCGCACAAGAGGGGACCTGGCACTGTCCCTTTGGTCACTGTGCCTGGGTCCAGGGAGCTGCAGCTGGTTGGGATGACACCTATAGGAGATCTGGGGAGAAGAAGGGGAGCGAGGCTCAGGAGAGACAACAGATGGCAACTTGGCTCAGCCCCCAACTGGGGACAATCCAAACCTCAGTTCCCCCTTTTCGTGCAAGTTAATGACCATTACCAAGGGAGGATGAGAAAGAGCCATGGGGACAGAGCCCTGTGAGGACGGAGGCTTGTTTGAAGAGCTTCTTGTACCCGGGCTCCACGGGGTGGGCATCAACATCAAGAAAAGCAGGACAAAGCCCAGGAGGTCTCATTGTGTCACACTCTGCCACTCTTGTCTACTGACACTTGATGGCATGGCGCACAAAGAGGCTTCTGAAACCTGGAGCTCACAGAAAAGTAGGGCCCAAGACAGAAGACCAAGGCCAGAAACCAGTATGAGGAGGCTGATGCAGATGTGCACAAGAGGTTACAGGCCTCAGGGGAGGGCTTTGCAAGTAGGGTATTGTAGGATGAGTAGGAGCCCGTTGTTTTCTCTTTTCACCAGTTCATGCTGCCCACTCCCACTGTGTGGCCTGGCATCCTCACCTCTGTAACCACAGGCTGGTCACTCGTGGAGTGGAATGGGACACACCTGCCCTGCTGTTAGATTTGTGCAGTATGTAGTGCTTTTGGAGTGCGTCTCACCAGGCCAGGAATGTTCCCAACGTTGGCTTCAGATAGGGATGGTGGTGTCCTGGCACGGGGGGACAGTCCTTGCTGCATTTTTCTTTTTCTTTTGAGCAGTACTAGAGTTTGAACTCAGGGCCTCATGCTTGCAAGGCAGGCGCTCCACCTCTGAGCCATTCCACCAGCCCTGGGAGAGTCCTGCGGCCCTCAGCACAGCAGTGTGCTCTCCCCTTTCAGGCCTTTCTGTCCCGCTCTACTGCTCTCCTCAGCTCCCTGAGTGCTGGTGTCTTCAGTATGGGGCCGCCTGCTTTGATTTGAATCCTGCCCCTCCCTACATAACTGGAGACCCTGGCCAGCCACAGGCCCCCTGCGTGACCTCCTCCTCCGTGGGAGGGGAATAAATGCCAGACATGGTGTGTGGGGTGTGTGGACTCCTGCCAGCAGGAGTCACTCCACCTGCGTCCCTAGAACCTGTCCTAGTCCCCATTCTCCCTCCTGGCCTTTTGAGATACTGCCTGGAACAACGCTGTAGGTACAGCTGCATTTTACAAATGGAGAAATAGGCTGATTTTGGGTAAATGGCTCATGGCCACAGGGCTAGGACTCAACTCGAGGCCAGTCTGATGCCCAAAGACCTTGCACTTGACTGTCAGCAAGCAGTCCTCACCCCAGGCTGGATAGTGCCAGGGCTGGAGGCTTTTGGTGCGAGCTGATGGCCAAACCAACCCTTGGTCTGGGCACAACCCCCGACCCAGTGAGGCCTTCAGGTCCACCTGCTGTCCCCATCCCCCTCCTTACTCCGCCTGCCCTCCCCTCCCCAGCCTGACTGGGCAGCGTGTCACTCTTGTCCTGAGAGTTTGCACAAAAGCTGCAGGCCTGTCTTTTCTCCAGTGTGACCCTCTCAGCCCTCGGGGACTCCCTTTTGAAGGTGAAAATGTGCTTTCTGTATTTATTTTGGTGCCAATTTGATGCTTAACTGCGCCAGCACCTCTAATGGCAGCGTCGTGCGTGGGTGTTTACTAGGGACCACACCCCCACACCCACTGCATTGTGTCCTTGGGTTCTTGCAACGGCCCAGTGAGGACCAGGCCAGGCTCTGCTCGTTCTACAGAGGTGCCCACTGCTCCAACCACATGGTACAGTCAGACTCCATGGTTGATGGGTTGATCCCAACCCTGACCCCGGTTCCCTAGCTGTGGGGTTGTGTGACATCCACCACGGGCAGCAGTGCTGTCTTCAGACAGACATGCCTGTCCCACAGCTGCAGCTCGGCTCTCATATCCAAATGATGTCAGCTCCAACCAGCATCCCGTCAACATGCCCACCAAGGCCGACATCTGTTAAACTCGAACAAACGTGGCCTCATTGTCATCACCCAGATTCCACAGTCTGCAGTCCACAATGTCCCTCACTCCTGTCTCCCCTTGTGGGGGACATTCTGTGTGTTTAGACAGTGGCCCGTGTCCACCTTTACAGCATCGCACAGCATGGTGTCACAGCCCCGTGCTCACCTGTTCATCTCTCCTCCCCAGCTCCTGGCAACCGTTTTGCTGCTGCGTGGTTTTGCCTTTTCCAGAATGTCATAGGCCTGGCATCCCACAGCATGTGGTCTTTTCAGACTGGCTTCTACCTCTTCCCATTAGGCTCCTCGTGGATTCATGGCTGCCTTCTGTTTCGTGCTGAATAATACCCCGCTGTCAGGCTGGACACGGTTTCCCACTGAAGGACGGCTGGTTGCTTCCCGGTCTTTGTAATTACGATTGAGGCTGCTGTGAAGGTCTGTGTGCAGGTGTTTGTGTGAATGCAAGTTTTCAGCTCATTGGGTCAACAGCGAGTGTGATGAGTGAATCCCACGGGAAGAGGATGCTTAGCTTGTAAGCAAGTAACTGTCTACTGTCCCTGCTGCTCCCAGTAGGGCGCAGGCGGTGTCCTGCATTTTGGCCATCCTAACAGGTGTGTGCTGGTGCCTCTCGTTCCCTCATGCATGGCCCTAGTGACACCGGATGTAGAGCCTCTGCTTTTCTACTTATCTGCAATCTGAAGATCTTTGGTGGTCTTTTGCCCACTTTTTGCCATCAGGTTGTGTTCCATTTAGTTTTGTAAAAACACTTTTCTTGGCCATGGGGCAAATGCCTGTAATCCCAACTTGTTGGGAGGTAACAGGGTGACCGCAAAAGCTTAGCCAGCTGATACTGTGGCCCTGCCTCTAGACTCTTCTGGGCTAGCCTAACCAGGCAGCTATGGGCAGGCAGAGGCAGGAGTGCTAGGCTGGGAAGGGAGGGAGGGCACTGAGATCCCAGGACCAAGGTCTTTGCTGGAACCAGAACGAGGCCTTTGCTGGACCCCAGAGTGCTCTGCAGATGTCACGGTGGTTGCTGTGACTCTGACAGAGGGTCCCCAGCTGTCCTACATGGACCCACCCCTGCCAGGCACTCAATAAACATGACTTCAAGGAGTCTTCCTACCTGCCACCCCAGAAGCAAGTGTCACCATCAAGCCCATCATGCAAAAGAGAAAACCGGGCAGAGAGGGCTACTCGCTTCTCTAAAGTCACACAGCCGGTTAGTGGGAAAACTGGGACTCACCTGCACACTGAGGCACCAGCCACCTGCACCCACACTCTCAGCCACTGAGACCCCACAGCCCTGCTGAGCACAGGCTGGTCTGCGCCCGGCTGGTCTGCGCCCACCTGCCCTGGGCACAGCCCGAGCAGAGCGCCAGGCAGGCTTGGCCTTGGGTTGTCACTCCTGGAGCTCCTGACCGCTGGAAGCGGCTGTGTGAGGTCCTGCTTGGTTTTTGTGTTTGTTTGCTTGGCTTTTGGTGTTTTTCTTTTTTGGCAATCCTGGGGTTTGAACTCAGGGCCTCGGGCTTGCTAGGCAGACACTCCACCACATAAGCCATGCCTCCAGCCCTAAGGGGCTCTGTGTTGAGGATTCAGAGGCCCCCTGGCTGGTTAGCTCCGTCGGCCATGGATTCAGGAGGAATTCCAGAGAAAACCAGAGTGGTCTTCACTCCCCATCCAGGGCTCTTTCCACCTGAGGGGACACAGCCAACAATGTCACACATGCCATCATCTCACCCAGCACGTTCATTTGGGAAGTCCATTTGGAGAACTATGCTCTGTTTACTTTTTAAAGGAAATAACTGGCAGACATTTGCGTTTCCGGGAAGTCAGATTATCCGTTCGACATACTTACTATAGGGGCCACATCCAGCTCTGCACAGAAACTCCATGTTGCTAGGTCACGTTGGTAAAATTTACCCCAAGAAAACAGTTGTTCTATTTTTACTTATTTATTTATATATTGTTTTGACAGTACTGGGAATTGAACTCAAGGCCTCATGTTTAGTAGGCAGGTGCTCTACCACTTGAGCCACTCCACCAGCCCTGTTTTTTTTGTTTTTAGTTTGTTTTTTGGATAGGGTATCATGCTTTGGCCTCAGACTGCAGTCCTCCCACCTCCACCTCCCTCATAGCTGGGATTACAGACATGCACCACCACACTCAGCTTGTTTTTGAGATGGGCTCTCACTAGCTTTTGGCCTGTGCTGGCCTGGAGCTGTGGTCCTCCTAATTCTACCTGGGGAGGAAATCAGCAACGTGTAGATAGGTGATGGGACCTGGTGAAGGCCAGAGCTCATGAAGATCCAGGGATCATTCTGGAATTTCAAGGAGGACCCCTCCTGCACCTCAGCCCCTGAGGGTTGACAGGATATCTACCTTAGCTCCTCCTCCAGAGATTGCTGGCTAAGGGGACGGAGTTAAAAGAAGAGAAATTGCCACAAGTCCTCTAGTAGCACAGGAAGCTGCCTTTTTGGAGAGACAGGTTGCAGAAGTGGCCAGTGCCTCCTAGAATCACCCCCCCCCCCCATCACTGTCACTTGCTCTAAGCTCCACTTGACTACGCTGCTGTTTGGCTGAGTTCGTACACACACAGAGCTTTGTTTGGTCCCCTCCCTGCAGGCTGGGACAGAGCCAGTCTGACCACAGATGGCGCAGGGCTGAGAGCTGGTTGGAGCCCCCCAGTAGCTGGAGCCCCATTCCTGGCTCTGGCCGCTCTCCCTCCAGTCCCCCCACCATCCTTGGGTGGTGGCAGGGAGCAAGGGCCCCACCGCTCAGAATTTGAACGTGAGACTTGGCTGGAATGTAAAAAGGCCTTTCTCCCCCACTGGTCTCCACTCCTGGGCACATTCACCCCACCCCCTGCTATGGGGCTTATTACCTGCAGACCAGGAGCTCTTTAAAGTGTGGTTTTGTTCTAAAGTCCAGAATTTCTTACAGCCTGGGTTAACAAGGCCCCCAAGTGAATTCAGAAGGCATTAATGGGAAAGTCCTATACCGAACTTCTGCTCTGCCGTGTAAGCAGCTCAGAAAAAAGGCTCTTCTCCCAGTTTAAGGGCCAGTGTGGCACTTTGATGTAGCCCTGCTTCCTTATAAAGTCCCCTCCTCAGAGGGGGAGAGCTAAAGTGTAACCTGGAGGCGACAAATTACTTGCAATTTGCAAGCACATATGCTGAGTTCTGGGGGCTGAAGGACGGGGCTGCACTCCCAGGCACCAGCCCATTTCAGCTCACTCAAATCTATTACCATCTGCTCTAGTATGAGGGACAATTCCTAAAGATCATAGCCCCCTTTCAAAAAACAAAACTAGTCCTGCCCTCTGAAGAATAGAAAGGCACTTGTGCCAGGTGTGGTGGTACATGTCTGTAATCCCAGTGCTGGGGAGACTGAGACAGGAGAATTGTGAGTTTGAGGCCAGCCCGAGCTACACAGCAAGGCCCTGTCTCAAAAAGCCAAAAACTGGAGCTCTGGCTCAGTGGCAGAGTGCTTGCTTAGCATGTGCAAGGCTCCGGTTCCACGCCCAACACCACACACACACACGCATTTGTACACACAGGGCAAGGGTGGCCCTGGAATTTGCCCCCTCCCCCACTGCTGCCGGTGGGATTCTCAACTAACAGCAGTCTTGCAGACTTACCAAGGGAAAGACGTCACCCCAATTCCTGGAGTGTCCCCAAGAAGCCTCACTCCCCTCCCCAGGTGCTTGAGCGGGAAAACCTTTGCTAAGGGATGAGGGACCAGAGGATCCTAGAGAAAGAGGGGCAGGGGAGGGGCACCCCAGGTGAGGGCCGGCAATGTTGCCAGCTTTGGCTGACCTTGGGCCCAGGTTTGTAGTTAGGCGAGGGGGCCGGCTGGGTAGTGGGGTTCAAGAGGCCAGCTGAGCGAATGCTCAGCTGCCTACTGGCCATGTGACCTGGGGCTGTGACCCGTCCTCCCCAGCCTCAGTTTCCCGGCGTGCGCGATGCGGCTGGTAAGAGCGGTTCCTGCCTCATTGGTACTGCGTGCGGAGCGCCTTGCGGCGCCCAGCTCTTGGCCTTGGCCTTGGCCTTGGCGGGCGCGCGCTGCCGGCCGGGGGTCGGCGTCCCCTGCGCGCGCGCTCGCTCGGTGTCCTGGCGGGCTGGGCAGCGGGTGGCGAGGGCGGCGGCCGCGGCGACTCCCGCGGGCTGGGCGCGCCGGGCTATTAACGTCTGTGTGTCTGGGCCGCGGGTCTGCGGCGAGGCAGGCGCCAGGGGCTCGCCTGGAACCAGATGTGCCGCGGCGCCGCTCTGGCCGCCCCCGGCGCGGCGCGCTCGCACGCACGGGCTGGCGCGCACATGGCCGGGCGGCTGGCGCGCTCGCCCCGCACCCCTGCATCTCGGGCGGCCCCCGCCCCTGGAGAGGTGACCCCCGGCGCCGATGTCCCCCCTGGAGGGAGGTTGCCGAGAAAGCCCGGCCCCCTGCTGGCTCTCCCTGCCCCCTCCGGGCCTGGGGACTCCTCCCTGGCCCCCCCCAAAGTTTGTTTTCTTAAGTTTGTGCGTAAGATTTTTCAAGGTTCTGAGTCAGAGCTTCCCCTGAGACAGGCGTTGGGGCCACACTGACAAAGGCCAAAGTAGAGGGAGGGGAGAAGGTGCATTCCAGGAGCCTCTTCTCCCACCAGGCAGGCAACCAGGGTTCATTTGAGGCCTGTCCCCGCACTACCCAGACCTGCATCAATCACAGGACGTCCCCAGCTCTGGCTGTGGGTCACTACCTCCACCTGAGCCTCCAGCCTTGGGACACACTGCTTTTCCATGCAGCCCCTTCAAGACTCTGGGACCCCAGGGCTCCCACTGGAACCTGGTGGCCTCCCCTACCCTGACCTGGGGTGACCACTCCCAGCAGAAGTTAGGAAGGGATTAGGTGGAATGGAGGGGGGTCCCACCTCAGCAGAGGCCACATTGAGGCCAACCCAGTGTGGTCACAGAGGAGGGCAGGGAGCCCCTTAGTTTACAGTTCTGCCAGAGCTTGGGGAAGAGCAAAATCCTGGTAGGTACCAGCCTGCCTTGTTTTGATTGGGATGCTGGCAAGGGAGGGCCATCAGCCACCACCCCCACACACACAGGCCAAGGCTTACCCCCCTAGGTGCTGTGGTGTGGGGAAGCCTGCACCATCCAGGACTGAAGTTGAGGCGCTGAGACAGGACCACCAGAGCTCCAGTCACTTGTCAGTGCTGACGGGCATTCTGCATGGACACTTTGTGGGCCCATTTCACCAGAAAACTGAGGCCCAGAGAGCCAGAGATGGGGGTCTGGCTCCGCTGCTGAACTCCACAGAGGAGACTTGGGGCTTGGGATCCACTCTCTTTGAATGTGGAGCTTCAGAGAACAGAGGGTTCTTCCCAAACTTTAGGAAGTAGAGGAAGGTGTGTAGACGAGCCTGCAGCCTCTTGTGTGTGCGCGCGTGTGTATGTGTCCTGGCTCTGGACAGGCCGTGTCCTGGGGGCGGATAGCTCGGTCTCTGAGGCACTAAGAGCTGCCATTAGGAATGACACTTCTATGTGTCAGGCACGAACAGATCCGTATGTCAGGATTGCAGTTTGAAGCAAGCAAATAGTTCACGAGACCCTATCTTGAAAAAAACCCATCACAAGAAAGGGCTGGCGAATGGCTCAAGTGGTAGAGCGCCTGCCTAGCAAGTGTGAGGCCCTTCAAACCCCAGTGCCAAAAAAAAGAAAGAACAGAAGCAACACGTGTTAGAGAGGTGAGTTGTCTAAGTTTGGGATTTGAACCATTCCATTGGCCTCCAAGTAAACCTGGGGATGGCAAAGTGACAGGCGCTGTTTTAAGAATTTTACTTACACTCATGTGAGGGCAAGATTGTTGTTTGTCCCACTTGCCAGATGGGGAAACTGAGGCACAGCAGCTATCCACCCCTGTTCTGGGTGAATCCCCTTCCGGACTTTTGTGGGGCAACCCTGTTCCAACCACCCGGGTGTGAGGAAGTGCCAGAGGTCAGTGTGGGAAGGACTTCCGCTGGAGCAGGTGGGGTTTCAAATCCAGAGATGTTTATGGTAGGGAAAAGCTGGAAGGAACCAGAGGGGAATGGCCGGTTAAGCGATGTCGGCATGCGGCTCGCCATGAGCGTGACAAGACAGGAAGAGGGCAGAGGGTGGATGGCGATGGAGTGAGCGTCAGACGCCTCGGCTCATTGAATCGACTGCAAACCATGGTAAGGTAACAACAAGCAACAGCGCAGCTCGTGCTACCTGAATGCGTCCTGGAGCCACCTCCCCATTCACAGTGAATCATCTGGGGCTCAGAAGGTGATGCCCCCTCTGCACAGAGCTGGCAGGGCCACCCTGAAGCCATTACTTGAACGCAGCCTTGCTAGGAAGGGGCTGGGGGAGGAGGAAGTCCCTGCAGGGCACCTGTAGGGGCACCAGGCGCTCTCCAGTCATTGGAGTGGCACTCCTGGAGCTGTGCAGCGTGCACCTGGACCCCAGGTGTGTCTGATCTTAATTCTGAACCTCTTCAACAAAGAAAATGCCATTCCTGTGAGTGACGTCTGTGGTAGCCGGACACACACGGACACAGGACAAATGCCACTTCGTCAGCCCTGGTGGGTTTTTCTGTAACAGGGACACATTCCCTGTCTGTGCTGCCGGGTGGGGGATGTGTGGCTCTAGGGAACGTCTCATGTGGAATGGGGTTTGCATCTTTCTTCAATTTTAATTAAGGAAAGGCCGATCTCAGGTGGCTCCCGTACGGACAGGACGGAGCCAGAGTGCAGCTCAGCAGCTCTCTGAGCCGTGTCCGTCCTGGGTGGCTGTGAAGAACTTGTGGGTGAGGGAAGTCAGGTGGACTCACCTTCCTGCCCACTTCCCACTTCCCACATGATTTACTCTGTTTGCATCACTAAGTCCTTAACCAGTACCAATGGAAACCACCCTTATTAACCAAATCAATTAAACACCTGATACTAGATAGCATATTTTCGGGATTCTTTTCTGTTTTGATCAGTACTGGAATTTGAACTCAGGGCTTTGCTAGGCAGGTGCTCTACTGCTTGAACCACGCCTCCAGACCTTTTTGCTCTGGTTATTTTGGAGATAGGATCTCACTTTCTGCCCGGGATGACAGGTGTCATCCCACCTGTCATTGAGATGACAGGCAGGAACCACCATGCCCAGCTTATTTGTTGAGATGGAGTCTCACTGTTTTGCCCAAGCTGGTCTTGAACCTCCATCCTCCTGATCTCTACCTCCTGAGTAGCTGGGATTACGGACATGAACCACCATACCCAGACCTGGGAACACTTTTTTTTTGTGGCCTGGGGTTTGAACTCAGGGACTCATGCTTGCTCACTAAGCAGGTGCTCTGCCACTCGAGCCACTCCACCAGCCTTTGTTTTGTGATGGGTTTTTTTCGATTTGAACCTTGATCCACCTGATCTCTGCCTCCTGAGTAGCTAGGATTACAGGTGTGAGCCACAGGCACCTGACAGAACACTTCTTTTTAGCAAGCAGAATTCCAAAACAAATGGTTACTGGGGCCCCTCGGAAAAATCCAGAATATCTGTTATCAGCCCCTCCACTGGGGGCTCCCAAGGGCAAGGGGCAGAGTCAGGGCTGGAAAAGCTGCTTCAAGAGTTAGCACAGTGGTCTTGGGAAGGAGGGCCCCCTCGAAGTATAAACCCAGCACAACTGGGGCGCCACAGGGAGTTGGGGTAGTACTCACTGTAAGGGGGACGTCCTGCAAGGCTGTGATGGGGACCATGTCAGAGATATGCAAGGTGACTCAGTGCCCAGACTCTGTACCCCACATAGTGGGTCAGCTGTCCTGAGCAGACAGCAACAACTAGGGGTGCCTGGTGGAGACTGGGACACGGATGGGCGTCCACCCAGTGCCAGCCCCAAGCTACCCAGCCTGGGTATAGGTAGAGCCCTCAAATTCACTCAGGTAGAGAGGGTGACCGATGATGGTGCCACAAGAATCAGATGTGTCCTTGTGCCACCAGCACTGACTGATGTCTTGAGGACTTTGCAGGCCTGGGAACCCTTAGGTGGGTTCCAGCAGTGAGTTTTTCCAAGGGAAACTCCTCTAGCATCACCCAGTTTGGGGACAGACAGACTGAACATAAATATCTGCCCAATCTCTGCCTGGCTGTGTGACCTGGCTTAGTTAATTTACCTCTCTGATTCTCGTTGGCACCAAGCTTAACTGCAGAGCCGCCTGCCTTTTAAAAGTGCCAGGCACATAATGAAAGTTTTGTAAATGGAAGCCAAAAAGCCAGGGTGGGGAAGAAATCCTCCCCGGCCACAGGCCCATGCTGGGGGGGGGGCGGTGGGACGCAGAGACTGCGCCCTCCAGACGGACAGCCTTGGAGCCTCGCCGAGCTGAGCCTCAAATGCACATTTTCCAACTCGCCCAGAACTTACAACTGGGTCACAGAAACTCCAGCGTCGCCTCAAAATTCAGCCTCGGGGGTGGAGGGGGGGCAGCACTGTCCACAGCTGGGTTCATGGCTGGCCCCCCACCCTCGGTCTTGGGAGTCGTGGCTCTGCCCAGGTCCAGGCTGCTCTCCATGGAGGCCTGGCTGGGAGGAGGATTCCCGGGGTCCTCCAGGGGTCCAGGGTGGTAATAGGGGAACGAGCTGGACCTCATAGGGGTGGGGGCCGGGGAGCACCCCGTGTTCATCGAGTTTATGGGGAAGCCCTGGGTGACTCTGTTCTTGGTGGCCAAGAGGCAGGAGTGACGCTGTTCCTGTCCCATGGACAGGTGGGACCCAGGACCTGAGAGGGGAAGTCTCTTGACTCGGGACACCCAGGTGCTGGGGTGACAGCTGGGGTGACAGCCGGCTGCCCCCTTGGCCCAGTGCTGGGTCAGAGCCCAGCTTCCCAGAAGCCCAGCTCTGAGGTGAGAGTGGGAGAACCTTGTGTCCCCTGACATCCTACTGCAGTGGACAGACCTGGGCCCTCACTGCCTGACTGGGGACCCTTGGCCAAGTCACTGACCCTCCATGCCTCAGTTTCCCTGTCTTCAAAGCAGGGCTTTGATGGATGACGCCAAGACTGGAGCCCCCAAAGCCGTTTGCAGGCTTGTTTCAAGGGGAACCCATGAGGGGGTGGGGGCAGGGGGGAGAAATGACCCAAGCCTCGTATGCACAGATGAATAATAAAACAAGAAAAAAAAAGAAAGGGAAACAATGAAATGGTGCTGTTTTTGTGTCCAGCTCCAGCCCTCACCCCTACTTCCCAACTGGCTGCAGCCTGTTGGAGGCCCGGGGGGGGCCCTAAAACGGGAGAGAACGCCCACCTTGGCGGTTAATGGGGGGCTGCCCCACGGGTACCAGCCCCCCATTAACGAGCACTTGGTCATCAACCTTAGGTTAACACCAGATGATACGGTTGGGAACCCCCCTCTCAGACGCATTTGGAGAGGGTAGCCCCTCTTCTTCCTCATGACACCCCAACACCAGCATGGAGCTTGGGGTTGGGGGGGTCTCAGGACTAGAGACAGCTGACCACAGTGTGGCCACAAGCTCCTGGGAACCCCGAGGCCTGGGCACAGGAGGGGTGGCTCCCACCAGAGCTATACTGCGGGGCCCGAGCACTGAGGTGGTCAGTGGTGTCGACCTTTGCCTTCCTGGCCCTTTCCTTGTGCCTGAGAACAGGACACAAAAGTCCTCCACCTGGGGGCCTCGTCCCTGCTCCCCTTTGGGGCAAAATGGTCCCATTTCTCACGGCTCTTGGGCCTGGGAAGCAGTTTTGGCCTCACCTGTCCCCAGCCTGGCTTCCCCAAGTGAGTCTGCTGGGGCCGATTGCATGGGGACATTTCTTCTCCTGTGACCTACCGAGGGTCCCAGAAACTCTCACCCAGAGCAGCCCCAGGCTTCCCCCGCCATGCCGAGCCCTCAGCTGCGCCTCTGATGACTTCCCCGGACTCTGTCACCCACTCCCGGCTGCACGTCAAGCAAGGGTGATTTGGGGATCCCCTTGGCTTGATTCTCTTCTGACCCCCTTTCTGTTCTATTTGGATGACCACCTTACTGAAATGGAAGTCACCTGCTTGAAGGGTATGTCCAGTGACTTTCCAGCATGTCGCCTCGATGGGCTTGAACTCAGGTCCTCGCTTGTTAGGCATGTGCTCATCACAACCTCAGCCCTTTGGCTTTAGTTATTTTTTATTATTTTTTTCTTTTGAAGACACTGGGGTTTGAACTCAGGGCTTGCACTTGCAAAGCAGGTGCTCTACCGCTTGAGCCACACCTCCAGTCCATTTTGCTGTGGTTATTTTAGAGATTGGGTCTCTTGAACTATTTGCCCTGGCTGGCCTCGAACCTCGATTCTTCCAGTTTTAGTTATTTTTCAGGTAGGGTCTTGCATGTTGGCTCAGACCTGCCTCAAACCATAGTCTTCTAACTTCTGCCTCTCAAGTAGCTGGGATTACATGTGTGACCACCATACTTGGCTTGTTCTTTAAGATAGGGTCTCATTAGTAGCTTTTGCTCAGGCTGGTCTCAAATGGCTATCCTCCTATCTCTGCCTCCTGAGTAGCTGGGATCTACCAATCTTAAAATATTTTCACGTCTCAAAAAGAAACCCTGTATCCTTCAGCCATTGTCCTCCTCTACACAGCTACTGGCAGCCACCAATCTCCTTTCTGTCTCTGACTTTTCTGGACATTTCATAGCAATGGAGTCGTCAGTATGTGATCTTTTGTGACTGGCTTCTTTATTCAACACAGGTTTTCAAGGTCAGTCCATGTTTGTCCTTTTTTACAGTTGACTAATATTCTACTATGGATGTTTGAGCTGTTTCCACTGCCCGACTGTTAGGAGCAATAGAGCCACTGCAAACAGTGATGCATGTGTTTGTGTGGATGTAAGCTTCATTTTTCTCGGGGACGACAGGCTGGGAGTGGAATTGCTAGAGCCTAGGGTGACTGTGTGTGGCACTTGGAGGAGTTTTAGCCTGACTCCCCCGATGGCTGCTATTGTACACAACACCACAAGTTCCGCCTCCCACCAACACTTGAAATTCTCTGTCATTTGATCATCGCCGTCCCCCGGGGTGTGGAGTGGCATGGATGTGGTTTCCTTGTGCCTCCCCGGTGTCTGCTGGTGGCATCATTTCACAGGCTCACGGGTCATTAGAATGGTTCTTTGTCCAAATACCTCCAAACTTCGCTCATTTTAAAGTCAGTTACTGTGGTTCTTCTGTTGAGTTGTAAGAGTTCTTGGTATTTTCTAAATCTGCATCCCTTACCAAACATATGATGTGTAGATGTATTTTCCTATTCTGTGGGTTGTCTTTTCATTTTCTCTGTGTGTTCACAAAATTTTTGATATTGAGCAAGTCCAATTTCTTGCCCCCCCCCCTTTTTTTTTGATGGGACTGGGGTTTGAACTCATGGCTTCATGAATCAAACCACCAGTTCATTTTGCTCTGGTTAATTTGGAGGTGGGGGTCGCTTGAATTGTTTCTGCTTGGGCTGACCTCAGACCATGATCCTCCTGACTTCAGCCTCCCAAGTAGGTAGGAGAAGTGGGGCACAGCAGTCCAGACAGAGGTGGCCTGTGACTCTGGGCTCTTGCCTGCTGGCTTGAGGCTGAGATGGCAGACAGGGCCCTTCAGGGCTCCCACCTCATCTTTCTTCCTGGGATGTCTATCTCCTTCTGCAGGATGGGGGCTGGAAAAATGGGTTTGGTCGACATCAATGAGGTGAAACGTCTTTGGGGGTGTGGCAGACAGGTGGCCTACCCCTCCTCGTGCCCTGTTGATGTGTTCTCATGGGACTCTGCAACAGCCAGACTTTCATAGCTCCCTAAGGAGGAACCCAGAACCTGGACAAGAGGCAGGCTCCGAAGTCCTCCCAGGCCCTTTCAGTGCTGCTCATCCATCCATCCATCCATCCTCCCATTCATCCATCCTCCCATCCATCATTCCTTCATCACCCATCCATTCCTCATCCATTCACCCATCACCCATCCATCCATCCATTCAATACTAAGTTTACTTGTGCCAGGCCCTGTGTTGGGCTCCAAGTAGACAGAAAACAGTAGTTCAGATCACTGCTTGCTCTGCAGTGAGACAGAGCTACAATGGGGGACATGCAGGGGCCCATGGGAGCTCCAACCTGGGAGACTTCCTGGAGGAAATGGTCTGGAAGATGGTGAGTCAGGATGGGAAGAAAGGTTGCCAGCTTAAGGACACAGGCAGGGTTTACAAGGGAGAGGGTATGACATGTCCAGTGAGAGGCAAGGAGGCCACCAACCTGGGTCAGGAACTGGCAGCCTGTGACCACCCAAGGCCACCAGCCATGCTCTACCCACTGTGATGGCCTGGGGGCTTGGCCAGCAACCCAATTCTATGTGTGCTCATGGAAAGTCCCACCAGTGGACCCATGACCCTCCTTCTGGCCTTACCCCTTGTCCCTGACTGTCAGAGCGGAGGTCAGCTTGACCTGAGATAAAACCCAGTTCCTGCATCCCCAGCGTGGGATGCTGGCTGGAGTGAGGCCCGGGAGGCCAGCCTCCTCTCCACAGGGCTCCATGAGCCACACTTCTTCTTCTCCCTCCCCCTTCCTCCTCCTCTGCCTTCAGATGGTGTTGAGCTGACTCGTGCCAGGCCTGGCCCTATGGACTCTCCCAGGGTCAGAGCCAATGGACTGCACATAGCTCCCTCCTCACAGCCCTGGCCTGGGGCTGAGATGCCAGCTGTCCCCAGTACCCCTCCTTTTCATACCCTAACGCTCTTGGGGAGACCCGCAGAACCCCAAAGCAGGACACCTGGACACAGACTGTGTGCTGGTCTCTAAGTGCAGACCCCAGCTCTGGTCTTCACTAGCAGTGCCTATGTCCTTTGCTTAACTCCCGTGCCTCAGTTTCCTCAGATGTTTAGACAGAGTTAAGAGCCTCCACACGGCGTGACTTTGGGGGTATTCCCATTTTCCAGAGGACTTCTGAAGCTGGACTTGGTTAAAGGGTGCCACACCACTCTGCTAGTGACTGGCTTAGGAGCCAAACCAGGCCGTCCCCCCACGGGGCCTCCCTGTCCTCATTCTTAGCTGGGGAGGGGGTGTTCTCCCTGCAGTCCCTTGCCGGAGACCTCAGGACCAAGGGTGTGACTTGGAGTTCCAGTCTGAGCCCTTCCTTCCCAAGGCTCCTGGGGGTAGCCGAAACCTTTGCCAGCCCCCGCACCCTAGGTCACCTCCACTTGCTGCCTTCGATGTCCCTGGCCATAAATGTTTCTACAGCCTCTTGCTCCTCCCTACGAAGCTGCAGTGTTAATTTGTGAAATCCATGTCAAGGTCCTAGGGACCCACTGTTTATTTTTGTGATCGTGTTGGCTGGGATCACATGGAGGAGGGGGGGAGGGCTGCTTATTTGGTCAGAATAAATGCTAATTAATAAAAGTTATTTATTTGGCTTGGAGCTTGCTACAGCCCCAGGGTCGGGTGCAAACTGACTATTTGAAGCAAAACAAACAGAGAGTCTCTCCACCGCTTGAGAAAGGAACAATCGAAGAGGCTGAGTTTATTTGTCTTAGGAAGAATTTGCAGTTAATTCCCTCCAGACTATTTAGGCCCTTAAATTACACAGAATAAGAAAAACCAAGGGCTGTGTGTGTGTGTGTGTGTGTGTGTGTGTGTGTGTGTGTGTGGTGGGACGGGTATCTTGATCAGTTGGCCCAGAACAGAGCTTTTAAATGTCTTTGGCCCGCGGTCAGCCAAATAAATGGTACGTGTGAAATAATTTAATGGCAGAAAACTGTGGACCAGTCATTTTTTTCATTGTAATGTAATTTGGGTTTTAAGGGGGAGAGAGCACGCGGCAGGCCTCTGCCATCTGAACACCTCCTGCATCCTCCGTCCAGCCCTCCTCGCGTCTGAACAGCCTGTTCAGATGGAAGCAGGCTCAGCCTTTGTTTTGAATCCTGGGAAAGGCAGAGACTTTACTGAACAAAAGGAAATGCTGGGCACAGCTCTACTGGGGCAGTGCTGACACCGGGGAGGATGCTGGGAAAAGGCAGAGGTGGTGCCAATGGCCTGGGGCTCCCAGAGGTCTGATTTCTTTTTGAAATGCTTGAAGCCCAAGCTTGGCGTCCACAGGAATGCGCTTGCCCGTTTCTCAGGAGGCGGGTTAGGAACCAGCGCCCACACAGGCATGGTTCAGAGGCCAAGGCCACACAGGAGGCCCCACTGGGCCAAGGCTGTGGGTTCAAGGTCTGTGTCCCCTGGGAGCTGCTGCCCTCCAGAGCCCTTTCACCCTCTGCCGCACCCCGTCCTTCTACTGTGGACGGAAGGACCGAGTAGCAAGAAGGTCCTTGTCACACACAGCAGTAACACCACAGGGGTGCAGGCTGGCTGAAGTGATGGCTATGCTGGTGCACCAAGCCATGCCCGGCCCCTCACAGCTACTCGTGACCTTCAGCAAGCCACTGTCTTTGAAGCTCCCATGTAGAAGGGTGCTGCACTTGTGACGGGTGTGATGGGGACTTGAAGTTCTGCACCAACCAGTGAGGCTCTGAGAACAGCCAGAGAGTGACAGAGCCCTTGTGTCACCAAACTGAGACCCTCCGAGATGGGCACAGCCTGGCCAGCTGAGCCTCCTGGCAGACGTGGATTGCAATCCCAGCTGGACTGTCAGAGCCTCAGTTTCCCCAGGTATAAGGGACTTGTAGAGCAGGTGCAGGGCTGAGGTGGATGTGAGGCACACAGGGTGTTGGGCACCACTTCCGGCCCAGACCACTTCAGGTGGAGTGCTTCGGGCCTCAGCTGCTGATAGTGACCTGGGGAGGGGGCTGACTGGAGTCCCTCTGTGGACACCAGTGGGTGTCGGGGTGCCGGGGTGGGGTGGAGGGAGCAAATGCCATCCTTTGTGTGAGGGTCTTGGTTCTGAGTCACTAGTTTAACTAGCCCCAAGTGCTGCCTTTCCTCTGGGAGGCCAAGGTTGCAAAATGGTTTTCATTTAAACACCCCCAGTTTCGAATTGCTCACAAACTTCCCGAAAAAACTCTCCTTTTTTGGCTGAAATGCCTCCTGAGTTGGGCGTGTGCCCAAGCAGTGTTGCCTGAAGGAGGTTAGAAGTCAGCTCTGGCATGGCCGGTGTTCTGGAAGCTTCCTTCTCTGCTTTTTGGCTCTCCATCACCCCCCAGCCTAGTTTTCAGCACCTGGCCCTAGTTGTCTGGGTTTGGGGTTTCTCCCCCATGGATGGAGGGGTTTTCCAGGCACCAGACATCTCATCCATCTGCCCCTCTTCTTGGAGGACGGAGTGAGGAATGACAAGGGAGGCTGGTCCAGGTGACAAGGCCAGCTTGCATGGGTCACTCAAGTCCCCTCCCCACTGTCTTCCCCACCCCCACATTTGTCTCCATGCCTGCAAGTATTTCTCAAAGGGGAACACACAGAATTGCACGAACTCCTCGCCATCCTGCTTAGCCAGGGTTCCCGTGGAGCAGGTAATTCCTTGATGTGGAGACCTGTCCTGTGTATTGGGGGACAGTTAGCACACCATTAATCCCAGTAGCACCCCCTTTCCAGCCCTGGTCATTAAAAATGTCCCCAAGGTTGGATATGTGACTCGGGGACAGTGCGTGCCCAGCACGTGCGAAGCCCTGGATTCACCCTGTGTGCCTGGCCTGGTCCAGAAGCTTCAGGCGGTAACTGGATAAAAACCAGCACATTTTTTTGGCAGTGCTAGGATTTGAACTCAGGGCCTTGTGCTCTGCCACTTGAACCACGACCCCAGCCCCTAGCCAGCACTTTTTAAATGGGCACAAGATTTTTTTTTTTTCCTGTGCTGCTGGGGATAGAAGCCAGGGCTTTGCGCACGCCAGGCAAGCCCTCTGCCATTGAGCCTCGCTCTCAGGCCCCCGATGGCCACCTCTGATTGTCAGGACCGAGAGAAATGTGTGACTGGGGAAATAATGAAAGGTGTTGACTAAAACCCAGAAGGGTGACAGGCTCTGTGGTGGAATGGTGGGGAAACAGGCCTCTCACATACCACTGCTGGGAGCATGAAGTAGGATAAACCCAAGAGGATCCAACCACATTCAGCATTTATTCATCGGCCCAAAAATACCACTTGCAGGAATCTGCCCCAAATAGGCACCGGCAAAAATAGAAAATCCGTTTGCACAGTTTCGAAAGATTGGAAACATGCCAAGCGCTTATCACTACAATCCTGGTTGAATGACTCACAGCACAGTCACACGTGGAGCATTATACAGCTGGGAAAAGGAGCGGCTGTTTCTATGCAGTGTGTGAAGGTGCCCAGGGTGCATTATTAAGTGTGTGTGAGGGTTAATGAATAGGGATGTCATGTGTTCTTTTGATAGAAAAGGGAGAGAAAATATTACACACATTTTATTATACTTGCAATATTGGCATTTCAGAAAGAGAGAGACAGAAGTTAGTTAGGTTTATTGGACCCAGATGGAAAGTACCAGAATGGTATGAAATAAAAAAATATACCCAGCGTGTGCAGCATGACCTCATGCTGGTTGTTTTTTTAATTTATACTTGGGATCTTGTACACGGTGGGGTGTGGATTTGGGGAAGGCGAAGCCCTCTGCTGAATGTGTCACTGTGGAAGCAGTGATATTACATTGCTATTAAGACATACATTTTTAATAAGAAAATCAGAGACACGAGGAAGTGCCTGCCTGGGTGGCACTGGGTCCAAGTGCTGGGTGAGCAAGCAGAGGGAAGGAGAGTCCCATGGGGACTCAGGAATTAGGGAAGACTTCCTGGAAGAGGAGGCAACGAGCTGAGTCATGAGGGACAAACACATCTGAGGCTTTTCCCCTGGATAAATCTCAATATGGAAACTAGTTGAACAACCTCACCTCGTCCTCCAAGGGACATCACCCAGGTGGCGATGGCCACTGGGAAGTGCTGGTACCATACCTTCCCTGCAGCTCTGGGGCTTCGCTCATTCTGTGTCCCTGGGCCTCCTGTGCCTGCCTGGGACACCTTCCCTCCCTGACTGACCGGCTCACGGTGCCCCTCAAACACAGCTCAAGCCTAGGCTCGCAGAGGGGCCGAATGGCCGGTTCCTTCTCCCAGAGCAGAGCTGGCACCCCCAGCACTGATGAGTCCTCTGACTCCCCGGCCCCCAGCAGGGCCCTGGCACAGTCCTGGGAGCACCTGTGGCCTGTGGGCACTAAGGAGCCTGGGCGCTGACCGCCTGGCAGCCCTGCCCTGCTGCCCTGGGGGATTTTTTTTTTGGGGGGGGGCAGTATTGGGGTTTGAACTCAGGGCCTCACCCTTGCTAGGCAGGCACTCCACCACTTGAGCCACTCCTCCAGCACTGTTTCTGTGAAGGGTTTTTCGAGATGGGGTCTCAAGAACTATTTGCCCAGGCTGGCTTCACACTCCATCCTCCTGATCCCCTCTGCCTCCTGAGCAGCTGGGATTACAGGCGTGAGCCACCAGAACACGGAGGATGGAGTCTTATCATAACTCAGTAACAGGTGCTGGGAACACTCCTGTGTCCCCTAGGTCCTTGACAGAGCCACTCCTGTGCCCCGGGCTCTAGCTGTGGCCCCCAGATCACTTTTCTCAGACGATGGGCTCACAGTTCTGTCCCACAGGCCTGCCCCTGGCCTGCAGCATGGGTGGCTACACCTTGAGGGGCGAATGAATGACCGTCCTGGCTCTCGCTCAGTCTGCAGAGGGAGACACAGGACAGCCGCAGTGCAAAACGCTGAGTGAAGGGCAATCCTGCAGCTGTCCCTGGACACTGCTGCCCCCGGGGACACTGCGGGCTGACCCCCTGCCTCTCCGCAGGTGAGTGTCCCAGTCCCGGCCGCGGCAGCGCCGCCAAGCGGAAGAAGAAGCAGCGGCGGAACCGCACCACGTTCAACAGCAGCCAGCTGCAGGCGCTGGAGCGCGTGTTCGAGCGCACGCACTACCCCGACGCCTTCGTGCGCGAGGAGCTGGCCCGGCGCGTCAACCTCAGCGAGGCGCGCGTCCAGGTCAGCCCGTGGGGCCCACGCCATTCACCCAGGCTGATGCACTTGACACGGGCATCGCAGGCCAGGAGGGCTGGAGTTCAAATCTGAGCCTTGCCACAAAACTAGCTGTGTGACCTGAATGGAGCAGGTTACCCTTTCTGTGCTCAGATTCCTCCCGGCCAAATGAATACACGGGTCTATGTTGCCGGGGCCCATTACCATGCAGGGGGTGAATGACTTTGCAAAGTGCTCAGAACAGAGCCTGGCGTGGAGGATTTTAACGTTTTAAGCACTTGTTCTTTGAATGCCAGCTCTGAGCTGAGTTTCCAGCACCTCTCACACCAGCCTGGCTGGCGTCCATCTGGCTGAGGCCTCCCTCCCTCCCTTCCTCCCTTCCTCCCTCCTTCCCTCTCTTCTTCCTTCACCACTTCTCCAACCCATGCTTCCCTAGCAGCAGGCACCAGTTTGGGTACTGGGGTTTGAACTCAGGGCCTGTCCCTTGCTAAGCAGGTGCTCTGTCGCTTCAGCCACTCCACCAGCCCTTTTTGCCTTAGATATTTTTCGAACAGCATGTCAGGTTTATGCCTGGCCTGCATAGCTGGGATGACAGGTGCCCCCCATGGCATGGTTGAGATGGAGTCTTACGAACTTTTTGCCCAGGCTGGCCTCACCCCCATCCTCTCTACCTCCACCTCCTGACTAGGTAGGATTACAGGTAGGCACCACCACACCATTTCACAGAGGAGAAGCTGAGCTGAGGGTCAAACAGTGTGGCTGCCAGCCCCGGGTGGGTGCAGGGCAGGCACACACCCAAGTGTGGGTTCCCCTGCAGCCCAATGGACCCTGTTGACCATACCTGCTGCCCTAGGTCTGGTTCCAGAACCGCCGTGCCAAGTTCCGCAGGAACGAGCGTGCCATGCTGGCCAACCGCTCTGCCTCGCTGCTCAAGTCCTACAGCCAGGAGGCCGCCATCGAGCAGCCCGTGGCTCCCCGGCCTACCACCCTGAGTCCAGACTATCTCTCCTGGCCATCGTCGTCCCCCTACAGGTGAGAGCAGGGACCCCTTTGGATTGGAAGGGGCAGCTGGGATCCCCTGGGTGTTTGGACTCCTCTGGGGTGCTAATTAGAGCTTGGATGGTGTCCAAGTGTCCTTGGACCAGGGACCCACCAAGCAGCGTGTGGGTGAGTGTGCCTGCCTGTGAGTGTGTGCACGAGCATGGTCTGCACGCGTGGGTGTGTGGAGAGGAACGCTGAGCTGGAACCCAGAAGGACGTTGTCCAGACTGGGGCCCAGAGCTACTTCTGCCTGAGGTGGCCAGGCAGAAAGGAGGCGGCCGGCGAGCTGGGACACGTCTCCTCCAGGGGCTGTCCCTCCTCAGTCTGTGTACATGGCTGTGCTGCAGGGGGCAGAGATGGTGGGTGGGCTTCTGTGGCCTCCGTCCTCCCAGCTCTCCTGGCTGCCCTCCCTGCCCTCAACCTGGGCAGGAGAAGTGCCAAATGTGCACTTTAAACCAGGTGTGTTCGTCCCTCCTCCATCCTGGGGACATGGGATCCAGGCCCTGCTCTCAGAGGATCTTCTGAGCACTTCTGACTTCATGTCCTGCAGCCCCGCTCAGCCTCACCTAGGCTGCAGAGGGGAGCCAGGACAGCCAGAGGCCGCCAGCCATACCAATGTGTCCTTGTTTTTCCTGTTGCCTCCAGCTCTGTGCCACCCTACAGCCCTGGAGGCTCAGGCCCTGCCACCCCAGGGGTCAACATGGCCAACAGTATCGCCAGCCTGCGTCTCAAGGCCAAGGAGTTCAGCCTCCACCACAGCCAGGTGCCCACAGTGAACTGACGGCCAGCGCAGTGGGACTGGCCACCTCCCACTGTGACAACAGCAGAAAAGGGGGCAGATGTACAGGAAGTGGCCTCCTCCTGTCCCTGTCCCCAGACAGGCTGGGCGGGGTCTCCCAGCCCCTCTCTCCAGCCCGGACTCCTGAGCCCGAGAGGCCAACGGGGCACCTGGTGTGCAGCTCAGCACCTCTGTCCTCGGCGATCGAGACTGCTGCCTGTGACCCCTGGAGGGGCTGGGCCAGGCGGTGGTTCAGGAGCCCACCAAGGACCTTGCTCACTTTGTGTATTAAAGCCAAAGAGCTTTTGTCTCAAAGAAATAAAACCATTGTTTTTAAATTCCCACAGGTTGCAGGAGGGTGGGGAAACAAGCCAAACATCCTAACTGCCAAGATGGAACCGGGACCCCATGGGGTGGGACAGCCTTCTGGAGCCTCCTGGGCCCTGGGCCTGGCTTAAACCAGCAGCCTGGACAAGGCCTGCCACCCTCCCACTTGCACAGGTCTTCAGGTGTCACCCCTCAGGGACCAGGGTGGGAAGCAGGCAGGAGATAGGAACCTGCTCTGGGCTTCGTCTCCTCCATCCTGTGGGGACTGGATGGGTGACCATGGCTTCAAGGACTGGCCAGAGAGAGGTGGGGCAGGGTCTGGAACGCAACCCTGGTTGCTGGGCACAGAGCATGGGATCCCCTGGGCATCTGACCGTGGAGGGACAGAGGCTCAGCCTCAAGGTAGCAGTCAGGCTCACAGCACAACCAAGTGGTTCCCGACAGCTGAGGCGGCCAGAAGGCCTTCTCCAAAGTCCCCCCACAGGACCCATTCACAGACAAATGGGATGACAGAGGACACGCGCCACAGACAGCGCCACCACTTGGGAGGGTCTGGAGAACTGCGGGGTGAGGAGAGGGCACACGGCCACCTGGTGATGGGTTGAACCCACCAGGGAAGCTGCAGACCTTTATGCTGAAGGGAGCCCGGTCCAGCCCAGGAAAGACAGGACAGCTCCAAGGGCCCAGAGATGATCTGGCCCTGAGCCGCAGCTCAGGCCCCCAGCCCGTGGAGTGGTGGGTGGCTCCTCCATCATCCCCAGGGACTCAACAAGATGGGCGACTTTCACACAGCCTGCCATGTTGCAAAGTGTCACAGTGTCCCCGAAGTGCCAGCTGCATGGATAGCCTTCCATGAGGAATGTCCCATTTTTATTTAGAAGCTATTTGGGCTACACCTAGGAGTAAGGTGAGGACCGCCCTGGCCCCTCTGCCCCCCAGTATGTCCCTGTGTCCCCCCTGTACTTCACCTGGAGTCCCAGCTTGGGGACTTCATTCTTGTGGGTTCACCCCTCAGATGGGCACGTGCCTGGGGAGGGTGACCACCAGGGATCTGACAGCAGGAGCATGTGGACACCACGGGGGTGAGGCTGATGTCTTGAGCTGGCTCGGGCCCACCTGCCCGTGAGGACCAGGCCAGAGCACAGATAGGCCTATATCCTGGGCCAGGGCATGGGGCCTCAGAGCTGTGTCGCCTTGCTCTGTTTGTCCTCTGCCTTGGTAGGGGCTTCCTGGGCCTCCACTTGCTATTTCTTTGAAGAATTGTGCATACGACACACCTGCCATGTGCTCCCCAACCCTGGGGAGAGAGCAGAGAACAGGTATAGGTCCCTGGTCCTTGGCCACACCATCTTGTGGGAAGCAAAATTCTTACTACATGAGAAATTGAACCAAAATTCTAAGACTATGAGGGGGTGGCATAGGGGCCCAGGAAGCACAGAGGGGTCCTAGATCTAGACTAAGGCACCTGGGCTGGCTTCTGGAGGGGGTATGCCTGGAAGGATAGGGCTCATCAGTTAAAGAGGGAAGGGTGACAGTTTTAGCATGTGCAAAGGTCCTGGGGCAGGCCAGAAGCATCTCTGGGCTGCTGGGAGCATTTTCTGGACAGAGTCTCCTGGTGCCAGAGGCTGGCAGAGAGAAATAGGAGCTGGCTCAAGCAAGCCTATCCTTGGGAAGAAATGGAGCGGGCTGCTGGAAGGACATGCACCCTAGCCTACTTGTGGAGAAGGGATTGTGGGCGAAGAGTGGAGGCAGTAGCCAGGTATGGTGACCCACTCCTATAAGGAGGGCTGAGGCAGGAGGACAATGAGTTCAACACCAGCAGAGTAAGGCCCTGGCTCAAAAGCCAAAAAAAATTGGAGGCACAGAAGTCCCTACCAGGCCAGAGCAGGTGTCCAGAGAGAGACAGCAGCCTCTCTCTGGACCAGATGGAGGAAGGAAGGGCAGGAGCTAGTGACTACAAGGTGGACCAAGGGAGAGAGGCAGGCCTGGATATACAGGAGTGCCCAAGAGGAAGAGACCTTACCCAGGCAAGAGCTGAGAGCCATCCCGGCCTGAGCAGGGCCCCCTTGGAGGATTGGCACCAGTGACAGGTCCAGGCCCAGAGTGTCATCCTCACGGGCAGCCTGGAGCAACAGTCTCTGTTGCCCCTAATCTGGGAATGAGTGAGGGGACAGCTCCCACCCCAGACCCATCATGTCCCTGTACTTCTCAACCCAAAAGAAGATGCCATGTGCTGGGCGCTGGTGGCTCACACCTGTAATCCCAGCTACTTAGGAAGAGAGATCGGGAGGATCACAGTTCGAAGCCGGCCCAGGCAAACAGTTCTCGAGACCCTATCTCGAAAAAACCCTTCACCAAAACAAGCTGGCGAGTGGCTCAAGGTGGAGGCCCTAAGTTCAAGCCCCAGTACCGAAAATAAGAACATGACATGAAGAACTGAAGGTGGGGTTCTCCTGCTGCAGAGACGGGGTCCTACTGGGTAGGGGCCTAGAAGGTGTGTCCTAGGAAACATCAGCTTTGGAAAATGCCGGGGGCCCTGTTCCCACGGAGGCACTGGCCCAGCCATCAGACTGCAAGGATGTCAGTGTCACTTCCTCCCAGCCCTGTAGAGAAAATAAACCCTCTTAATTGTTTACACATGCTGCTCCCAGAAACTGAGAGAGAGGCCGAGCCGCCCTCCCCGTAAAACAGAAAAGGTTCAAACACCGTTGCTGGTATAGTAGGCCTGGCCGCAAGGTTGCCTGGGCAGCTTCCTGGGTACCCTTCCCAGGGTGTCATTTTTCTGTAAGGTCAAGGTATTCGAGGCCCCAGCCCAGGCCTGGGGAACCTGAACGCCTCTCAGCCAGCCTATGTCTGTTTGGCCAAGGGAGCCTGGGAGAGGGCACTGAGTGTCTGTTTTTATTTCCCCTAACAAACAAAGGAAAGAGACAGAAAGACCAAAACCAGAGAAACAAAAGACCAGAGTTTGTGATTCTGTGACTCCCCCTGTCCCTTGGTCCCTGAGCTAGGGGTAAACCAAAACCAAAATGATGCCTCGGGATCCTGCACTTCCCCTGCCCGCCCCTGGAAGGCGCTGCAGAGTCACCGTGGCACCTGCGATGGGTTCCCTGGGACACCACAGACCACCCAGTGTCCCTTTCTCCCTGTAGATCTCAGGGGCTGGCAGCAAACCCCTGACCCAGCCTCCTCTCAGAAGACAAAGAAACAAGCAAACCCCAAGCTACCAGCAGGGGTCACCGCACAGCATTTGGAAAACGTCCCATCAGTCATGAAAATGTCCACCAGGCTCTTGCCAAGTCATTCTATCTGGAAGGACGCTTTGAGAAATAACCCAGAAGTAACCCCAAAGGGGAAAAGCAGCGTGCACAGGGATGTCTGTCATGTGTTTTATACATGCAACATGAAAAACCTGTGAAGACACAAGCCAAAATATAAGTAGCATAAGTTACATGGTGGCTCACCCAAGCCTCTCCATATTTTTGTAATAAATTTATAAAAAAAGAAAAAAAGAAAGAAAGAAAAAAAACAGCCCAAGCCAGGCGCTGGTGTCTCACACCTGTAATCCAAGCTACTTTGGAGGCTGGGATCACAAGGATCGAAGTTCAAGCCAGCCCCAGGCAAACAGTTTTCAAGACCCCATCTCTAAAAATAACCAGAACAAAATGCTCAAGCAGTAGGAGGCCTGCTTTGCAAGTGTGAAGAACTGAGTTCAAACCCCCGTCCCACCAAAAAAAAAGAAAATTGCTTTTGCTGAAAAGCACCAACTTCTTACTTGTCCCAGGAACTAACTAAAAGCAGGAGAAAAACTTGGTATCCTGGCCTCCAATTTGTGTCTGTGTCCTTTGCTCTGAGCCATTTTCCCCTCCAGTCACTTTGCAGCCATCTTGGAATCTAGGAAGGACAGGACTGATGAACAAACATCCTGTAACAGGAAATAGAGTTACATTAAGTCAACGCAGAAGAAAAGCCTGGCATCCCTGCCTCCATTTTGTATGTCTCCTTTACTCTGAGTCTTTTTCTCTCCTGCAGTCACCTTGGGTTCCAGGAAGGATGATAACATCTTTACGACCAGGGATGGGAAATTCCCCCAAGGAAAGGAGCAGAGCCTGGCAGGACAGAGCACCCCCACCTAATTACCTATGACAGTGAGGCCGCACCCTGGAGCAGGAGCAATCATCTCATGGGGACCAGATTGCATTCCTCAAGTGATGACAGCAGTGACAACTTCTCCCCTCCTGGACAGGACTGAGACAAGGACCAGCCAGGCCACACTGTGCCCAGGAGGGCTTGGTTAAGCACCTCTCTCCCTGCTCTAAGTCTTCCACTGTTTAAACGTAAAGCTCACGCCTGTCCCCAGAGCCATGTGCCTCTTCCGGGACAGGGGGCTGTGTGATGACCTCCTTCCTCTGCCCTGCACCACTGCTTGGCTCTGTTTGGCCTATTGGGACAAGTGGCCAGATCTGACACCTCAGTCCTTCTGCCCACGCTCACTCCTGTGCCCTCCCCTGCCGTCCCCCCACCCCACCCCCCAGACTCAGCAGCATGGCTCCCTCAATCCCCCACACTCCAGGGAATTCCCACTCCAAAAAGACCACAACACTGCAGCGACTTTAAAATCCCAGTTCAATTCTACACAGCCAGCAGGTGTAATTCTTGAAAAGACTAGAATTCGGTGTTCCGGTTTTATACTGATAACGAAAAGTTTGTAATTCAAACTTTGAAGAGTGCAACTTCAAATCTTCCTGGCTGGTCGAAGACCCAGAGGAGCCACCGTCATGGCTTGGCCGGCCACACACAGGATCTTGGGGAGTTCAGAATAATGTTAAAGGGAGCACATATATTTGCTATGCATAGGGAAAACTCTGGAAGTCAGAAACACAAGTAAGCGGTGGCTGCTGGGGAGGGGAGACTGTGTGGTTCTTTATATGTGCATGTGTAAATTTTCACAAAACTCAAAATATCACAGCGAAATCCCTTTGTACAATTAATACATGCTAGAGAGAGAGAGAGAAAAGCAGAAACCTGAGGGACATAAAGGAAACTGATTAAGTTGAAAAAAAATCTTATATAAGCAAGAAAAAAAAATTGCCAAAACTCTTTGTAAAACCCTATCCAAGTTGAAGACTTTCTTCTGGAGGACACTGAATGTACCTAATCCTTAAAAATAGACAGAAACATGTCTTCAGTTGCTCACCCCTATAATCCTAACTGCTTGGGAGGCAGAGATCAGGAAGATTGTGGTTGGAGGTCAGCCTGGGCACATAGTTCAAAAAACCGTATCTCCAAAATGCCAACACAAAAAGGCTGGTGCCGTGGCTTAAGTGGTAGAGCACCTGGCTAGCAAGACTGAGGTCCTGAGTTCAAACCCCAGTACTGACAAAGGAAAAAAAAAAAAAGGTATGTCCTTTTGACCCAATAATTTTACTCCTAAAAAAGCACTTTAAAGCAAAGGGTGTGCGGGGATTGATGTGTGAGGATGCCTGGGTAAAGCATGGTTGTGTAGTGCAGTCTGGGAATTAACTACCCAACAACCAGGCTGACTGAATAAATGATAACAGTATCCAGGTGGCGGATGCAGGTGCTGTTAAAATTCATGCTGCTGTGCATGCCTGTAATCCTGGCATTTAAGAGGAGGTTGAGACAGGAGGATTGTGAGTTTGAGGCCAGGCTGGTCTACATGGCAAGATCTTGTCTCAAAAAAATAAAAATAAAAAAAAGCAGCAATAAAAATCTCATGTCATTGACCATCGAAAGCCCTGGGAGAAAATGCAGAAGTATTCTGAAGGAAAATGTCAACCGTGGCGAAAGAGCACATCCAGGTCTCCCTGCAGGGCGGTGAGCTCCTGAGCACAGACGTCACCCACATCTGTGACACACCAACATCCCTTTGGTGCTGAGAACCCCTCAGGAATGATTTTCCTTGTGGAATTCCATCCTGGAGAAAAACCATTCTGAATCCATGTCTGCACACGGGCACTTACTCAGTTAACAGACGCTCACTAGGAACCAGCCGCTGGGACACAGGCACAGGGGGGACAACACAGACAAAGCCCTGATCCCCTTGAGTGCACATTCTAGAAGGAGAGACAGACAGATCATGAAGAAAATAAAGATGAAGCCAGGCATGGTGGTGCAGCCCAGCTACTCCGGAGGTGGAGGCAGGAGCTCAAGTCTGAGGCCAGCACAGGCAGTCAGTGAGACCCCATCTCAAAAGCAAAGTTCAAGCAAAAGGGCTGGGGAAGGGGCTCAAGCAGTAGAGCACTCCCTAGGAGACATGAGGGCCTGGGTTCAAACCCAGTGCCACACAGAGAAGGAGAAGGAGAAGGAGGAGGAAAGAAAGAAGATCAAGAAGTCGTGCACTGCCAGGAGTCTGTGGCTCACGCCAGTAATCCTAGCCACTCAGGAAGCAGACATGAGGAGAATAGCGGTTCAAAGCCAGCCTGAGCAAATAGTTTGAGAGACCTTATCTCAAAAATACCCCACACAAAAAAGGGCTGGCAGTGTGGCTCAAGTGGTAGGGCGCCTGCCTAGCAAGCATGAGGTCCTGAGTTCAAACCCCAGTACCACCAAAAAGAAGAAGAAAAGAAGTCATGCACAACAGGGCGTGGTGACCACACAGCCCCGGAAAACAGTTCTCAAGACCACCATCTCCAAAATAACCAGAGGAAAGTGGACGGGAGGTGTGGCTCAAGCAGTAGAGCACCTGCTTTGCAAGGATGAAGCCCTGAGTTCAAATCCCAGTCCCACAAAAAAAAAAAAGACTGGGGGGACTTTGCTGGCCTCATGAGACCGTGGCCTTCCTCTGACGGCTGGACACAGGAGTGCAGAAGCCTCTGGCTCTGGGTGGGGAGTAGCTGTGAGGGCTTTGGCTGGAGGCCACTGCAATGGCCCGAGCCCTCAAAGCATCATGCGTGGACAGGTGCCCCAAAGCTCCACAACTGCCGCTGCCTGGTGAGGGCACGGTTTTAGCTTCTGCTCTGAACTTTTCTGAAGTTTCTAAGCCCTTGACATTGACCATTACTTACCAGAAGTGAACAATTTTTAAATCCCATCCACCTTCTATTTTATTCTTTTTTTTTGGATGTACTGGGGTTTGAACTCAGGGCCTACCTACTTGCTAGGCAGGCATGCTACCACTTGAACCACTCCAGTGGGTTTTTTTAGAGATAGAGTCTGGAGAACTATTTGCCGCTGCTGGCTTAAAACCATAATTGTCCTGATCTCTGCCTCCTGAGTAGCTAAGATTACAGGCATGTGCCACAGGTGCCCAGCCCCACTCATCTTTAAGGTTCCAACTGAAAGCCTGCCTGGATTCCCACCAGCCCCAACAGAGACGCCCCTCTTTGAGGACTGCCCAAGGTCCAGCCCCCAGAATTAGAAGGGGTGGAACCCCACTCCTGACAGCAGCATCCTTTCCGGGGATACACAAAGACCCAAGAATCTCTCTATAATGTGGGAATTCATCCCTAGGTTGTCTGCCTTGCAGACCATCACCACAACTGAAAAGCAGCCCCTCTGTCCACCCTCACCTTTGCCTGTGCCCCCACGACCCTCACATGCTAGAGAACTCGGGAAAGCCTTGAGCCAAGAGGTCATTAGACCAGGGAGCCCCAAGGGCTCCTCCTTGCAGAGCCCAGGTGGGCAGGGCCCAGCGGCCGTCACCTGTCTTGGGTTTCCTGCTAAGGAGGCCCTTCCTGGTGTGATGCACACCTGCTGCTGCTGGAGACCCCGTCTCTGAGGGATTCTGGAGGTGGAGCCAGGAGGCCTCTTCCTGACACATATGGGGGCTGGCGCAACACAACAGAGCCCCAGACCTCCTCTCTTTACTCAGGCCAGCTGCCCTGTGACACCCTCCTGGTACTGCCCCTCCCTTTCCTCAGCCACACCTGCCTCTCCTCTGGGTCATCCAGAGGTTGGGCCACAGCCAGGGCTCTCCACTGCCCATGCCACTTGAGAAGCAAGGGGTCACATCACAGTAAACTGTGTCCACTGCCAACTGTCCATCCGCCAGCCACTACTCTCCACAGAGCCACCTTAGTGGCCTTCTTAGGACAAGAGCCAAGTACACCAAGCCTGCCCCTGCTGGACCCCCAGGTTACCAACTGGGACATCCACTGAGTCAGTCCTGCCTTCTGACCCCCGCAGTCACCTTCCCTTCTACTCTCACTGCTCCCCCCTCCCCTCCATCCCCCACAATCTGTCCCCTACTTTCCACCTGCAGTCCCAGGGGGTCACACTCTTCCTCATCTTTGCCCTTCAATTTACCTGAGCTTGGACTTTCCTGCCAAACCAGCCTGGCTTACGCCTGCATCAGCCACCACCTCCCAGGCAGACCTCCCCAGAGGAGCTAGAGGGCCCTACCTCTGCTGCCTCCACTCCACCCTCCTCCATGGAGTGCTGAGCACTTGAGGTTGTCACTGTCCCTTGTCCTGTGGCCTTTCCCACTGGAGCTCCAGGGGACAGGACTGATGTTGCCCAGTGACTGGGGAGGTGCCATACAAGTGGACGAATAAAGGGCTGTGCACTGGGGACTCTGAGGGGCTGCCTCTGTCCTCCCAGTTTACAGTCTCCACGGTCAACAGGTGTCCCCACTCCAGAAACAGGTCAGGTTCTGAGCAGGGCACACTGGGTCTGCCCCTGGATGGTTCCTGCTCTGGGGCTCTACCTCCCTTTGGTTTAGCAAGCTGTAGCTCAGGGATGCTGAACAAGTCACCTCTCCTCTTGCAGCCTTACCCTCCTCATGTAAAAAGAAGAAATGCCTCCCTTCCAGAACTTTTAAGGATTAGGTGAAAAAAAGGTAAGTACTGGGTCCAGCCCAGTGTTGAGCAGACAGCAGGCAATCAAAACACCCCTGCCCTCGGGGTTTCTTTCCAGATGTGCAGATGAAGAGCAATTGGGTCAAGCCACCACCAGGGGGCAGTACTACACATTTCCAGCTCCCATGGCCAGAGGAGCCAGGCACAGCTGGACTTTGTAGTGAGGCCTGCACAGGGCAGGTCCCATCAGCAGAGGGGGCACTGGGCCTGCAGAACACTGGAAGAGGCCTTTGGGACAGAAAGACACTATAGCCTGATGGTTGAGGTCAGGGACTTAGAGCCTGACACCCAAGGTTCGAGAGTGGGTCCCGCACTTCCTCGGGCAGCCTCAGGGTCCCCAGCTGTACAAGTGGTTCTGATAACAGCAGCCCAAGAGGTGGGAGCACCACAGGGAGGGGTGACCTGGCCAGGGCAGGACTAGTACCCAGGTGCCTCTTGGAGGAAGTAGCCTTGAGACAGTCTGCTGGCTGTGTGACTTATACCTGGTCAGGCTGCCTTTGTGGTTTGCCAAAGGCCATGTCCAGTTTAGCCCCAGACACCCCAAAATGCCCAGCAAACATCAGGCCAGCTGGGGTAGCACAGACACCAGGAACCAGAAACACAAGAGGCTAAGAGGCAGTGGCTGCACAGGTCAGGCACTGCTATTTAATGATGTAGGAAAAACCACACAGGTCTCAAGACAAGACAAGACACACATGCATGCACGCTCGTGATTCCCCACAGGGAACATTAAGTTTTCAAATCTCACAAATACTGGAGGAGACAGAAAGTTCCTTTTAGTGATTGGTCACTCACAGCCCATTGTCCCAAGCTGACAGCTCTGTGGAGCAACCAAAGCCTTGAAGAGAACTTCCTACCTGCCTGAGACATGGAGGAGGAGCCAGCTGAGAAACTGGGAGTGAAGGGCAAGGGAAGTGTCCACAGGAAACGGTGACAGCCATCCCTCCATAAAAGTCACAAGCATCCCATGTCCAGTGGGAACTTTCCATCCCTGGAACTCTCATGGAGGCCTTTTTAAAACATGTGGGCCAGGTGTGGTGGCACAGGCCTATAATCCCAGCACTCAGGAGGCTGAGGCAGGAGAATTGGGAGCTCAAAGCCAGCCTGAGACTCTGACTCTAGAAACCAAACCAAACCAAAATCAAACCCCACACAGCCAGGCTTTCCCTTTGACTGGCTGTGCCAGATCTCTGGGGGGTGGAAGAAGTCACAGTCTAGAAGTCTGCATCCTAGCGGGTTGAGAAGTATGGATTTGAGAATTCTGAAGAGTCTCCCCTCTCTCTTCTTCCTCTTAGGGCAGGAGAGGGAGTGATTTGTTTTGTGTTTTGGTGGGACTGGGGTTTGAACTCAGGGCTTCACATTCACAAAGCAAGTGTTCTACTGCTTGAGCCACACCTCCAGTCCATTTTGCTCTGGCTATTTTGGAGATGGGGGGTCTCACAAAGTATTTGCCCAAGCTGGCCTGAAGCTGTGATCTTCCTGATCTCAACCTCTCAAGTAGCTAGGATTATAAGCACGAGCCACTGGTGCCCAGCTAGGAAAGCAATGTCTAACACTCTGTTATTTAAGCTGAACAACTTTCTAAGGAATTCAAAGGTCTCATAAACCTGGACGCACATTCATGCACACACTCACACCGAGAGGCCCACTGGGCCCAGACCCATCATTCATGGGTGGCCAGGAAACCAGGACTTGGAACTATCCAATCTGGAAGTGACACCAAGTCTGCAGGTATAGCCACAGTGGCTTTCATCCCAGTCTGGTGGCCGAGGAGGTGTCAGCTGCTGCTCACAGGTGGCGGGCTGCCTCCCAGAGGATCTGCAGGGCCATGGACGCGCAGGGGAGCTGGGCCAGGGTGTAGGACACGGAGCGGATGGGCGCCCGCAGCTGGCCCAGGTAGGCCACAGTGTGTACCATGCGGCCCACGAGGAAGACAAGGAAGTGCAGCCAGGCCACGAAAGGGTTAGGGCCCAGGAAAGAGTAGACAAGGCCCAGAAAGAGGAAGGGATAGATGGTCTCCATGTCGTTCCGGTGAGCCCTGGGGAGGCAAAGGGAGTACAGTCAGCTGGGTGCTGAAACTCACACCTGTAATCCTAGCTACTTGGGAGGCTGAGATTGGGAGGATCATGGTTCGAGGCCAGCCTGGACAAAAATCAAGACCCTATCTCCAAAATAACCACCTTAAAATGGACCGGAGATGTGGTTCAAGCAGTAGAGCACCTGCTTTGCAAGTGCGAAGTTCTGAGTTCAAATTCCAGTACCAAACAAAAAAGAATACAGTCAACCAGCCATTAGCTTTGGGGCCCTTCTGAAGGTGCCAGGGAAGATTAGGCTCTGCCCTGAGAGGGCTGCAATCCACAGGGGTTCTCTCTTGGAAGCTAGACACATATATCTCTTCCTGGTCAGGAAAGGAGACACAGGACAGTAAGCCCCAGCTTCTGCCCACAGGCAGCTGCAACAAGGAAGTCCCCTAACAGGCTATGTGGCAAAGGGCTTTTGGTTTCGGGTTTCCTTGCCATGGAGAACTTGCAGGAACCCAGGCCAGGCACCACCCCCCATCGTCCCCTCTGACCCTTGGACACCAGGCAGGAAAAGTGAGGCTAAGAGAGCTAAGAGGGTGGGGGGGGCTTTGCAGAGCAGGCCAGAGTGGAATTGGGATTCAAACAGAGATCTGACTGGTTTGTGCTCTTTGGGCCCCTTTGGGGACTGAGATGGCCCTCCTTCGGAATGCAGGCTCTTCCGCCCCCCCAGCACTGCACTCTGTCTCCCTCTCTCTCTGAAACCTAAGCGCCAGCTTTGCAGGGTAATAATAACAAAATTGACCACTCACTAGGGCGGGCCAGGCGCCCAGCCCCACCAAGCCTTCACTGCATGCGTGCTATCCGGCTCCTTGTTTTGTTTAAAGCAGGCGGGTGTGTGAGTGCGTGTGGCGGGGGGGCTGTGTATGACCCATAAATAAGTGACCAAGAAAGCAAGCTTACCACTGCTGCAGTGGTTGGCTCAGATTTTCCATGACCCCTGCAGATGGTCAGCTTTCTCTCTGGAGAGTGGGGAGATTGAGTCCCATGAATTAGCCTGAAGTCATGGATGGGCACACTGGGTGCTCCAATAAACAGGAACCCAGCACTTTAGCCATGACCCCCATCAAGGACAGGCCACATATGTGCAGAGAGGGGACTCAGCTGGAGCAGGAGGGCCCTTCTTCTCCAGGCCTTCCGGCTGGAATACATCTCACCAGCCACGCTGGACCAGCAGGCCACACCCAGTCTGGCAGCCTCTACATGGTGACCAGCTGCAGAAGTCCCCACTCTCATTAGCAAGATGAGTCCGAGGCAAGGTCACAGTGTGCTGCCTGATTGAAAGCAAGTTGGCAAGGCAGGATGGGGGTGTGGAGCACCCAGCACCCCAATGCTGCAGGGGTCTCTGCAGAGTGGCTGGAGTGGTGGTGGCCGGGAAAGAAAACATTAGTGTTGGAGCCTGAATAATGAGAAGCCAGCCAGGTAGAGGAAGAACTTTCCAGGGAGAGTAACTAGCCCGTGCAAAGGCCCTGGGGTAGGAATCACATAGTGTGTTCAGGGCACAGAAATGTAAGCCACTTGCTACAATGTGGTTTATGAGAAGGAGTGTGAGGCAGGACAAGGGTGGGAGAGGAGCAAAGGAGACTGGAATTCATTCGGACTATAAAAACACCTGTACACCCACAGGCCCTGGATCTTTCCCAGGATATGACAGCCAGCAACTTCTTCCTTCTTCTTCTCCCCCCAAATCTTGTGACCAAACCATGGGGAAAACCAGCCTGTGGCTGAGTGGATCTGGTCTCACCAGGCTGCAGGGAAGACTGTGGCCTGCCCATTCCAGAGGGAGGCAGGCCCAGATGGATCTGGGGATACTGACCACAGGAAAGGAGAGGAGGAAAACAAGGACTGGGGCCACAAGGACTCCCAAGATGAGCAAGTCCCTTACTTTACTAGGGAGTCATGAAGAAAAATCACTCCAGCCTGTGGAGATGGAGTCACACGCACCAACACCCCCACACACTGATGAAAGGGGCACCCTGGAAAAACCCTTTGTGGATTAAGTCAGCATGTCCTGAAATGAGCTCCGCCTACCACAGGAGACCACAAGACAGTGCCACCTGGTGAGTACTTTCGTGACAGTTACGTACTCATTTGCAAGTTTGGGGAAAACATAACTAAGGTAGAAACCCCACTCCATTCATCCAGAGAGTTTTCTCCTTAAAGTACGATTTTACATTTTTAAGAGTTCCTTTTTAGAAAGCTACTAAGAAAATCATAGTACAGGAGGAACACAAATGTGACCAAACATGAAGAATGGATAAGGGAAGGAGGGTGGGAACACATCGAGGGTGAAGAACAAGGGGCCAGAAGATCCCTAAATGCCAGCCTTGTAAAAAAGCTTGCTTCCTAGTTCCAGCCACTGGGCATCAACTTGGCAGTCACCATTGTGGGAGGAGAGGTGGCTGAGAGCTGAGACAGCCAGGAACACTGTCCCTGAAAATCCTTCCCCTATCTGGCCTGGTTCAAACCACAGTGGGGCTCCACAAAGCCACCATGGTGCCAAGAGCAGGGAGCCATGGGGAAATCAGGTTGTTGCAAAAAAAAAAAAAAAACAAACAAAAAAAAACACCTCACCATGGAGAGACATGGAGGGAGTCACGTACCACATCGGGCGAAATGTGTCATCCCAATAATAACCACTTTTAAGGTAAAAGCCACTCAATGCCAGTCCCCACTAGACAGGACTTGCATGGCTTCCTGCAGCATTAGGCCTGCCGCTCTCCCTCAACAGACCTTTCCTGTGTCTTACTGCAACAGGTGACCGCAGTGGGGAGGGGGAGACCCATGTGGCCCCAGGCTCAGGGCAGGGACAGACCCGGCTGCTCTGCTCAGGAGTGATTTTCCTCCCCTCTCTTCTCCACCCACTCGGCCCATGCCCTTGACCTCAGGGTGATACAATGGGTTGGCTGCTTGGTGACAAAGGCAGGTGACAGAGTAAAATTGCCCTGTGCAGAGGGAGAGCATCTAGGAGCAGGGCCCAAGGAGAGGCTGGCTCGCAGGCCTTAGCTTCTTCCTCCATAGACAACAGCGATCCCTTCACAGCGTTGGTGGTGGTGCAGGGAGAGTTGAGGAAAAGGTCAGGGTGGACCAGGTAACTGGATCTACTAAGTTCACTGCCACTCTCTCTCTCATCATTGTCACCCCTGCCAGTGCCAGCCTGGCGCAGACATGGTTGTGGACGCTAATTTCACTCTCTTTGAGTTGCTGGACTCCTGTCCTCCCACAGTCACCCAGGCTGAATGAATCAAAAGCACTTTGACTGCAGTGGGGGTTGTCTCTCTCCATCACTGGGCCAGGTCCACCATCTACAAATGACCATGTGCAAGGACACCTTAGGGACTTCGGGGCTGGCATTTGGGACCCAACATCCAGACAAACCATCTCTCTTGGGTTAAGACCGTGCTCCAAACAGTCAGAAGTGTTCAAAAGCTTGGGTAAGGCATTTACCCTCCTTGGGGGTTATGTGGCAGGTCCTTCACTGAAGTTTCAAACACACAGCCACAGACCTCAGTCAGGACACCCACCATTGGGAAACATGTCAGGTACCCTGGGGAGAACGTGGCTGGTTCCTTTCTCTAAGCCTGCTCCCAGGTTTCTCCCAGAGCCAGGCAGGTGTGCTGCAAGGCAGATTTATGGTCCCAGAACCATGGTGTACTGCTCTCCTGTGTGGACAGGGGCCTCCACCCCCAATGCACTAGAAGCCCTGATCTAATATTTAACTAACTTTGCTCCAAGACACTCTCCCTCTCCTCTCTTCTCTCTCTCTCCTTCTTTCTCCCCCAGCCAGTTCTCCAGTAGCTGACACTCTCAGTTCTGCACCCTCAACTTTCCATGATGTGCTGTGAAGCCAGGGGCCGGAGGAGGAGCCCCAGGAACCCAGGCATATTCCTCCCCCCCAGTACCCCTAAGTCCCCAAGAAGTCCTCATGGATGTAAGGCATTTAGATGAGAGAGGCTTATAAAATACTTGACGGAATCCCAACCACTGAAGCATCCATACTAGAAGATGGGTCATTTTCATGAGAAAAAAAATTGTACTGGGTGGGTAGAAATGTCTCAGCCCCACCCAGGTCTATGTCTCTTCCAGGCATGGTGACACCACCTGGGAGGAGCCAAACACACCTCTAGGTGATTGCTGTGATCTAGCTGGGGCAGCTGCCTTCATTGCTCACCACTCCCTCCCAATGGCCCAGAAGAGGACACAACCAGGGATGAGGGTCACCAACCCGGGGCCATGTTTGGGGAAGATTTTTTGCTCATGGAAGTCCAGCTAGAACAACACAGTGTCTTGCACACAGTGCAATAAACTATGAGTGGATGATGGACGGATGCACGATGGACAGATGGACATCACAGGAGTGACCACATACTGAAGTTCTATCTGACAGGGAGGATGCCACAGAGCTCCCCCTCCTATGATGCATTGCTGCAATTTGTAAAAACCGCAATGTGTACATTATTGTCAATGGCTAAGAAAAACCCTAGCCTTTCTTTTCAGAAGAATTTCTGTTATTAAAGTGACAATGTCCCACCCATTTCTGCTGGTGACACACAGACGTGTTGAGAGCTGTGTGGAGGTTTGTCTCACGTCTCTGCCCAGCTACGCTACCCGTCCTCCCTGCTCCCACCCACCCTCAGATAACCTGTGGGGGCAAACGGCTGGGCACAAACGACCAAGCCACCAACACTGACCTGGTCATCCAAGTTAACATTTAGCCTCTGGGGGAATTTAACACGGCCATATGTGTGTGTGTGAGTGTGTGCACACGTGTGTGTGCGTTGTGCACGTGCCTGCGTGTGCTGGGGAGAGAATCCACAGGCCACTGAGCTACATCCCCAGCCCCAAAGTCACTTTTTGAAGACTCATTTTTTGCGTACTATTGACTGAAATAGAAACTTCTCATGAAATAATGTTCACTAAACAGTATCAGAACCCCAAATTGACTCGGTGCTGGTGGCTCACGCCTGTAATCCCAGCTACTTGGGAGGCTGAGATTAGGAGGATCTACGTTTGAACCAGCCCAGGCAAACAGTTCACGAGACCCCCATCTCCAAAATAACCAGAGCAAAATGGACTGGAGTGTGGCAACTGGTAGAACACCTGCTTTGCAAGCACAAAGCTCTGAGTTCAAACTGCAGTCCCACCAAAAAAGAAAAAAAAAAAACACCCTGAATTGGGTCTACCTAATGCATACCTGATGTTGGGAAAAATATTTAGACATAGTAGACAAAGAGAAAAGAGAGAAATGATGTCACCAGGGATGGGAAAGTGAATGCATCCCTCTTTGCTGCTACATATTTTGGGCAGGTTCAAATTGTCAGCAATGAGTTAGTTCTGATTTTCATAATATTACGAAAAATCACTTTTAATTGCCTGGGGGATGTTAAACGTAGGAAAAGATGTTCAATTTCACTCAGAATAAAAGAAATGAAAACTGAGTGGAGGTGCAAGCATGCAATCCTGGTACTCACGAGGCTGCAGCGGGAGGAGCCTAAGTTTGAAGCCAGCCTGGGATATGTAGCAAATTCCAGGCCAGTGTGGGCTACATGTCAAGCCTTTGTGAGAAAGAAAGGAAGGGAAGGAAGAGAGGGGGGAGGGAGAGAGAGAAAAGAAAAGAGAGAGAAAGAAAGAGAAAGAAATGCAGAGAAAACCCAACCAAATGTGGTAGGCTGTTTTTGAACTGTCCTGCAGGCAGGGATGCACCAGAGATGTATGACGACACTCTGAGCAGGTGGGACGTGGAGAGGCAGCTCACACACCAGTTGGAATGGACTCATGCAATTTGGGGAGTATTTCTCACATTCATTTGTGTCACATACACACGAAGTAGATGCAAGTGGTGGCTGTGGGATGTCCGTGGGATGCCCAGAGAAGACAGAGAGCAGGCACGGGCCCATGGGAGGGAAGCAGCTAGAGGGAGCATCACAGTGTGGGTTAAGTTCTACAGCACCAGCACTGGTAGGCCGCACCCTCCATGCTCGTGTGCGGGACGAGGCTCAGAGCAGCAGTGAAGGAACTCTTTTCTGTGTGTGCGCTCAGAGTCCCAGGAACACCCAGGCCCTGGCCCTGGCCCTGCACAGCAGAACTGGGCACTTCCTGGAGTCAGAGGGAGGAGGGGGACCAGATTTCCCCCGGATACCCTTGCTAACTTTGTAATTCTGAGTCATGAGCACCTACTACTTTCCCCAGGTTAGTGTACGAGTAAATGAAAACACAGGCTGAAGGAAGCAGGCGCCCAGAGGCCCTCGGTCTCCCTCCCAGCTCCCTGTGTGCAGAAGATCAGCAAGGACCAGCGTGAGACTAGAGTACTTGCCTGAGGCAACGCTCCACATCCGGGTCACTCCGGCAGTACTGGGGACCCCCGTGTCTCAGGGCATCCTCGGGGTTGGCAAAAGCCTGAAACACACCACCCAAGCATTACTATTCACGAAGGAGACCCTGGAGTGCGGGGTCAGTGTTCACAGTGACCGGGCAGCAGAGCACCCACACCCATTCAATAGCACCCATGAGCCTCAACTCTGTGACCTGTGCTGGGATTCATGGTGAAAAGCTCTGGGGCCCCTGCTCTTACGAAGCCCATGCTCTGATGGGGGATTGCCCAGGAGAAAGGGAGGGCCAGGTGGGCTCATCTGTCAAGAGACAGGAGCCAGGGCTGGTGGTACAGCCTAGTGGTAGAGTGCTTGCCTGGCATGCATGAGGCCCTGAGTTCCATTCCCAGCACCACAAAAAATAAAGCAGGGCGCTGGTGGCTCACGCCTGTAATCCTAGCTACACAGGAGGCAGAGAGCAGGAGGACCGCGGTTCAAAGCCAGCCCGGATAAATACTTCTCCAGACCCGATTTCAAAAGTACCCAACACAAAAGAGGGCTGGTGGAGTGGCTCACGGTGTTGGCCCTGAGTTCAAACCCCAGTACCACAAAAATAAAAAATTAAATTAAATTAAATAAATAAATAAAAGCAGTGAGAGGACCTTGAGAGCCCCGCATTGCTTACTGTGAGTTTCTAAAACTCCCTGTGCCTCGGGGTCTTCAGGATGAAATGAAGCCTCTGAACCACAGGCAAGAGGAGGAGAGATCTGGGGAGGCATTGAGCACCAGGACGCTGAGTGAACCACCAGTTACTCTCTTGGGACAGAGGAAGTGTAGGTCACACTTGGTGGATGAGGGGTCACCTCTGCCTGTAGCTTGCTCTCCACCATTCCATACTGACCTCAGGGGAAAGCGAAGGCCTCAACCAAGGAACTGCAATCTCTAATTTTCTAAATTTCTCATCCCGACAAGCCTAGTGTTTCTGACTCACCTCACCTAGGTCCACAAAGTCTGGCTCATCCTGCCTCGTGGGCCTGTCCTTGCCCTACCCTGGAGGCACAGCTCTTCATGGTAAGGATGGGAATCCTCAGCCCAGAATTCCTCCCACTGGCCCTTAAGTCAGCAAAGCACAGTTGATGAGCCCACATAGAGCCCTTGGAGACCGAGGCCTTCTAAAAAGTATTTAGCAGGCACTTGCCCCTGGAGTCACAGCCCCGGGGTAAGTGCTCCCCCAGCTGGTGGAATGAGCTGCAGACAGCACAGACCAGAAGAGCCCTGGGTGACAGATGTCAGGTGCTATACCTCTAGTAGGGGCAAGGGGCCAGGCCTCAGGATGCACAACCAGGTTGTGCCACTCAGGTCAATTTTAATGGCTAGCAAGTCATGGGGACCAATATTTGTGGGATGTTTGCTTTGTGCCTGGTGGTAAAGTTTTCTGGCACGGTTAAGATCCTGGTTTATAAAAGGGGACAGACCCAAAGCCCCCAGCTTGCCAAGGTCCCAAGGCTGGTGGGTGGGAAAGCCAGAGCTCTGTACCAAGTGCTCCCCAGCCTCCTCCTGGTTGTCACTAGGCAAAGGAGCAGAAATGAGAGGGGAATGTTGATCACAGGAGCCCCCGGTGCCTCAGTCCCAGCTGTGCAGGCAAAGGTAGCTGGGCAGATTCACCTCCTCCCTTTTCTGCCTGCTCTCTAGAACTCCAGCCCCCAAGACAGGCTCTGGAGCTGGACACCTGGGTTCAAACTGGGCTGTGAGACCTGCACAAGTACTGTGTCCCCTCCTGGGCCCAGGATCTCCACTGGGAAAGAAGAGGCTCCTCCCCTCCACCCCCAAGGGCTGTGCTCAGGATGACTCTATGAGTGAATGTCACTGTCCTGCCTGGTACCTGCTTCCCACATCCCAGGTCAAACCAAGGTGAAAGAATCAGAAGTGATCAGTGTGCAGTGGCCTCCAGGTTTCCTATCACCTGGGCACTGCCCTACCTTTAGTCTTGCCTGTACCTGCCCCAGGGGCTGAGCCTGGCTTGAGGGTAAACTTCGCCACCCCATCCCCCAGGGTCCACTTGCACGTGATCCAGTTGCTGGTGCAGTTTGGGAAAGGACTCTGCTAGCAAAATCCCTATACGAATAAGACCCAGGTGCCTGGGGCTCTCTGGCTTCCACCGGCATGGCTGCGAGTGCAATCTGCAGGCGGCCGCCTGGTGCAGCAGATCTGTGGGCCTGGGTCAGGGCGTCCACCACTTCTCTGGCTCAGTCTTGGTCTCTTTATTGTTGTGCAGGGACTGGAGTGGGGTGGAAGGTGGGGTCCTTCCCTGAACACCCCGATAGGGCTTGAGTGAGACCCTGCCCCTGGACGCTGCCCTGGATTTGTAAGCAACATTCTTGGGGCGTTGGGAATTTCCACTGGGAGGTTTCAGAGGCTCCTGTTTTGCCGGTTCCCACTCCACCCAGATATTGGATCTCCCTGCAGGGAGCCGCCAGGTCAGGGAAGCTTTCTGCTGTCAGAATCCCTGCCCTCCACCAGCCAGGACCTGCCAGGTCTGCTGGCCACAGCACTTAACTTTGGGACACAGCAAGGAAACCTGGAGCTCTCTTAAGCCAGCTGAAGCCAGGCCAAGGGGGAGCCGTCCAGCAGGGCTGCGGGGGCAGCTTGGAGCAAGGCCACTCTCACGCTGGCCAGCACACCTTGGCCAGGTCTCCTTGTTCCTGGACTTTTTCGCAGGGCAGTGAAAGGAGAAGCCAGAATGCTGCTCCCTTCGAGTTCCCCGGGGCGCCACAAACCTTCTTCCGAAGCCTCACTTGGCCTGTGATGACAGCTACCACGTACATCTTCATGATGAGCAGTGCGCTGCAGAGCAGGAAGGCCGGGAGCACCTGGCCACTCGCCATCGCCAGGCCTGGGGCAGGCATCTCCGCCAGCCAGCGAGCTCGGACTCTGGGACAGCCGACCGTGGGAGTGCCGGTCCCACCGAGCAGCCTGGAGAGAGGAGAGCGAGGCGGGGTCAGGAGGCGGGTTTCACAGTCAGCCCCGCCCACTCCCCGCCCACTCCTCCCTCGCAGGCCCCCTGATCCTCTGAAGGTGCGGACCGAGCATCTTGAACCCCAAGGTGCTGTGACAAACAGAGGAGGGAGGCTCCCACTCCGCCCTGGCTCTGGGCCACCCTCCTGGCCAACTCTTTTTCTCTTTATTTTATTTATTCATTTTTGTGGTACTAGGGTTTGAACTCAGGGTCCACACCCTCCATTAGACCTTTTTTGTGATAGGTTTTTTTTTTTTTAAACCCAAGATAGGGTCTCTCAAACTATTTGCCCAGGGCCTCAAACATGGATTCTCCCGTTCTCTGCCTCCTGAGTAGCTAGGATTACAGGTGTGAGCTACTGGTGCCAGAGTCTGGCAAACCCTTCAACGCTTTCAAATCTGTTTCCTCCTCTGTAAAGTAGGAGTTACCACAGTGCCTGCTTTCTGGGGGTCCCACAGACTGGGCACCTAGTGAGACCTGCACCTATGGAGCATGCTGCTGACCTGTGCCCACCTCCCACAGGGTCAGGGCAGGTAGCAGCCATAAGAACCAACCACAGCCACGGGAACGTCACATCACGATCTCACGATCGATGTGACTGCTATGCTAGTCATTAGTCACAGTAGACTGAGTAATGTCCCCAAGGCCATGTTCCAGTCCCCAGAGTTGATAAATATGTTTCACTACATGACAAAAAGGGCTTTGCAGATAGGAGTTTGTAAGGATCTGGAGATGGGAAGATTAACCCAACATAATCACAGGGCCCTTTAAGAAGGAAGAGGTAAAATTAGACAAAAGATGTCAAGCAAGTTAAGAGAAGAGACAAGGATGGAGAGGAGGCTCACTGTGCTTTGCAGATGAGGGGCTCACAGCCAAGGAATGTGGTGGCCTCTGCAAGCTGGTAAAGTAAGAGCCACCAAGGGGACATGAAGTCCCCCAACTCCCTGCTTGATGTTAGCCCTATGAGCCCTTCTCAGGACCTCCAGCCTCCCAACTTGAGACTTGTGCTGTTTGAAGCTGCTGCTTTTGTGGAACTCCTTACAGCAGCCATCAGAACTGGGAACCCAGCACAGTACCCTGCTGTCTTCTTTAGTCTCTTTACTGTCCTCGAAGACTCTTTCCTGGTAAAAGTTGTGATTTGGGACGCCTTCCCATCAACTCTTCAATAGAATGTAAGCAGTGTGTGGCTAAGATTCTCTGAACACCTCACCGGCTATGTCCTGTCCCACTCCCTTCTCAGGATTCTGGGTAGGATTGGGTTTCTAGGGAGAGACATTGTACAAGGGTCTTGCTCATTTTCTCAGCACCGTAGAGGGTGCCCTGGGGAAGTAGGAGAGGGGAAAGTCAGTCTCCTGCACCTGTTCCACTCTCTACCACAACCAGGTCCTTAGGAACACCACCAGGCCAGAGTGACTGCATTGTCAGCCTGGACTGGGCGCCAAATCTCAGCTGCAATCTGATTCCAGAGCCAGTCCTTAGCAGCAGCTGTGTGGCCTTGGTCAAGCTGTTTCACTCTCTGATCTAGTTTCCTGAGCTGTGAGATGCAGCTGATCTTCAGCCGCTCCCCACAGCAGGTTGGGAACTAAAAGGAATTGAGTCTCCAAGTCACAATTACTAAGGGTCTAGCACACTGAGGGCGCTTCCATCAGCGTGAGCCCCTGAGCCTCAGTTTCCTCCTCTTCAAAACAGGTATCGTGGTCCCTGCCTAGTTTGTCAGGAGGGAGAGTCCTGGAAAACCTTGTTTTTGTCTCTTTCCGATTCTTAGCTGGATGATGGGAGCTCCTGTGCTCTGCCCTCCCCACCATGAAAGAATGACACTTCTGAAATCAAGAGCTGAAATAAATCCTTCCTCCTTAAAAAAAAAAAAAAAGAGGACTGGAGGTGTCACTCAAGTGGTAGAGCGCCTGCTTTTCGAGTTCAAACCCCAATTCCCACCAAAAAAAAGGAAAACCTGGTTGCTGCTTCGGGGAGAGGGTGACTTCTTGCCCAGTCACAATCTGGACAAAAGATGTGCTTTATAAAGTTTCCAGAGCCTGGGTTGTCCTGGCCCCTCTAGATAAACGATCAGTCATCATCAAAGAAGGAACATGGCAGATACAGGATGTCCTGAAGCGTAGTTTATCTCTGGATGCATGGGGGAGCCGTGTATCACTGCCTGTTGATCTTTCTGACTGGGAGCAGAGGATGCCTGCCTCTCTTGCCACAGCTCCTAGGGGAGCTGCTGGAGGTACCTGTTCCCCTCGTCAAAAAGCTCAGCTGTTGGCTCCCTGGTAGAGCACTTGGTTAGCATGGGTGAAAGCCCTGGGTTCCATCCTGAGCCCTGAAACCTAAATAAGTAAATACATAATAAAAAGCTCACTTTTGAAGTTGGGGTCTGGAGGCTGTACCATTCCCTAAAATCGTCCATCACTGCTTGGACTGGGTTGGACTGCTCCATCCTGCTCGGCCTTCTTCTCTTTGGATTTCTTTTTTCTTTTTTGTTCGGTGGCACCGGGGTTTGAACTCAGGGCCTCGTGATTACCAGGCAGGCTCTCTGCCACCTGAGCCACTCTGCCAGCCCTTCGGCCTTCTTCTCAAACAACACGCTAGAAACCTGTCCAGCGGAGGCTGGGAAACTGGTGTGGACAAAGAGCGGATTGTTCCCCATTGCCTTGAGCCCGAAATAAGGTACTGTGTAAGCTAGCTCTCATGACTGCTGTACGTGACTTCAGGGTAGACCTCTTCCTTCCCCCTGCTGAAATGAGCCAGTTAAGCCAAGGAGAAAGCTCTGATCTTTGTCCAAGAATTTCAATGGATGGAAGCTGCCGAGATGTTTGGGGTGTTGGTGGCGACAGAAGTGTTGCTTCTCTCAGAGCTTTGGTTTATTTCCCTTTAAGGGACACCAATCCGGTGTCCCCTACCTTGCTGGGGCTTAGGGACCTAGCAAGGATGTGTGGACCATGGGTCATGTGCACAAAAGTAAGGTCAAGAGAAGCCCCTGGAAACATTTTCTATCTTGACTAGGGCTGGGGGGGTGGAGATACAGGACACATGTAAAAACCACCCAGCTGTATCTGTAAATCTTGTCATGTTGCTCTATTTTCTTCTTTCTAAGCCTACTACAGAAGTTCTCCCATCAAGACAGCAACACTGGGCAAAGAGGAACTTTTGTGCGGAAGCTCCATGCCTATCCCAGCTCCTTCCTCGGCATTTCCTGAGGATGTGCCAGCCAGCTCTTCCCGCTGGCTCATTGTCTGCTCCATCAGAGGAGGCTGTGACAGAGGAGGAAGTGGCTGGCTCCTGACCCCTGCATTGCTGGGCTTTCTGCAGCGATGGGGATATAAGAGCACAGTGACGAAAAAGAAAAGCTGTCTGGAGCTGAAGTGACCTGTTAAGTCAGACTTGTACTGTAGTCATCACTGTGACACCCATCCTTGCTTAACAAGCAGTGTTTGTGCAATGTGGTGTGTGGTCTGCAGACCTGTGCTGTGCAGTGAGCGCTTTCCTGACTTTCCTGGCTCTGCATCCCTCCTGGGCAGAGGCCCATGGGACTCCCCTTCAGGATGAGCAATTCAGTGAAGGACTGTTTGCGTCAGCCAGCTAGCCTCTCCCTCCCTCCTCCCTTCTTCAGGAAAATTGTACCCCTTTTCAGGAACTGTGCCCCTATTTGATAGTAAGTCTGATGGGGCTGCCAATCAAAGCACTCCATCCTTTTGGTAGGATGTGGGAATCATGTGACTCAGGCCAGCCAATTACAAAGTTCCTGACATCTGGCATGGTGTGATTGGTCCAAGCAAGGGCCCCTCACTGGAAACTCCCGTGCTCACACTGATGGAGAGACCTCTTTTGGCTCTGAAAGAGGCTGTGAATGGTGTTGGCCTGAAGCTGTGTGTGTAGCCTTGTCCCTGTCCCACATGGGGGGAACCAGGAGAAAATGAAGCCCCAACCTTTGATTTTCTGGGATCCAGCAAGTCTAAGAGTTTCCTTTTCACTCAAGCAAAACATCAGTCAAATTGTATCCTTTCCTTTGCTCCAAAACCCTGCTGTGTTTCCCAGATCACTCAGTAAAAGGCAAAGTCTGGACAATGGCCTGTGGCTGTATCATGTCTGGTCCCCATTTTCTCTCTGAATTCTGTCCCTTCCCAGCCACACTGCCCTCCTCAGCAGGGTCAGACACAGTTCTGCCCCTGGACCTTTCCACTGGCTGTTCCCTCTGTCCAGAATTGGAATTCTCTGTCCTCAAGTACACCTGTTTCCTCCAAATCTTAGCTCAACTCTGACCTCACTGAGGCATGCTGAGACCTTATCAGTTCTGGGTTGGTCCCAGAACTGCTCTCCTGGGGCCCTTGCCCTGCCCCAGCCTCTCAAGGTCACTCTGTGGGATCTAACCATGCATAACATATAACTAAAACCACAATTTGTTGAACTGAATTAAATTAAGCTATGTTCATTTGGATTTTTGTCCCTTATAATCAAAAGAATCTAGATTGAGATAAATGACAACTCCTCTTTCAGGAATTTGGTCCTGAGTCCTGATTCTCACCACCTACTTCCTGGAATGCCCCAGGGGGAGCCTGGCTGCTGGTCTCTTGATGGGAAGACACCCAGGGAAGAGGTCTGGAGGTCTCTGAGTGAGACAGGTTTCCAGGAAGGCTGGGCCAAGAACCACACAACTAGGGCACTGCCCGAGGGTCACCTGTCCCAGAGCCACCTGCCCCAGGAGGATGGCACATGTTAAATTTAATTTGCATATTGACTGGACACACATACACACACACCCAGCCATGAAAACTCAAAGATGCTCACATCTACTGATAAGTGTACACGGTGAGGGTTGGAGGCTGCCCATCAGTGATTCTGCCTGACTGGGTGCTACAGGACCGGTTGCTTGCCTGGTCTCCCAAGCCCAGCCTGTCCCCCCCCACACCTAGTCATGAAACAGCCAAGGTGGCCTTCAGGGACAATGCTATCCCTCGTTAGGACAACAGTCAAATGGAATGATTGCTACAGGTCCACCGAACACTAGAATAACTACAGACCTCATCAGATGGAAGGGAGGCACAACTAATAGACCCGTTCTAGCCTGAGGCCTGGCAAGTGGTTGTGCTCACTCTGGCCCCATAGCTGGTGTTTGGTAGGGTTTTTTGGGGGGGGCACTGGAGTTTGAACTCAGCGCCTCATGCTTGCTAGGCAGGCACTCTTACCACTTGAGCCACTCCTTTCTCGTAGTCTTGGGTCTCCTTCACTCTTGAACTTTGTGGTTTCCTCAGTCAGGAAGCCAAGAACCCTCTCCCCTTCTCAGGGTGAGGAAAAGCAGAGCTTCCCAGCTGTGTGGTCAATGGGAAGAGAAGGCTGATATCCACGTGATGGAATATTACTCAGTCAGTAAGAGGAAGGGCATTCTGACCTGACTATGACAGAGATGAACTTCCAAAATATTAGGGTAAAGGAAGAAGCCAGACACAAAAGGCTTCAAATTTTGTATGATTCCATGTTTACAAAATATCCAGAAGAAGCAAATCCCTGGAGACAGAATGCAGAATCCTGGTTGCCAGGGTGCAGATAGAACAGAGTGACCACTTAACGAATGTCAGGTTTTCTTCTGGGATGATGAGAACGTTCTGGAGATGGGCAGTTGGGGATGGGTGCACAATGTTGTGACTGTGCTAGTGACCTTGAGTCGTGTACTTTATTTCATGATGCTGGGAAAGGAACCCAGGGCCTGTGCATGCTAGGCAAGCACTCTGCTACTGAGCTAGGGCCTCAGTCCCCAAACTGTGCACTTGAAAATGGTTAATTTTATGTGAAGAAGAAAAGAGAATCGCTGAGGCCTTGTCTGCATGTGAAGGGCCCAGCACGGTGTGTGCAGAGCCTCGTTTGGTAAATGTTGACTGGAGCCCGACTACCTGAATTCCTGAGTGAAATGCCACGAGTTCCTGTGGTGTGGTCCTCTTCTTCCATCTGGGGAGACACAAGCATGCTCAAAGCTGCGCCAGCTCTGACCGCAGCCCCTCCTGATGGAGGCCATCTGTTGCTCCAGGGCCTCGGGTCTCAGATCCCAGCGCTGGTGCGCAGAGCAGTAGGCAAGAAGTAGCACTTCCTGGATGGGGACCCAGTTGACAGGAGAGGCAGATGGGGAAGGAGGGGTAGGAGAATTGTTTGTCTCTGCACAAACCACTGCCAAGACATTTGCAGGGAAGCTGCTGGCCCTTGAGTTGAGTGTGGCCCTAGGCAGAGGCTCTTGGGTCATGGGGAGCCAGGACCCTCCCAGAGACGCATCAAGTGGACACTGTAGCCTCAGGTTCACAGGCATGGCGCCCACCCACGGAGGCTGATTTCCCAGGGGCCACAGTCTAGATGGGCGGCAATTCCCATGTTTAGTTCTGATCAGTTCTTGGACACATCAGGGACCCATTTCCTATGAAGCCTCACGGGGGAGCTTTGCATTCCTCAGCTGGGTTTGGCCAGCAAGCCATGACTCCCAGGACAGGACAGCTGGCCAGGATTTCAGACGCTGGAAGATGGGAGCCCCTCCCACTCCTCCAGTGGCCTCCAAGACCCAAAACCTTCTCGGTTGGCTTCAAAATGCACCACCCCCTTTCCCTCAGGGCCTTTGTCATGAGATAGTATTTTATGACAGTTTTATATAAATCATTCAAATATGCCAGATGCTGACATTGACTATGGGATGGAGTGCATGCTTTCCTTCTGATGCGGGGTCCTCTCTGCCTCTCACCCTTAACCTTGCTGGGCACCAGGGACAAATGTGCATCATAACACATTTGATCATAACAGCAAGGACGGTGGCAGCAGGCACCATCCAGCCAGCACCTCCTATGAACACAGCCTGTTTCACCGTCAGTCCTCACTCTGCATCTAGGGTCAGGCTCGGGCTGTGAATGATGTTATTGAGTCTCAGATCTAGACTGAGGCAGAGCTGTCTCAAGCTAGAGCAAGTGCTCCTTACCCCCAGATAGAGCTGCTGTTGGAATTCAGGCCAGCCGGTCCCTTCTTGCACAACTTTCCTTGTTCAAAATTCTTTCCTTATGCAGAGTCGGATCTGCCCTTGAGGGCTTTGGGGAAATGCCCCTCCTTCAGAACTGGAGGACACCATCAGGTCCACCCTCATTTTGTCTGGAAAGCCAAACCACCACCACTCCATCATCCTTGGATCTTTCTTTCTGCAGCCCCAGGGCCAGATGGGTCCCGTCTGTAGTCTCTCTTTAGAGAGCCATGCCCCTGTGTACCACTGAGCCAACTCAGACCAGAGGGGAACTGCCACTCCTTGCTGGGGACCCTTCACTCCTATGGGCATAGGAAGAACTGTGACTTCAAGCAGGTGTCATCACATAATTTAAGGAACTCATTGCAAAATGAAAACACAAAGCCCCTTCTTGTGGTATGGTGGCACATGCCTATAATTCCAGCACTTGGGAGGCTGAGGCAGAAGGACAGTGAGTTCGAGGTCATCCTGGACTACATAGTGAGAACCTGTCTCAAAAAAAACAAAAAAAGAAAAAAGAGAAAAAGCCTAAGGTTCTTAAGAATTCCAAGAGGCGTGTGCTAGCCTGGAGTCCCAGCTCAGGGTGAGTCAACAGGCTGAGTAAGGAAGGCATGTCCTAATCAGAATGGAACCAAGGATAACATCACTATCTCCATCTAATCTACACTATCAGAGCTGGATAAGGCCTTCAATCAGGTCTGCCTACAGCACTTTCAGGTCATAATACCATGAGCACCAATAGCAGCTGGCTTTTTATTTCACCAGTGGAACTGGAGTTTGAACTCGGAGCTTCAGACTTCCAAAGCAGGTGCTCTACCACCTGAGCCACTCCTCAGCCCATTTTGCTCAGGCTAGTTTGGAGATGGAGTCTCCAGAGCTATTTCCTGGGCTGGCCTTGAACTGTGATCCTCCTGATCTCAGCCTCCCAAGTAGGTAGGATTGCAGGCACCCGGCAGGTCTTACACTTATTACCGTGAATAAGTGCTCACAACACTATGGTGCCCAGTTTTCAGAGAGGATTCCTGAGGCTCAGGGGAGGGGTGAGGGGGGACACACAGCCCTGGGACTGTGATCACAAGAGAAAGAGTCAAATTCAGAACCAAAAGTTGCAGAGTCCATGCTCTGAGTGAACTGCACGGTGTCCCCAGAAAGATGTCTAAGTCCTAATAACCCTGGTATATGCACATGTGAAATTGTTTGGAAATGGGGTCTGTATTAGGCAGGAGTCTCCAGAAAAATACAACATAAATATTGTGTGTAAAACATAAGGAGATGTATTACGATTTGCAATTGACTCATGGTTATGGACGCTGAGGAGTCCCGTGCTCTGCTGTCTACAAGCAGGAAGGATGGCTCCACAATTCAGTCCAGAGGCAAAGGCCTGAGAGCCAGGGGGACTGAGGTATAAATGCCAGTCTGAGAGAGGAGATGAGATGTCCCCTTCAAGTCAAGGACAATAGGGCTGGAGGAATGTGGCTCAAACTGTAGAGCACCTGCAAGTTCAAAGCCCAATATCAACCCAAAAAAAAAAAAAAAAGAAAGAAGAACAAGAACAAAGTTCATCCTCCCTCTGTCTTTGGATCTTCAGGCCCCGGGTGGATAGGATGGCCAGGCACTGGGGAGGGCTCTCTGTTCCAGATGCTAATCTCATCTGGGAACACCCCCATAGACCCACAGACACACCCAGGAATAATCTTTAATCTGAGCACCCTGTGGCCAGTCAAGTTGACACATAAAGTTAATTAAATCACAAATTCCCCTTGGAATCCAGACACACCTCCTGAACCATACTTAATCTCCAAATAAAGGCAATAACAGAGTCATAATCCACCCAGCCTGATACAACTTCCAGGTACAGCCAAAACACACTAATCCCTTCCACCGAAGAGGAAGTAAAGTCTGGAGGCATGTTTACTCTTCTCTGATTTCCCCCAGTTTAGCCAGGCACGTTGATACCCACCTGTAATCCCAGTACTGGGGGAGGGGCTGAGGCAGGAGGATCGTAAGTTCAAGGGCAGCCAGAGCTACAAAGCAAGACCTTGCCTGTCCCCCTCCCCCGGAAAGATATTCCTCAGCTTAAATGCTAAGGCAAAAATCAAAATATCTTATGTTATGTGATACAGAAATAGAGGAAATAAAACAAAGATACACAAACTCATAGCAAAATGAAGAGGAAATGACCCTGACGATTTGATTCTCATGGCTGTAATGGGTTATGTGACCTTCTCTGTATGTACATATTTTGAGAGAGGGTCTTGCTATATAGCCCAGGCTGGCCTTGAACCCTTGTTCCTCTTGCCTCAGCCTCTTGTATGCTGGGATTACAGGATGAGGTATCGCTCCCAGCTGAAAGCTGGTTGTCTATAGTCACTTTCCTTGCAGTACTGAGTTTGAACTCAGGGCCTACACCTTGAGCCACTCCACCAGCCCTTTTTTGTGAAGGGTTTTTTTTTTTTTTAATTTCTCAACATTTTTTTGGTAGGAGTATTTCATTTTCATTTTATTTTATTTTTATTATAATTTTTTATTAGGATATATTCATTATGAGTGGACTCATAGTAACAATTCCAAGCAGATTTATATTGTACATTAGCTACACTGCTCCATGTGAAGGGTTTTTTTGAGATAGGGTCTCAGGAACAATTTGCCTGAGCTGGCTTTGAGCCTTGATCCTCCTGATCTCTGCTCCCGAGTACCTAGGATTTCAGGCGTGAGCACTGGGGCTTGGCTGCCCATTTCTTCTATCCTTCACCCTCAGGAGATGCCTCAGCTGGTTGTGGTTCTTTTTCTGATAGAGTGACTGGAACCTTCATTACTGAGGGCTCTGGGCCAGTAATAGATTGAGTTGTTGTTTTTTACCCTAGGGAGTTCCCATATCCTACGCAGACTCTTCCTGACCTCCAGTGGGGAACAGCAGCCAGGCGCCAGTGGGGAACTTGGTGAGACCAGTGACTTCCATGATCCTGGTCCACCAGAGCACTTGTTCTACTGTGGGCTCCTTGGTCAGAACCAATGCTGGATGCAAAACCACGAGGGTGGGTGTGGAATTCTGTTGAGTCCTCGGGTGGCGGTTCAGGGAGAAGCACTGCATGCTGGGAAAGCAAATCCAGTATTCAGAGTGTCTGTTCCAGAAGGGACAAAACACTTCCCTTTCCACAATGGAAGTCACCTGTGCTATCATCAGGGCGTTTCCTCTGGAGCACATGTATTAGAAACTTAATCCCCAAGCTCAAATGTGAACGGTCTTTGGGTCTTTGGAGATAATAGGATTACATGAGGTCGTGAGGGAGAGGGCCCCATGATTGTGTTAGTGTCTTCAGAGGCCGAAGCAGAGAAAGCCAAGGCGGCAGGCCTTCTCTGTCTCACTGTGTGATGCCCTGCTCCGCCTCTGGACTCTGCAGAGTCCTCCTCCCTGGAGGAAGCCAGATGCAGCCCTCCACCTAGGACTTCATGGCCTCCAGAACTGTAAGAAACAAATTGCCTTTCTTTATAAGTTACCCAGTCTCAGGTATTCTGTTACAGCAACAGAAAAGGGGCTAATTCAACCTGCCACCAGGTAGCTGTCTGGTTACTCCAGGGAATGGTGCCATACTGGAGGCTTGGTGTTGGTTTTCATGACTGGCAGATTGGCCCCTCAGCAGCAGCCATAACCAGGTGGGCCTTAGTGAGTGGAAGGCCATGTTTGCTTGAGCCTAAGCATAACTGCCATCCCTGTCACCATGGCCACTTTCATGAGCCTATTGGACAATGTCAGGGTGACTGAGGAAAGAGGCTGCCTGCCACTCAACCTGAGCATTAAAATCCTCCTCTGCTGAGGTTGCACATGGGACACAAATATCTTCAGGCTCCATCTGCCTACCTCCCTCCCAGCTTTGTCACCAGTTGCCTGGACAATCCCACGAAGCCATTGGTCACACCCAATGAATCTGTATACAATTGCACATCTAGCCAGAAGCTGCGTCCACTGGCAGGGGAGCTTCCTTCGCCACTGTCCTCCAGGGATGTCCCAGAGAGGGGTTGTAGTGTCACAGCTGTCCACATAGGGTGACACCTGCATATTGGGAAGAACCTGCTATAAGCCAGGCCCACGTCTTTCCCTCCTGCCAAGTCATCAAAGAAAAGTTTCCAGTGGGCCACAGGTGTGCACTGGGGTTTGAACTCAGGGCCTCACACTTGCTGGGCAGCCTCTACCACTTAAGCCAGTCTACCAGCCCTTGTCTTTTTTTTTCTTCCTGATGGGTTTTTTGAGATAGGATCTGGTGAACTATTTCCCAGGGGCTGGCTTCAAACTCTGATCCTCCTGATTTCTGCCTTTTTTTTTTTTTTTTTGTGGTACTGGGGCTTGAACTTTGGGTTTATACCTTGAGGCACTCCACCAGCCTTTTTTTTGTGATGTTTTTTTCAAGATAGGGTCTCATAAACTATTTGCCCAGGCTGCTTTGAACCTCGATCCTCCTGCTGATCTCTGCCTTCTGAGTAGCTAGGATTACAGGCATGAGCCACTGGGGTCCAGCTCAAGATCTGCTTCTCAAAAGGGTAATTGTCTATGGAGGGGAAAAGAGCCTTGCTCCAGTATCCTAAAGGCCTGAGCTGTGACTCACCCACAGAGCCTACCAAAGGCCCCCAACAGCACCCCATTTGCTACTGACACCTGGGATACCATTGGATCTGCTGAGCAGCCTGCAGTGACATCCCCAAGTAGGCTCATGTAGCCCCTCAAATCCAAGGGGCTAGCTGGCTGGGTGTTGTGCCTATTTCTTGGTTGTAAGGGCAAGCCAGATGTGACAACTAATCTTCCTCTTAGCAGGGACATCTCAACATTCCTCACATGCTGGCCCTCTAGAAATTTCTTAGGAGGCCCCTGAATTTTGGTTGGGTTTATTTCCAGCTCTGACATGCAAATGTCTTACCAGAAAACTCTAAAAGCTTTTTGTGTGTGTGGTGCAGGGGGTGGGATTGAACCCAGATCCTTGTACATGCTAGACAAGCATTGTACCACTGAGCCACACTCCAGCCCTGTCTAAAGCAGTTGCTACTTTCGCTTCCTTGGTCCAGTCTGCACACTGTCACCAATGTACTGGACCAGTGTGATAGCATATGGAAGGGAAAAGCTATCAAGAGCCCTGTGAATTCAATTATGACAGGTCTGGAGAGTTGGCGTGCCCCTGAGGCAGGGTGGGGAAGATGGGTTGCTGGCTTCACTAGCTGAAAGCAAGTTGTTCCTGGTGGCCTGATAGACAGGGATGGACAAAGGACATTGCTAGCCCCATGGCTGGGTACCACGTGCCAGGGGATGTGTTATTTGCAGAAGGCAGGAAACCACAGGTGGTGGAGCAGCTGCAGGTGGAGAGTCCACTTGCTTAAGCTTTCTGACTTCCATATGGACGCATAGGAGGGGGAGGGTGGTGCAAATGACTCCCCTGCCTCTTTCAAGTCCTCGATAGTGGCTATCTTCTGGTTTACTGTTTCCTAAGCAGAGCTGGTTCTTTCTGAACTCAGGGCTTTGCTCTTGCAAAGCAGGTAGGTGCTTTACCACTTGAGCCACACCTCTAGTCCCTTTCACTCTAATCATTTTGGAAATGCATTTTCTCTAACTACTTGCTTAGGCTGGCCTTGAACAGCGATTCTCCCAATCTCAGCCTCCCAAGTAGCTAGGATTACAATCATGAGCAATGGCAGAGCTAGTGCTAGGGCTCCTACTCAGTCTTTCCCTCAGGCTAGCCCTCCGTTCCACAGGTCAGAAAAGCAGAGTAGTGATTCTGCCAGCTGTTGACTATGTCTACTCCAACTGCATGTTCTAGAAGTGGGGAAATAACAGGCTCCTCTGTGAGACAGACCTGCACTAGAAGCCCACTGTCACCTGACCTCCATAGGCCAGCTCTGACTGCAGGGCCACAGTGATATCTTGGGGCTCCTGCAATGTGTCAGTTCACAGTCAGCGGCCAGGGGACTCCAAAAGTTCTAATTATTTCCTTTTCCCCATTAACAGTCACCTTGGTAAAAGATCAGAGATCCTTTTGGAGAGGACTGGAGAAAGATTAGCAGTGTAGATTTTTTGCAGCATACTGGGGTCCTTCCTCAAGGGGACCCAGCACCCTTTTCATTCAAGGGGTCCTGGGTGTTTAAGAGGGCTCAAGTCTGGGAATCGGTTAAGGGACTGTGACCCTTTATTTTTATGACTTGAGTTAGATTTCCACTGACTTAGGACCAATCAGATGAAGGAAGGACTCAGCAGCCTTCCCACGTGTTTCACTTCCAGGAAGCCATGAGGATCAAGCCAACACCAGGGTCTGTGCAAGTCTGGTCCATTACGGTGACCACGCCCACCTTGCCTGTGACAGTCCATTGCTACTCAGTGGTCCCAGCCATCCCAGAACTCAGTTGTTCCTACTGCATTTAGGTTTCTCAGTTCAGAGACTGCAGCTCCCACTCGAGGTGTGGCCTATGGAGAGTGATCACAGAGCCCTTCAAGAACACTGAGTTCCCGCAAAGTTTGCTCATAGTCATGGTGGAAGCTGTGTCTTCTGGACTCCTAGTGTGGGTAGGTAGGCTTTAAATGGGGTCCACTCAAACACCTCAGTCTCCCTAAGCCATTGAACTCCTTCCTCTACAGTAAACCAAAGCACATCCACCATTGCATGGTCACGGTGGTTCTCTTTCGGATGCAACCAACCAAGCACCCTGAGTGCAGCACTAGTGCACCCTGCCTAGCGAGCGTGTCACAGTTGGGATGTTGTGAGCACAAAATGCACACTGGATCTCCAGGACTCACACATTCTCCTGAATTCCTCTGTTGGAAGGGCAATCCCCAAGTCACGTGTTAGTCGAACTGGGAGGTGGAGCCTGTGAGAGGCAATTGGATTGTAAGGGTTGTACCACCATGAACGGATTAATCCATGAGTGGATTAGTGGATGAATGGGTCATGGAAGGAGTGGCTTGCTCATAAAAGGAGTTCTCTGGTGCTTGTTCTGTCTTGCCATCTGCTGTCCTGTTCCACCTCAGGACTCTAGAGTCCCCGTCACATACAGCCCCTTCACCTTGAACGTCCCAGCCTCAGAACTATAACAAGTAAGCTTCTTTTCTTTGTAAATTACTCAGCTTCACATATTCTGCTATAGTAGTCAGAAACAGACTAAAGCTAGGCATGGTAGTACTACCTGTAATCCCAGTACTGGGAAGTGGAGGTAGGATTGAGAGTTCCTGGGCAACCTGGGCTACATAGTGAAACTCTGTCTTAGAAACACAAAACAGGTCTGGCAGAGTGGCTCAAGGGGTAGAGCACCTGCCTACCAAGTTCAAGGGCCTGAATTTAACCCCCAATACCTGGGGGAAAAAAAGACTAAGCCATAACTCATTCAATAAATTCAGCGTGATCCAACTTAACGCTCTGTCCAGCATTGTCTCACACTCCTTTCTTTGGCATTGCTGGGGGTGAAACCCAGGCCTCCTGCAGGCTAGGCAAGTGCTCACCCCTGAGTCATGCCCCCAGCTCCTGTTCCCACTCTTCATTTCCACTCCCACTCATGTTCCTTGGTGTTCTGCCTCATAAAATGGAAAACTTAAGGAGCTCCTTTGGAGCGTAACATTGCTCTTCACTCCTGAACCTCAGGGGGTGTTGTGAGAGCCTCACGGTCATCACCAGTCCTCAGAAGAAGTTTGCAGGGTCCTAGTCTTGTGGGACTGAGCCCCTCACCAGTGGGATCTGTGCTAACGCTAGGTACTTACTATCAGAATTGCTTGGTGTGGAAACCCCCACACACTGGGTGTCAGAATTGCTGCAGCAGAGGGGAAAGAAGAGTGTAAGAGTGTGCCTGGCTTCCCTGGCGCTGTGACTGCTACTGGGATTGTTAAAAATTGAAACTTTGTTGGGTGCCAGTGGCTCACGCCTGTAATCCTAGCTACTCAGGAGGCAGAGATCAGGACGATCATGGTTCAAAGCCAGCCCCGGGCAAATAGTTTCTGAGACCCTATTTCGAAAAAACCCATCACAAAAAAAGGCTGGCAGAGTGGTCCAAGGTGAAGGCCCTGAGTTCAAACCCCAGTACTGCAAAAAAAAAAAAAAAAAAAAGAAAGAAAGAAAAGAAAAAAGAACTGATACTTCACTAGAGCAGGCTAATTCCATAGACAAAACTTTAATGCAGAGGATGAGTTTGTATCCAGCCCACCCAGCTAAAGGGGTTAGGAAGTGAACACAGCGACATTTCCTGTGGGAGGGGCCACAAATGCACAGCAGCCACTTAGACACATAGGGAGTTAACTCACCCTCAAGTGCCCCATGCCACAAGATCAGGGCAGGGAGCATCCCGTGGGAGTCTCCCACCACCAGGCCCTGCACCCGGCAAACTGACCGTGGGGTAGGCATGCACTTGCAAAAGTCACCACCCTCCACTGCTGGATGCCCCACCCTCAGCCGGGGTCTCTGGTTTCCAGTTTGGACTCTCAGTAAAGGAGCAGGTGCACTAGAATCCATGACCCAGAGCACAAGGCTGGGGAATGGCATTCCTGAAAGAGACCCTGCATGTCCTTTGTCATCCACACCCTGCCCCAGGCTCAAAAGACATTCAGGAACCCAGACTTCTCAGTGTGACAGCGACAGAGGTCCTGACGTGCTATCTCCTCATCGGGAAGTCACCCAGCCCAGAACAGCCTGGCACTCGGCTTGGAATTGCACACCACCTATGGGAAAAGTGCTTCTTCCTCCTGGAAGGCAACATGCCTTGGGTCACCGCCGATCAGCCGGTCACCAGCGTGGTTCCCCAGCCCTGCCCAGACCGAGCTGCACACCTGAGCAGGTGAAAAAAGTCAGGGCAATCGTGGGGTGAGCCAGGGAAGCGTGAGTTCGGAGGAACATCCAACCAAGTGGGAGGCTGGAGCAGCCCTGGGGTTGTTGGACCTCTCTCCAGCCTAGGCCTGAGCCACCCTTGGCCCCCACCCCCCTCGCCTCTTACCGTGTCCCCGGGCACCTCAGCCTGTGCTCATTGGGCAATGACTTCAGCCACATCACGCTGGAGGCCTGGGCCAGCTTGGAATCCAAGGGGCTTCGGGCTCTTGACTTTTCCTTCCTCTCTTAGGCATGACTCAGCGGGCCTGGCCCCGGGCTGTGGCGAGCATTCTGCTTTTACGAAATAGCTGTCCTCACTCAAACCGCAGGCCCCTCCTTGGCCTCTCAACCCTCTGAAGGTTTGGGTTCAGATGTTGGGCACAGGGACCCCTCTGCTGCTGGGACCGATCACTGCTCAGAAGGGTATAACAGTGGAGAGGTTCCCCCAGACTCCTTCTGCCTTGCATGCTGCCCTTCAGAGCTCTTCTGTCTTCCCACCCCACCCACCCCTCCTGTCTCCTCCCTTTTCCTCTTCTCTAACCACAAAAGTGACCTCATAACCAATTTCAACTGGTTAGAGATGGGACACATGTCTTTTCCAAAGGAGACTCATATTTCCGAAAAAAAAGCCTAAAATAGATCATTCATTCCTTCATGGAGAGGCAGAAGAGCAAATAAGATCATTGATTCAGCTGGGTATAGTTGTGCACACCTGTAATCCCAGTACTCTGGAGGCAGAGACTGGAGGATCATGAACTGGAGTCCAGCCTGTCTCAAAACAAAACAAAAAGCAGCATGAGACCAGGAGTTTAGACAGTCTGTGGATGTGTCCAGTGAGGTCCCCCAGCTGCACGCACAGTGCTGTGTGCCCAGAGGATAATGCATTGAGGTAGCTGACACTGGCACTTTCCTGGGCACAGGAGGAACCTTTGGGGAGTGTCAGGCAGAATCAGGCATCAGCTGCTGGGAGGTGGTGGGGGAGTGGCTGGCTCAGGGGAGCCAGGAAGAGCACACAATGAGAGGCTGGTGCCATTGGCCAGAAGGGAGGTGACAGAGACTGAGAAAGACAGGAAAGGAGACTTGTGTGGCCTCTGTGACAGACTGCCTGTCAGGATTTCGAAACCGAAGGTCATAGAGGTCAGAGCAGTGCTCACGTCAGGGCCAGGCAGGGCACTGACTTGGACAGGACAGGGAAAGCTTCCTGACTGTCCACGTTACTGCCCCGTCTGGGCAGTTGTTAATTTATAAAGAATGGAAGTTTAGGCAGGTCCCAGTGGCTCACCTCTGAAATCTCACCTACTCAGGAGGCAGAGATCAGGAGGAGCTAGGTTCAAAGCCAGCCCCAGGCAAACAGTACTTAAGACCCTATCTTGAAAACACCCTTCACAAATAAAGGCTGGTGGAATGGCTCAAGTATAGAACACTGCCTGGCAAGCATGAGGCCTTGAGTCCAAACCCCAGTACTGCTAAAAAAAAAAAAATAATTATATATATATATATATATATATATATATATATATATATATATGTAAAATCGAAGTTTATTTGGTATCTGACTCAGGTTCTGGAGCCTCCATTCTGCACGGTAACATGGCGGAAGGCATCACACGGTGAGAAAGAGGCCAGAGACTGCTGGATTTTAAACAAAGCCACTCCCACAATCACCCATTAATCCTCAACCCTGACACCAATCACCTCCCAAAGGTCCCACCTCAATTGGGGTACACTGTCAAAGCACAGAGGAGATGAGGAGTTCCTTGCCATGCTTGGTCACCTGTGTTGCCCATGTGTACCCCAGGATAGACGTGGCTGTGTGAGTACCTTTGCACACACACAAGTACAGTTTCCAGGTCAGAACGCGAGCCTGGCTTTCAGATCTTTGACTCCCATTGCCCGCACAGTTTCATCCGTTTACATCCTAACAGCATTCATTCATTTTTTCACCCGGTAATTCACTCACTGAGTGCCAGCTCTGCGCCGGGCCCTGTCCTGGGCACTAAGGACTCACAGGCAAATGAGACCAGGAGCCAGTCTCCCTCCATCACAGCCCGGGGCAGGAGGCAGTGTGGGAACAGGGCCCTGTTGTTCTGAGGGGGTCTTTCTAACCTGGGGGTAAGGGTTGCAGAGACTGAAAAAGTGTTGCCCACAGCGTTGACCTGAAACTAAGGACCAGCTGCTTTTAGTGACTTTTCTTAAAAACTCAGAGAAAAATACACTAGACAGCGAGAGGGCTAAGAAACCTCCAGGGGGAAAAGCCTTCCTGGGAAGGGAACAGAATGTGCAAAGTCCTGCACTGAGCAGCAAAGGAGGGGAAGGCTGGAGGGAGGGGAGTGGGCAAGGAGGTCAGAGCTAGGCAGCAGGTCTGGACTTCAACCAGGAGAAATTATTCTATTTTATTAATTTAATTTTTGCATGGGAGGGGCCTGGAGCACTGTGCCAGGAGCCTCCATCTTTTTTTGTTTGGTTTTTTTTGCAGTACTGTAGTTTGAACTCAGGCCTATGCCTTGAGCCACTCGACCAACCCTTTTTTGTGTGATGGGTTTTTTGAAAGAGGGTCTTAAAATCTGTTTGTTCCAGTTGGCTTCAAACTGAGATCCTCCTGATCTTCGCCTCCTCAGTAGCTAGGATTACAGGTGTGAGCTACCACCACCTGGCTTATTTTATTAATTTAATTTAATTTTATATTTTATTTTATGCTGGGGTTTGAACCCAGGTTCTAGTACATATTAGGCACCTATCACTAAACTACACCCCTGCCTCATGGGAGGATTTTAAGTAACTGGAAGATACTGGTTTCTTTTTCTTTTTCTACTTTTGAGGCAGGGTTTCACTAGGTAGCCCAGGCTGGCCTGAAATTTGTGGTCCTCATGCCTCAGCCTCCCCCAGGCCAGGATCACAGGCAAGCATCACCATACCCTGCAAAGATATGGTTTCTGAAACTCCCTCTGGCTGTGGTAAGAGGGGAAGAGCGGGGCAGGCAGGGAGAGGAGCCGAAAGCCCACAGAACAAGTGAGATGTCATCTTTCCTTGGGAATTTGCATTTCAGTCCCTCAAATGTCCAGCTGGGACTAGCAGCAGCCCAGCCAAAAAAAACGGTGTGGTTTTTATCCTACATAAGGCCAACGGTCACTCTCTGAAACAAGAGAGGGACCTGTGTCTCCCATCTCCTGGAAGGACCTGGGGTGGGGTCCAGGGAAGGGATCTTTAGGTCAGAGGGCAAAAATGGCCCCAGGGGATGCTCCTTAATAACAGAAAGGGAAGAATGTTTTCTAGTGACTGGTAGCCTCTGGGGAACACTATCTCTGAGAAGATCCAAAACTTGGTGGGGTAGGTGAGGCACACAAAGTGCTTCAGGTATCCCAAGGACGAAAGGCTAGATGCCCCTTTCCTGCAGGAGGCCTGGCTGAGTCAGCTCAGCAGCCATAGTGAGATGCCATAGACAGGCCTATGTGAGGGAATGTACTTCTCCCACTTCTGGGATCTGGGAAGTCATCTAACTGGTCCTCACATGGCAAAGAGAGAAGGGAAGCAGGCCTTCTCACAGGGTCACTAATCCCCTCCTGAGGGCCCCATCCTTAGGACCTCATCATCCAAACTGATCACTTCTCAAAGGCCCACCTCCCAGGCCATCTCACTGGGGGTTAAGACTTCAACTATGGATTCTAGGGGTTCACAGTATAGCCCATAGCAATCCCCAAGGGGTGTCTGCCCACCCATATGGCCTGCCCCTCAAAGCTGCACCCTACACCAGCAAAACGAGGCCAGTTTCTAGAGACATTTAACTCGCCTGTGTGCCAGGCATGGAACTGAGTTTGGGGCACAACAGTGAATAAGGTGACGGGGGAGGGGGAGTGCCTTAGACCTGGTATCGCCACCTGACATGAGTTCCCACACCTGCCACAGCTGGGAATTGAGGAATAGCCAGCTGGAGCCAGAAGCCAGAAACAGGCTAATGTGGCCCATGACAGTCTCAGAATGACAGACCTAGATGCTGGCTCATTTACAGCCCTCAGAGCACAAGATGACCTTTCAGTCACTGTGGTTATCAAAACTCTTCTCAGGGCTTAGCTGTGGGTTGTATCCAATCCACAACTTCTACCTGTCCCCCAGACCCTTGACCTAGTGCTATGGGGAGGCAGGGGTCCCTCTCCATGGCCTGCAGGACTCATGGGTCTGCTGTGCCTCTTTGGCTGCTGACCTGGCCTGTGGTCAAGGGGCTCAGCTCTGTGTAGTAATGGGACAGATAGTCCAACATGCTATTTTTTTTGGTGGTACTGAGGTTTGAACTCAAGGCCTCACGCTTGCTAGGCAGGTGCTGAAATGTTGCGGGAATCTCAAGCTGAGATATGGAACACTGAGGCAGTTAAGCAGGAAGGAACGTTTTATTGTGCCGGCAGACTCAGCGGACGCGTGTCCAAAGGCTGAGCCCCGAGAACAAAGGGGTCTCACCGTATATACCCTTGCAAGCAGGTTGCAGAAGCAATAAAATTTAAAAAAACAAGGCTTAACCCACATATGGCTACATGCAATTGTACAGGCTACTTCACCCTAGTGCTAAGTGCCCCTCTACTTCCAGTGCTACCTGACCCTCTCCATGTTCAGATCCCTCAGGTTTTATCTCTCTGCTATGCCATCCCTACCTCCCTGCCACGTTATCAGAACTCAGGCCTTGTCTGTTTTCTTTTGACTCTCCTCCCTGCTACCTTACCACTTAATCCACTCCTCCAGTCCTGCTAGTTCATTTCTTAAAAGAACAATAGCTGCCCAGCGCCCTATAATCTTAGCTACTTGGGAGGCTGAGATCTGGATCTTGGTTCAAGGCCAGCAAGAAAAGAATGACAGCTATTGTATCAATTACTTTATTATTATTATTATTATTATTATTATTTTGTAGTACTAGGGCTTGAACTCAGGGACTTCACCTTGAGCCAGTCCACTAGCCCTATTTTGTGATGGGTGTTTTCGAGATAGGGTCTCAGGAACTATTTGCCCAGGCTGGCTTTGAACCTTGATCCTCCTGATCGCTACCTCCTGAGTAGCTAGAATTACAGGCCTGAGCCACCTGCGCCTGGCTCAATTACTTTTTTGTATAAAACAAAAGCAATCATCCATGTATGGTGACAGGTGCACATTTATATAAGCAGAGAAAAAGATCTGGAAGGAGGGACACCCAACGAGTAACAGTGTGCATCTCAGGGGACAAGGACTGGGCTAGACAAGGTGGGAGGCCTTCTCTCCTTAGTCAGCACACATCTGCATTGTTAGAAATTTTTTTTTTTAAGTGTAAAGTGGGAGAGTTTATTGAGATAGGAAAGTGTAAAGCAGGAGATTAGAGTTGGTGGGAGGTTTAAGGAGGGGTGCCTCTGGAAATTTCCTTCCTGGTTCATACTGCATGCTGTGCAGTCTTGCTCTGTGGACTGGTGTTTGTCATAGAAATGGAACATACAGAGAGACCTGTCTCATATATACATTCCATATGTAAGTCATCCATAATAAACTAATAGGATACCCCCCCATGTTTGCGTGTACATATGTATGGATGTGTGTGGGGGGAGGTTGTTAGAAGAAACTGACACTAGCCAGGCATTCTATAATCCCATCACTTGGGAGGCTGAGGCTGGATGATTACAAGTTTGAGGTCAGTCTGGGCTACATAAAGGCAGAAAAAAAAAAAGAAAGAAATTGGGTCACACAGTGATGAAGGCTGAGAGGTCCCAAGATCTCAGGGGGCTGAAAGACCTAGGGGCATGATGGCATATCTCCAGCCTGACGCCCAGGAGAGGACGAGGTGTGAGCCCCAAACCAAGGACAGGGGAGGACCGACATGCTGGCCAGCAGCCAGGCAGGTGCAGCCCCTTAGTCTCCTGGAGGGAGCCCCCACACTGGGAGGGCTCCCGCTTTACTTAGCCTTGGAGTCCCCTGTAAGCCACATCCAGAGCACTCACAGACACACCCAGAAGGCTGTGCAACCAGGGTCTGCCCCCATGGCCCAGTCACTGACACGTGGGACCAACCATCCCACTCTAACTTGTAGCTTAGAAGAAGCCGGGGGGACTGGGAGATATGTAGAGTGACATTCTGAGCCAGTCAGAGACAAATCCAGAAGGTGGCACTTTCCACAGACCATCAGCCGGTGTCTGCAATGGTTCACCTTCACTAGATTGGCTCCTTGAAGACACAACAACCAGTGTGACACATGGCCCCGATGAAGCTCCCCGCAGCAAACCAGCTGTGAAGGGCGGCTGCGCTCACTGAGGAAGTCTTTGTAAATCCTTGTTTTATTTATTTTTCTCGTCACCACATTCTGATGAAATACGACTGTCTTTTACATCACATGAGAATTTCCCCAATGGAAAAATATGAAGTCACCAAGTGACTAAACTAGTTTATAAGACCATGTGTTTTGTTACCAAAATGACACCACATTAAGACCATCCCACCAGCCTCTGCCGAGAATAATGTCACAATGCTTGACCTCCAGCGACTTGGTGCAGGGTGAGACCAGGAAGGCTGTCACCAACATCTGACTGGAAATGATGTGTCTGGGGTGGTGGGGCAGGGATGGGATTCTGCTGGATATTTTTACTTGTTACTTTGTGTTTTCTAATTTTCTTTCCATCCAATGGTACTGGGATTTGAACTCAGGGCCTCGAGCCTGCAAAGCAGGCTCTCTACCACTTGAGCCATGCGCCCAGACCTTTTTGCTTTGGTTATTTTTAAGGTAGTGTCTTGCATTTTTGTCGGGGCCAACCTGGAGAGCGATTCTCCTATTTATGCTTCCCACAGTAGCTGGGTTGACAAGCACATGCTACCATGCCCAGCTTATTAATTGAGATCGGGTCTCACTTTTTGCCCATGCTGGCCTCGAACAGAGATCCTCCTGATCTCTGCCTCCCTAGTAGCCAGCATTTCAGGTGTAAGCCACTGTGCCCAGCCTAAAAAATATATCTTTTTTTTTTAAATGTGCCCTAGGCATGAAACCAGCTTTGGCCACTGACCCAGATACCAAGCTAGGATGAACAAAAGCCTGTCATCTGCTCTGCCCCTGACTGACAGGAGAGTAACACCTCCAATGAAGTATCTCTTTGCCCATTGCCAGGGGGCTAAAAATATATCTTAAGGGCTGAGGATGTACCGAGTGGTAGAGTATATACATCACAGGCACGAGGCCCTGGGTTCCATCTCTGACAATATGCATGCTATAATACATATATGTTACATAATACATAATAAATATCATGTATGATGTAAACATATAATATACACCTCCATAAGGGGCGCTTTCTTCCCTGCCCCTTAATTCTCAAGTCGAAGTGATGGGTGACAGCCCAGCCCAGTGCTCAGTGCCTTCCCAGGTCTTGTGAGGACAGCTGAGGACAGCATGAAGGACAGAAGCCAGCTGAGGGCATGGGACCCCGTGAGGTGCTTTGGCTCTGGCTCAACGCCCATGTTTCCCTTGAGACATGGAGAGTCTGCCAACCTCCTGCAGTGCTGATTGTAATGAACTGAATACCCAGACGCCTGGGAGAGGAGGCGACAGGGAATTTCTTTAATGCAGGGGAGCAATCTGGAGGCCAAAATGAACCCAGGGGCACAGGCCAACAGAGCAGGTGTCTCAGCACCTTTGTGTTCACAGCCTGCTGGACTTGGGTTCCAATCCCAGCTCTGCCACTCTTAGAATGGAGGCTCCTGGCAAGGTGTTCCAGGCCCCAAACTGGCTTTTCTCAGCTAGCAGAGCAGGCGAAGGCTGTGCAGCTCGCTTGCAGGATGCCCCTCTGCAAAGTGCGGCAGGAGCACTTGCGGAGTGATGGAGTGCGATGTGCCCCGCGCTTCCCCGAGGACTGGCCTGCGCTAGGTCTCAGGTGGACTCGCAACTTGCATCAGTTTTGCTTCAATCTGGTTTAACTTCCTCCAGCAACACACAAAGCTTAATTCCTGGTCGTGAATGTGGAATGTGACTGGCCCATCAGACCATCCATCAGAAGGTCCCCACACGCCCGGGTCATTCCGTGGACGTCAAGCTTGGAACTGAACCTGCGGCGGACATCTATTAATGCCTACAAATTACTGCATCTTAAGTGATTTGTAATGACAAGAGAAATGGCAGTTTATTAACACCTGTGAATGGTGTTTCTACTTCAGCTGGGGGGTCCCTTTGTTACCTGGCTCCTGTTTTCCCACCTGCCACTCGTGTCCTATTTTCTGCTTCTGCTTCTTTCTCTCTTGCAGAAATTGCCTCTTCTAGGGTTCAAAGTGCTGAAGGAATCCGCCTCCCTCCCTAGCATCTGCCCATTTCCAACCCTGTCTTCTGGCCCCTTCTAGTGGTTATATCTGGGAAGTACACCCTTCCCCTCGTGACAGGTGGGCAGGGATGGATGCTTTTAAGCCTTTCTCTCATAGACGAAAATAGTTATGTCCTTCAGATTCCCGGAGACCAGGCTCTCCAAATGTCTTTGGGAGGCTCTGGTGGAGGCCATCCTAACCTTTTATTTAATTATAAACTATTTCATCAAAAAGAGGAAAATCCATAGCACCCAGATTTAGCATTACTTGTTACATTTTGCTGAAATTGTTTATATTGCCATATATTTAATAAAACCAAAGCTTCAACCACTGTGGCTTTGGTCTTCCTCCGCCAAAGTCATCTCCCAAGCTGGCCTTGAACTTGTAATCCTCCCGCCTCAGCCTCCTGAGTGCTGAGATTACAGGTGTGCTCCTCTGCACCAGGCCCTGTTGTGTTTTTATTATTAATTTTTATTTACTTATGTATTTATTTATTTATTTACAGTACTGAGGTTCAAACTCAGGGCCTATACCTTGAGCCACTCTACCAGTTCTTTTTTGTGATGGGTTTTTTCTTTTTCTTTCTTTTTTGTGGTATTGGGGTTTGAACTCAGGGTCTACAACTTGAGCCACTGCCAGTCCTTTTTTGTGAAGGTTTTTTTTTTTTTTTTTTTTTTGGAGCTAGGGTCTCATGAATTACTTCCCTAGGCTGGCTTCAAACTTCGATCCTTCTGATTTCTGCCTCCTGCGTAGCTAGACTTACAGGTGTGAGTCGTGGAGCCCAGCTCCTGTGTGTTTTTAATATGCAAATAAACAGTGCACTGTACATAACCTTTTGAATTTTTTTCTTTTTCCTTACTCTCATTCCTGAGGTGTTCAAACATCAGCACACGAAGTTCAAATGCATGCATTTTAGCAGCTATGAGGTATTCCACTCTAGAACTACACAATGGTTTATCTGTGATAGGCGACTGGATTTGATCCCCATTTTTAATACTGTGAATAGCTTCAGTGACTCTTTGATGTGTCTCCTTGTGCTTATGTGTGGTTCCCACAGGGCAGTGCCCTGCCCCCTTCTTGCCATGAATGGGTTACACATGGGCACATGGAAAGGACCTGGGGCAGCCAGAGCAGTGGGTGCAGCCACTTTCCTTCCTCCTCTGCTGGCCCCAGTGGGCTGTACCACAGTGGCACTTTCTACATGCGCCGTGCTGTGCTAAGGGCTGAGTGGAATTTCTGGGTTGCAGGGCGTATATCCTCCTCACCCACGAGACCTTACCAAACTGTCTTGTCTCTGCTTAACTCTTTACACTGACTTCTGAGAATGGCTTCCCCCAGGACGTCTGGGTGGCTGTCATTTGCTGGCTAGGTCGCTCACGACTGGAGAGCATCCAACTATCTGTTCATTTCACAATTTAAAATAATTTATATTTGTAGTTACTCATCGCGGTACTGAACCTAGGGCCTCACACGTGCTAGTCAAGCATTCTGCCTCTGAGCTACATCTCAGCCCTTTGTTTGTATTTTGAGACAGTTCTCCTAGGCTGTGCTAGCTGGGTTCGAAGTTGTGATCCTCCTGCCTCAGACTACTGAGTTGCTGGGATTACAGGTGTTAAACACCATGCCTTGCTCACAAATATTTTTTGACATCTGCTGCGTCTTGTGTTATAAAGTCCTCTGTCTCTGATCCCGGAGGCTTTTGTCACTGCCAGCCTCTGAGAGTAGCAGGCTAACTTGAGAGCTTGCACATGACAAAAATCTCAGACTCTTCCCAGTTCTTGACAAGACACCCCCTTTTCCCACCATGCACAAGTCACTGCTCTAAAGCACACGCTATGGGGTGTGCAAGAGAAGGGTCACCCTCAGCCTCTTCTGAGGGGTTCGACACCAAGTGAAGAGCTTTGGCACTGTGCCCTGGCTTCTTCCCAGCATGCATTATATCTGAAATGATCATAGTAGTGTATTCACTCCTCTGTTTAATATCTACCTACCATAACCCCGTGAGAGGGGGTCCTTGGACTGTCTCATTCACTCCTACGTAGAGTCTGGCACCTGCTTGAAGAATTCTGGCTAAGTGGGTGAATGAAGGAGCTTAGGTGTTGGAATCAGGACCAAGCAGGGTTGTTTTGAAGACAAGAATTGCCCAAAGAGCCTGAAGACTTTGTGTTAAGGATAGTGGGGTCAGTTTATTCTGTATGTTCTGAGCATTTGTGATGTCCCCACAGAGTGTCATCACACTGATGCCTGCACTTCCGGAAGGAAGGTTTGGCATGCAAAGCTGGCACAGCTGCAGTGGATATGCATTAGGTTCCCCTTGCAGGAACTGACCCACGCTCCTCACACAGTGACAGTGGGGAAGTGATGTCCAGTCCATGTGATGTGCCCCTACCCCAGCCCACACACTATTGGATCAACAGAGCTCCCGACTCAAGCTGGGCCAATCAGATCTCTTCCCCGGGACTTTGGAATTGAGAGAGTGTATGGATTCAGCTTGACGTGAGTGCAGTCATCTTGAGTGGTAATCACGTCTGCTCCTGGGTAGCCCTGACAGGTTTTTCCCACATCATTTCCCTGAAAACTAAAACAAACAAAACCCTTAGATCAGTGTGTGGTACTTCAAAACTGGACTGTGGTCCCAAGATGGTCCTGACTCTTTGATACCAACTTAAGATAAACCAGTCACATTGCAGTCAAGATAAAGGCACTTTGTCCTTTATTCGTATGTATATATACCCCTCATTCTGACCCAAATTGTGGGGCTCCAACTTGTCTCAGTACTGTCCAGGATCACGCTCCATCAATAGATCCCCCAACAAATTGCAGTCTGTGTGATCCTAGACCTGTCTGCCTCCCTTTTTTCTGTCTCATGACACCTTGAGGCTGACTCTCATACATGAGGCTGGGTTTTCCCAGAACAGTGAGAGAGAGAGAGAGAGAGAGAGAGAGAGAGAGAGAGAGAGAGAAACAAAACAAAGCATGTCTCACAAATTTGAAGTCCTGAGTTCAGACACAGTACTGCCAAAATAAATAAATAAATAAATACTACTCCCTAAAGCAGCAGGTCAGTCTCGGGTGAGGTCAGTACAAGGAGGAAAGAAGCCTTGAGGGACTGCAGAAGTGAAACGGTGAAACGGGAGGCTATTTCTCTGTATTCCCTGACAGCATGGATCATGCTGGATGGTCATTGCTGGGGACCTGCCCTCCCTCCATCAGCCAGGAGCCTTGACTGGGGGAGGTACCAAGTCTTTCCTATTCATTGTAAAGGCCCAGCATTTGGCACAGAGGAAGTCTGTGAGCACTAGTAGATGGGTGCATGCTTTTCCAATATGATGAGAACAGACCATAGTGGTCCAGAGTTCAAGGAAAGAACTTTCTGGAAGCTTTACCTCCCATGCCAACCACTCCACTTGCTACTTCCCAGGTCCTCCTCCCGCCCCATGTCCTCCAAGTGCATCTTACTGCACTCACATCCCCCACCTGGGGCACTTGCTTACTGTCGGGCCTGCCCTAGTCCTCTACTGAGGGTCCTCCACATGCATCGCCTCAAAGGACCCTCAGGACAGCACTGTACAGCAGGGGCCACTGTTAGAGACATTCTACAAACAAAGAAACTGAAGCCTACAGAGACTGAGTAATCTCCCAGGATTGTATGCGTAGTCCTGCAGAAGCAGGATTTGGTGGTTGATCTCCTGCTTATTGGGCTGTTGGAGGAGAGAGAGAAGCAGGATGGTGGGCAGAGAGCTTAGGCAGGGCCTCCCACGGCTCTCCCCTGGGTCCAGGGGTCCCCTGGCTCCACTACTTGCCAGTCACTTCCTTAGGCAAGTTATTTTATCTCTGCACCTCACCTTCTTCACCTGCAAAATGGGGTTTCCGTCACTACCTCACAGGGTCGCTTTAGAACTAAATAATAGCTGGGTGTTGGTGGCTCACACCTCCTAGCTACTCAGGAGGCAGAGATCAGGAGGCTCACGGTTCGAAGCCAACCTGCACAAACAGTTTATAAGACCCTATCTCGAAAAATATCCAACCAAAAAAGGGCTGGTGGAGTGGCTCAAGAAACAGAGCGCCTGCCTAGCACGCATGGGGCCCTGAGTTTAAACCACAGTACCACCAAAAAAAAAAAGCACCCAGAACCTGGCACCTAGCAAGCACTTAATAAATAAAATAATAAGTAATACCTAATAATGGCATTTTAAATATGTAATAGTTTGGTTGAAGGGGAGTAGCTGAGGACATGGAAGGACACAATGGCAGGCAGGAGGAATCTTTTGGGGGTGTTCACTACCTTACTTGTGATGGTTTTGTGGGTGTGTACACATGACAACACTTACCAGATTGTACACATTAAAATGTGCAGCTTACTTCTTTGTCAGTTAGAACTCAATAAAGCTGTTTGGAAGTACATGTAAAGGTCTACAAACATCTCGTACGAATAGAGCTGGGGGTGTGGCTTAAGCGGTAGAGCGCCTGCCTAGCAAAAACAAGGCTCTAAGTTCAAACCCCAGTACCACCAAAACAACAACAAAAAGATTTTGCAGGCATAAAGTGTGTATTACCAGTCCATAAAATAGCAAACAAGCCGGGTGGTGGTGGCTCACACCTGTAATCCTAGCTCTTTGTAGACTGAGATCAGGAGGATCACAGTTTGAGGCTGGCCCAGGCAAATAGTTCACTGAACTCCATCTCCAAAACAGAAGAGCAAAATGGACTGGAGGTGTGGCTCACGTGGTAGAGCACCTGGTTTGCAAGTGCAAAGCCGTGAATTCAAACCCCTTCCCACCCCAAAAATAAAAATAGCAAACAATAAATGAGAGGCTGATGGAGTGGCTTAGGTGGTACAGTTCCTGCCTTGCATGCACAAAGCCAAGTTCAAACCCCAGTACAGCCAAAGAAAAAAAAGAATACCACACACCCCACAAGAGCTCCTTAGATGATGTCTCCCTAGCTTTTCAGGCTGGCCTCAAGCTCTCAGTCCACCTGTCTCCACCTCTTGAGTAGCTGAGGTTACAGGCATCTGCCACTATGCTCAGCTAAAATCTGGGCTTTTTTTTTTTTTTTTTTTTTTTGGCAGGACTGGGGTTTGAACTCAGGGCTTTGCACTTGCAAAGCAGGCGCTCTACCACCTGAGCTACACCTCCAGTCCAAATCTGGGCTTTTGAATGTCTGTTAACTTTTGTGGACAGTGGAAGGTTACAGATAGTGACAGAGTGGGATTTGAACTTGGCTGGGAGTCCTCACACCTGCAGCCCACTGGCTCCCCCTAGTGCTCCCATGGTTTGAGCACACAAGTCTCCCTGCAGTCAGTCCTGGAGCCCCAAGCTCCATGGGAAGCAAGTGAGGACCAGGGGGCGCTGTCTCTGGTCCTGAAAATGCTGGCCTGCCTGGACACCAGCATATAGAGTCCTAGCCACAGCAGAGTGCCCTTCCAAGCCTCTTCTTGTTCATATTTCAACATATGCTAGCCTCAGGGAGTCCAGCTGAACGTTTTTGGATTAACAATGGAAACCTCGTAGGCAATGTTCCAAGACAGCATAGCAGGAGAGCAGGAACAAGGGCAAGGAAGGGGGAAAGGAGGCGACAAGCCTTCTGGAGACAGCTACCATGGGCTCCGACAATTCATGACAATCACCACAGGCTTAAAATCAAATGTGCTTTCTAGGCAAGTGCTCTGCCACTGAGCCCCAGTCCTGGTCCTGGCTTTGTGACCTGGCATCTGTGTTGGATCCACACCAAGGTGCAGAGTTTCTTACAGAAAAGCCCATCACTCTTGAAGTTGAACCCTTGATACAACAGAAAATGTAAAGCTCAAGGGTCCTTCAATCGGTGGATGATCCCTGCTGGGAAGCAGGGTGGGGATGGACGTGCCTGTCTGGCTACTGCAAGAATCCACTCTTCACTCCATGTTGAGAACTCATGGTGGTGCCAATGCAAGGAAGAATATTTATGCCACTCCTTCCAAAAAAATAAGTGGAGAAAGGAGTTTAGCTGGCTGTCCAGAAATACTGTGAGATGGGTGGGGATGGCAAAGTCAGTCACCACCATTGGGAGGCAATGAATGAGGGCTAGTGTTTTGTTGTTTCTGTTTTTATGGTGGCACTGGGGTTTAAACTCAGGGGCTCACACTTCATAGGCAGGTCTACCACTTGAACCACTCTGCCAGCCCTTTCCTGTTATGGCTTTTTTAGAGATAGGGTCTCATGAACTATTTGCCTAGCCTGGCAGAGAGCCTCCTGATCTCTGCCTCCCGAGTGACTAGGATTATAGGCCTGAGCCACCAGTGCCCAGTAAGTGCTGGAGTTTTAATGGGCAGCCACTATGACAGACATCACAACATTGTGGCCAGTATTGCTGTCTGGCTGGGCGCTGGTGGTGCACATTTGTAACTCTAGATACTTGGGAAGCTGAAATCAGGAGGATTGGGGTTTGGAGCCAGCCTGGGCAAATAGTTTGAAAGACCCGATTTACAAAATAACCAGATCAAAATGGACTGGAGGTGTGGCTCAAGCAGTAGAGCACCCGCTTTGCCAGTGCAAAGCCCTGAGTTCAAACCTCAATTCCACCCTCCAAAAAAAAAAAAAAAGACCTTGTCTTTAACTAAAAAAAAGTGGGGGGGGGGCAAGGATGTAGCTCAATGGTACAACACTTACTTACCTCCCATGGTCTTTGAGTTCCATCCCTAGCACTGAAAATAAGAACAGTGATCATCAGAGCAAAATTTAAACAATAATTAGAATGTCTATCAGTTAAGATGAACATGGGTTAAATGTAAATAAATATGAAAGCAAGGTAGGCTATGAATTAAGTTAAAAAGAAAATCTACTTGGTTAGGTGGGAGTAAAAACTGAAAGGTTGGGACAGAGAGAGAACAGTAGAAAAGTAAGTGGCTAGTATCAGGTTCCTTATGAAAGGATTAAGTTTGCTGATAGAAGTTTAGTGTGATTTTTTTGGTGCTAGGTGAGGGAATCCTGGGGCTCATGCATGTTCTACCACTGAGCTTCCCCCACCCCAAGACCCTTCCCCCATTTTCATTTTTAGGTATTCCTGACAGGATTTGGGAAGTACAGCTCTTGACGAATGGTCACGAATTCCACATGGCTGGTCACTGGCTGTGAAAGTCTGTGGAGCTGGAAGGCTGAGCACCCTAAAGAGTAGAGATTCTCGATCAGCAGCAAGTCATCCTGCGAAACTCTCTTTCTGACACATCCCAGGCTGCCAGGATGCCTCTGCAACCCTCATGCTTGTTTGGGACGAGGAAGCCACCTCGGCCTTGCTCTTTCAACTCTGCTGTCATCCAGAGTGGGCCTTTTGCTCTGGCATGTTCCCCAGAGAGAAACCCTATTTCCCTCTCTAAGTTCTTAGTAAAAGCTGTTCGGTGACATGTGAGGTGGGGGCTGCGGGGGGAGGACATGTTTGGAGAAGACACGACTTCTGTTTTGACAGCATGGATGCTGAGCTATTTGGGGACTAGCAAAGCAACCATCTCCTATGCAGCCAGACATGGGGTCTGGAGAGAGAGGGACAAAGAGAAGGGATCTCAGGCTGATCCCGGAGCCTTTTAGGACTGTGGAGTAGGTAGGAAGGAAGCAGCCATGAAGGAGGCGGGAGATGACACTTGCTGCTGAGCAGGGAGCCAGGACAGATCCATATGTCTAGCACCTTCCAGTGACTAGCATACAGTGAACAAGAAGATGAAGGGAAACGGCTGTGAGGCAGGGCAGGATCAGCCTGGGGTCTTCCTACATTTTTGCTCACACATTAGGATGACATCAATAAATGTCACCATGACTTTGAATGATAGTCAGAGGCATCATTTCCTGTGGGTGTTAAGGATCAACATTTTAAGATAAGTTCCTTGCAGTCAGGGACCAGTGGTTCATGCCTGTAATGCTAGCTATTCAGGAGGCAGAGATCAGGAAGATTGTGGTTCAAAGCCAGTCTAGGCAAATAGTTCATGAGATCCTATTTCGAAAAAAAAAAAAAAACTAACACAAAAAAAGGCTGGTAGAGTGGCTAAAGGTGTAGGCCCTGAGTTCAAGCCCCAGTACTGCAAAAAAAAAAAAAAAGGAGGATCGTGGTCCCGGCCAGCCTGGACATATAAGCAAGACCCTATTTGTAAAATAATGAAAGCAAAAAAGGTCTGAGCACATGGGGGTATGTCTCAAATGGAGCAGCTACTGACAAGTGCAAGGCCCTGAGTTCAAATCCCAGTAGTACCAAAAAAAGCATGCCAAGGTGTTTCACAAAATGGGGAAAAAAGGGAAACTCACAAAGTGGAAGTTTAGCAAAGGTTTATTTAGTAAAGCAGGGAGATATAAAAAAGGAGAAAGGGGCACCCTCCCCATACCCAACACCCAAGGTAGGAGCAAAGGCTCAAAATGGCAGCCCTTGCTCAGGTATATTTACAACTTCCAGACTAAGCTGGGGACTCGGTTACACTAGGGAATCAAATAAATTCAAACACAGGGACAGTGGCTTTAGAATGGCTCTATGATCCTGTTTCAATGTTATTACCCAAATGTGGAGACAATGAGTTTAGCAACAGGACATCTGCTTTTCTTTTTCTCCTCTTATTTTATCATTTTTACATTTACTTACATGTGTATACATTGTTTGTGCCCCACCCCCCCACACCACCCAGGACATCTGCTTCTTGTGGTCTTGAGCCCCCTTCCTGGTCAGAGAATTAGTTCCATAGGCCCACCAACATCCAAAAGAAAGGGGTGTGATGGATGTATCACACTTTCTTAAAGGACTAACTTCGTTTTGCTGCACTAAAAGATTATTTAGCTGTCAACATCTTAGTCATTCAGGTGTGTTCTCTTTAGAATTTAGAATTCCAGCCAGAGGAAGTGGGAAGCAAAAGTCACTTTGCCAAGGACAACTTCCAATGGAGTGGCCACTGGTACAGTGTGAGATTTTATTCACATATAAAGTACTTCAGTCATTTAGTGATCTCATTTAGTCTTGGTTCCTAACTCTGGCTTATTTTTAGATGTTTTCTGATTTCCCTGTCTTCTTGTTCTATCTGTCCTGCCTCACCTTCGCCTCTGCTCCAGTTCAGACCACAGGCTTCTCACTCTGGGACACTGGTCCAGCCACGGAACTACTCCCTCCACCCATCATAGTCTTGACATCTCCAAGGCCAATACAAAAACATAGTGCTCAGAGCAATCATTGTCTTAGGCTCTGCCATGGCTCCAAAGGCCCTCTCTAGCATAACTCAGAAGGCCTGATGGTTTGGTCCCTGTCTGCCACTCCATTCTCCCCATCCTTGCTCCCACCTCATACTCCAGCAGATAACCATATGGGACTCCCTCCATGCGCTGCTCTCACTACAGGACCATTGCACACGCTGCCTACTGTCTGGGGCCTTCAGTCTGAGTACCTTCACTTCTCCCCTTTTTCCTTGCCCCAACCAGTTTGGGAATTTTTACTTATTCCTGTCACAACTGAGATTTGGAGGAGAGATCCTTGTTCACTTGCAGGTTGCGTGAGGTGCCTCTTCTGTGCATTCTGCATCACAGACCCAGACATACTGGATTTAAGACGTCCGGTGCTCACCTGACCCCTTCTAGACAGAACTCTGTGGACAGGAACAATGACTATTTTATCCCTTGCTGTACTCCTGGCACTGTGTACAGCACTGGTTCTGACACAGAGTTGGTGTTCATGACATATTTACTGATAGATTGGTTGATAAACTCAACCAATTTTGGCAAAGCCTGGACCCATTTGCCTGGACCACAGTCTCTTCACTGGCCTCTTGCCCTGTCTTTTCCTGGTGAAGCCAGCAGCCAGAATGATGTCTGAGCTGACCACCTTGCTTCCCACTTAAAACTTTCTGTGGCTCCCTATCATAGCAGACACTTTTGCTGAAAGCACCAATTCCTTACTTCGGTCCAGGAATTAACTAAATGAGGGGGAAAAACTTGGCATCCCTGCCTTCATTCTGTATCTGTCTCCTTTACTCTGAGTCTTTTTCTCTCCTGCAGTCACCTTGGGTTCCAGGAAGGACAGGAGTGACTGATAACATTTTTATGATCAGGGATGGAACTCCCTCCCCCACCCCCCACACTCCAAGAAAGTAGCAGAGCCTCATAGGACAGATCACCCCTCCCCCTGATGAGGACAATTACCCATGATGACAAGGTTGCACCCTGGAGAAGGAGCAGTCATCTTATGGGAACCAGACTGCTTCCCTCAAGTGATGACAGCAATAACAATTTTTCTATGAATCCCTCATAGAACCAGAACTGAGATAATGAACAACCAAACCACACTGCCCAGGACTGTCTAATTGTGCATGCCTTTCTTCCTGCATTTAAACCTGGAGCTCATGTCTGTGCCCCAGCAGATGGACTAAAGTACTTTCTTTGCCTCCTGCAGCGTGCCTATTCTGCATAGTAAGTCTCCATTCTCTGTCCATCATCACTGTTCATCTTTCTTTGGTGTACTGGGGTGAGTGGCCGGACCTGACATGTGGAACCCCTGGAGTTTGGGCTTCTGGCCAAGAACTCCTGGTTACTACACTATTATACCCCCCAACAGAGGCTGAACTTCTCACTACTTGTAAGGCCTTCACCTTCCAGTCTCTGCCTACTACTCCATTCTCATCTCTTGCTACCAGTCCTTCAGCAGGTGAACTACTTAGTCCCTCAAAACGACCCTCTGCATATTTTGTTCTCTGTATAGAACACTCTAGTTTGCTTGGCTAACTCTTTAGTTTGTACTTGGTTAATTCCTTTAATCTCCAGCTTAGACAAAAAAGCCTTCCCTGCCCCAAGGTCCCTGTACTTTGACCGTTCAGTGTTGGTCCTTGCTCCCTTGCTGCCTCCCCCACAGCCCATAAGCTCGGGAAGGGCCAGGATCAGCTCTGGCTACTCCAGGCTGTCTTCCCAGCATCTGGTCACTGGCCTGCCATGTGGCAGGCAGAATGAGTGAACTGGGTTGGACTGTGCAGACCCAGCAGGTCTAGCTTGGGGCCGTTATATCCCTGATCTTCGACCCTGGGCCCAGCACCCAGAGTGTTCAGAAAGAGGGCTGGCAGGTGGGCAGATCTGAGAAGCACTCAGGGAAGTGAAGAAAGGGATGACAAAGCAAAGTTTGGGAGCGTAGAGGCGCTTAAGAAAAACCCCATAGGAACTGGGGCTGTAGCTCTGTGATAGAGCACTTGCCTAGCATGTGCCAGGCCTTGGGTTCTATCCCCAATACCGCAGGAAGGAACAAAAGGAAAAGGGAAGTAGAGAGAGAGGGAGAAGGAAAGGGGGAGAAGAGGGGAGGAGAGAGAGGGAGAGAAAGGAAAGAGAGAGGAAAGAGAAAAGAAGAAAGAAAGAAAAAAGAAACGAAAAGAAAAGGCAACTGGTAAAGGTTCAGAGTGGAGCTTCTTTGAAGCCCCGTCTCTAGACAGCTTCGTGCCCTTCACAAAGATGGCAGCGCCCGCCCGCCTCCCCACTCCTGACCAACATGGCCGCCCTAAGGAGGTGAGCGGGTCTCACAGCGGAAGTGACGCAACACACCGGAAATCCGGCCTGCTGATCGGCGGGAGGAGGCCCCAGCGCGGCAGCTGCGGGATATGCGCTGGGGAGCTGGTGATGCGGTGCGCTGCGCGGTTCCGGGGCGCCGTGGCCTTGTGGCCACTGCTGGCCGCCCACGTGGTGACGGCATTCGAGCCCCTGAGCGTGGGCATCGCCATCGGAGCCGTGTCTGCCCTCACCGGCTACCTGTCCTACACTGACTTCTTTTGCCGCTTCGCCGAGTGCTGCCGCGAGAAGCCGCTCAACGCCTCGGGTACGTCCCTCGCGGGCGGGTCGCGCGCGGCGTCCCCACGGCGGTCACGCCGGTGGGTGGGCGGGAGTGGTTCTCGGGACGTCCGGCCGGATTCCAGCCTGGAAGCAATACCTACGGAAACAGCCTCCGCACCGTGGGGCTGTGCCCAGGACCTTTACCGCCTTCGCGGGCCTTGAGATCACAGCCAGCAGAGCTAAAAGTAGCAGTGGCCAGCATGTCAGCCCTTCTGTACTTGCCAGATGTGCAGCGTCCGTCCACAAAGCCCACGTGCGTTTGCTTACAAGCCAGCCGGGGTGGCGGGAAAATTAGCGTGCAGCCCAGCCAAGAGGTGGTTCATCTTTGCACGAACCGTTTAGCGTCCCGGTCACTAAGTGTTAAGGGGAACATCCACCTGACACATTTCCTTGGAAGTGACGTTTGAGTCCAACCCGCTGTGGTTCAGCTTCGGCGTTGGCTCTGGGGTGTGGCAGAGACCCCTCTGGATCACTTGCTAAGCTGTGCCTCTCGGGCCAGCTGAAAGTGCTGCTCTTCGGGTGCTTTTTAACGTGTGTTTTTCTCTCTGTTCCGGGGCTGATTCTGCAGCCCTCAGGCTGGATTTGGAGGAGAAGCTGTTTGGACAGCACCTGGCCACCGAAGTGATTCTCAAGGCGCTGACTGGCTTCAGGAACAACAAACATCCCAAGAAACCGCTGACTCTGTCCTTGCACGGCTGGGCTGGCACAGGCAAGAATTTTGTCAGCCAGATTGTGGCTGAAAATCTTCACCCAAAAGGCCTGAGGAGTAACTTTGTCCACCTGTTTGTATCGACTCTGCACTTCCCACATGAGCAGGAGATAAAACTGTACCAGGCAAGAGAATCCACTGTTACCTGTCACAGGCCACTTGGAGGGGCCTGGGGGACCTGCTCACTAACTCTGGCCTCTGCTTCGTTTTTTGCATTGCAGTAGCTCTCAGAGAACTCTGCTGAGTTAAGGCACTTTATTTATTAGAGACAGGGTCTAATTATGGAGCTCAGGCTGGCTACTCAAGATCCCCCTGCCTCAGCCTACCAAGGGCTGGGATTATAGGTAATACCACCAGGCCCAGTTTAAGTTACTTTTAGACCCTTAGTGATTACAAAGTTGAACTACAATTTCTTTCTTGCACTTCCAAAATAGTCTGGTCGGTAAGGGTGATGTTACCAGTAAAGTATGGAGCCAGCCTAGTATGTGTGAGGCCTTAGGTTTAGTCCACAGCACATATTAGAAGAAAAAAAAATGGGGCCAAAAGAGTCAAGGTGACTTTCTCTTTACAGTCTTTGTGACTTTGTGGCAGAGCAGAAACTTGAACTCAAAACTTCCCAACACCCAGTTTATGAGATAGCCACATTGTGCAGTGAATGAAGGCAGTTAGCATTCCCAGTAGGGCACAGGGTGTTAGGTGAGGCAGTCCTGGGTAGTTAGTTTGGGCCTGGCTTCATTTCACACTCCTCACTTCTGTTGCAACCTCAGCTTGCCTCTGCATTTCACAAGGTAGACTAGAGGATTTTTTTTCCTCCTAAATAGCTTTGATCCCTTTGCTCCCCCCATCCTTCGAGAACTTGCTTTCAAGTGCTGTTGCTTTCTTATAAGAAAACATGGAAGAACTGAACCTCCACACTGCTTCTCCTTCTGAGACTCTTCTCACTTAGTGGGGTGATTCACTGAATGGAATGCTTTCCTGGTCAATGTTAATGGTCCTTCTGTTAGGTGGGGACTGAAATAAGAAATAGAAACTTAAGTGAACAAGGAAGTGAAAGTCTTTGTCACACAAACCGTGAGACAGCGAACAGTACCAAGAGGAAGAAATAATTTTCTTGTTTTGCCAAGTTATCAGAAATCTCTTGAAATACAGTATAGTAGATGAGGGTGCATGGAGCTCGTTCATGGTTATGGCCTTTCATGGTTTGGGGTTGAGTTTGTTGCTTGGGTGTCCTTGTTTTAAGAAAGTAATACAGATGGGATGAATTTGATCAAAGTACATATGCATGTCTGTGAATATCACAGTTTATGCTAATAAAGTTTATTAGCATAATAAACATGTAGCTTGGTGGCAGAGCACTTGCCCAGGGTGCTCAAGAGCCTAGGTTCCATCCCCAGTGCTGTTTAAAAAAAAAAAAAAGAGCTGGATGCTAGTGGTTCACACCTGTAACCCTAGCTACTTAGGAGGCGGGGATCAAGAGGATCTCGGTCCGAAGCCAGACCCGGTAAATGTTTTGTGACACCCTATCTTGAAAAAAGGATTTGTGGAATGGCTCAAGAGGTAAGAGCTCCTGCCTTGCTAGTGTGAGGCCCTGAGTTCAAACCTCAGTGCCACCAAAAAAAAAAAAAAAAAAAAGAAGCAACAGCAGCAGGAAGCATGGGAGCAGCTGTTCTTCACGAAATGCCACCCATCCAGGTCAACTCCTTTATTCATTGCACCAGTCCAAGGCCCTGGTCTCGGCACTGCACAGGAATAAGGCACAAGGTTCCTCAGTACATCTGGCAACATTAACTGGACATTTCAGTGGTTGACTGTGAATGACAGTCATAACTTTAGAAAGTCAAAGGGTGTCATTTGAGTTAAGACAGGCTCTGCATTTTGGCATTTATCTTTACCAGTGTCCACTTTTGGTAAACTTTGGAAAAACTGTCACCCAGGGAGCAGAGGTAAGGGTGCAGCTCTAGGAGCTCTGGGGCAGACCCCAGGGAGCTCTACCCTTTGTCTTCCAGAGCAGGAGGAACAGTGTGCCACTGGGGCTCCCAGGCACACCCTGAACCTTTCGTCTCTTCTCTTTCATGGCGCTCCAGGACCAGCTGCAGAAATGGATCCGCGGGAATGTGAGTGCGTGTGCCAGCTCTGTCTTCATATTTGATGAGATGGATAAGCTGCACCCTGGGATCATTGACGCCATCAAGCCCTTTCTAGACTACTACGAGCAGGTGGATGGGATTTCTTACCGCAAAGCCATCTTCATCTTTCTCAGGTTAGCAGGAGGTGGCTTCTTGGGGACATACAGCCCTTCATTTTTCCCATGCTAGAATGAGGTACCAGGGACAGAAGTGCCAGCCTGGCAAAGTCACTTGCTCATGCCTGTGACATGCACAGATGTGGGCAGGGAAATGAGCTGGAGAAGTGATGAGTGAGAGGACAACTGCAACCTCGCTTTTGCTTCTGAGGATTGTAAACAGCCAGTGTCATCTCAGCAAGTTCTAACAACACAGATTTCAGTTCCTTGAGGGCAGACACTTGCGTTTGTTTTTTGGGGGTTTTTTTTTTTTTGGTCTGGTAGCACTTAATAAATACTCCATGGTTAAGAATAAGGCTGTCTGTGGGGGGACCATCAGAGGTGTAGCTCAGTGGCAGAGCACTTACCTAGCATATGTAAGGCCCTGGGTTGGATTCCCAGCACGAGGGGGTGGGAATAAAGTTTAGGGCTGGGGTGTAATTCAGCATGCACAGAGCTCTGGGTTCAATTCTCAGCACCAAGAAAAATGAAAGAATAAAGCTCACAGCAAGTCCGTTTCCTTATGACACACGGAAGTCTTAAGATATCTTAGTCTTTGTTTCTCTGCAACTCAGCAATGCAGGTGGGGACCTTATTACTAAGACAGCTCTGGACTTCTGGCGGGCAGGAAGAAAGAGGGAAGAAATCCAGCTGAAGGACCTGGAGCCTGTGCTGTCTGTTGGCGTCTTCAACAATAGGCACAGTGAGTGTGTGTGTGTGGGTCGGGGTGGGGGGGAGGCGTGGGCACCCTGCGCTCTGCCAGCAGGAACCATCTTCTGTCATAGAATCATTCTGGCCTGTGGTTTTGCTGAGGGAGCTTTCTCAGGGCATCACCAGGATGTCCAGCTGAGACTTAAGTTAGGCTTATTGGACATTTGACAAAAAGAGTCTCCTGATGGGTTGACATGAAGAATGTACCGTGGGCTGGCAGAGTGGCTCAAGTGGTAGAGTGCCTGCCTAGCAAGCATGAGGCCCCAAGTTCAAACAGCAGTACTGCCAAAGAAACAACAAAAAGAATGTACTATGGGCAGTGATCAGATGTGGGACATGATCAAGTGGCAGTGACAGCAGGAAATAGCTGTGTCTTGTCCTGCAGGTGGCCTGTGGCACAGTGGGCTGATAGACAGAAACCTCATTGACTACTTTATCCCCTTCCTGCCACTGGAGTACAGACATGTGAAGATGTGTGTGCGGGCAGAGATGCAGGCCCGAGGGGCTGCCGTTGATGAAGACATTGTCACCAAGGTGGCAGAAGAAATGACGTTTTTCCCCAAAGATGAGAAGATCTACTCTGACAAGGGCTGCAAGACTGTGCAGTCACGGCTGGATTTCCACTGAGCCATGGAGGCTCAGCACACACAGGCCTTGCCTAGTAGAAGCACTTTGAGACCTCTCGAGGTTTTGCACATTTGTACCTGTGAACTTTTGAGACCTAGAAGTTGCTATAAGAGTTGATTTTTAAAAAGATGTAGCATGACAGCAGCCCAACTCTTACCTGAAGCTGTGGGTGAACTTTTAAAATGCCCTCATGCTCACCAATACTAACCTTGACTCAAGTGCCTGGAAGCAGCTGTATACAAGGCCAAGGTTCTTGTGTGAACCATGGCACCCATGCCTTAGGAGCCACCACTGTGACTAAAGGGGCTGAAAGGTTCTGCTGCCATCTGGGGAGTGATGGATTTTTGCCTGCTGAAAGCATGCTGTTCACTTTGCACAGAGCAGTCACTGACTCGAAGTATCTTTAGTTGAAGGTAGCATGGGTAGGTGCTGATGGTGTCTGTATGGAGCATGTGACCCTGTGCTCTGGCACTCTCAGCCTGGGCTGTACTGTCAGCGTGAGGAGTGGCAGCTCCCTCTGAGGCCCCTGCAACAGACCAGGACAGACTGGTCCCTGGGGTCTGTACCTTGCTCTGGCCATGGAGTTCCTTTGTCCATCCCCCACTTTGTATTATTGGTCCCAGCCTTCGTTGTATGGCTCTTGAGCACCAGTCACTACCAGATTTTCCCCAACCCTGTCCTGACTGGGTTTGAGTTTAAATTTTCTGTTCCCATGGTAACACATTTGCCTGTTAAACTTGATGCAAGGGTCAAATACTACCTGCAGAACCACTTGGAATCCACAGGACGGGGTCCTTCCCCACTTCTGACGTGCTCAAAGTGAGTGTCAGCCTGCAGAGTGCATTGCCACAAGGTGGGCCTGCTGCACAGAGCTGCTGTGTTTGCAAGCATGAAATCATGCTTTTACTTCTGACTCAGGTGAGAAAGGGTAAGACATTTTAAAACCTAGGAAAGACACAAAATGGAATCATGGTTTCTTTTCTCAGGCTCCCTTAAACAGTATAGACTTTATTGTTAAACTCGTGGCAAAGTGTGCTCACAATTAGACACAAAACAAGGCCTCCTGAAACACGGCTGGTCCTGGGTGTCATCTTACTGTGACACCTGCATGGCAGCATCAGGCTGGAGTGCCCTTACCACTGGGGAACGAGACTTAGATTCCAGCCCTCGGGGATCGTTCTGATCGTTCTGAGACACGAACAGCGTGCAGCGTTTTTTATACATGTACACATGGAAATGTCTGATGGGGCAGCACCTTTGTCTTTAAAATGCCAAGGAGAGACTTGAACGTCTCAGAATGTATTCTCCCACTGGAGCTGTTACCTTTCTTCCGTAACCTTTTGGGTGTCTAGTCAAGACGAGACCGAATTTTCTGTTTACAGTGATGAATAAACTGAACTCCTGTCGGCCACCTTTGGACTGCTGTTACTGATTTGTAATTTGAGAAGGCCTCAGTTGGCCCTGACCCAGCCTCCTCCCCCTGAGGAGATGTAGATAAGAGCTTGAATTGACCTGTTGAATATAAACCAATAAAGCCCATGTGTTATGCTGCAAAAGGCCACTGGCTTCCTTCTAGTTTACTTGGCAAGTTTGAGCTCAGACAAAATGAAGGTGTTTAACAGCTCAGGTGCTCACTTCCTGCACCCTGGATGTGCCAGCTGACTGGCTTTGTCACGTATAATCAGTATTTGCTTTAAGGTTGTTATTCCCAAACAGATAGGGAGAAGTTCAGTTGCATGGAGTGATGGACATTGTCATGGGGTAGAGATGTACAATGCATCTTCCAAAAAGCAGTGTAAGAGGGAAAACTGAAGCACTGGGAATAAGACAACTGCCATGCCAAGCCCAGCTTGGATGAGGAAACCGATGCTGGCTCTTCCCACCTGGGACTGGTGAATCATGAGATTGCAGTTCTGTTAGTCAGATATCAAACTTGCCTTGCCTTCTCTCGGCAGTGAGTTGATAAGGTGGACTCATCACAGAATGAGAATTGTCGGGCTTCAGTTCAAACCATCCTCACTATCTCACTGCCCACTCCGTGCCTCCAGGTTTGATTCTTAGCCCAATGCTGTCTTCACTCTCCCCCACCCTGCCTCGTCTACAATGATGGAACCTTCCTAAACTAACTGAGGGCCCTGTGTTCCCTGGTTAGGGTCCCCAGGGATGTCATCTTCAGATTAAACCTCACCTGTGACTGCTGGGGACACTGGGAACCATCCTTAGGCCTGGACCACCTTGAAAAGGGACCCCGATGCAGGCTGAGTAACTGAGGCAGTCCAGTAGTTAGAATAATAACCTTTTTGTTCATTTGTTTTTATGAGCCAGGGCCTTGCAAATAGTACTGGTTCTACCACCAAGCTGCTTCCCAGCTTCTAGCCCATCCTCTATGCCTGCTAAAAACTAGCCCTGGTGAGCACTCTGGACAGCAGCCATTCTCATGGGAACCCTGCTTCTTTGTAAGCAGGTGTATGCTACATAAAATAGGATTATAGACAAGAGCCACTAGTGCCCAGCTAAATACATTTTTTAAAGGAGAAAAACATACTGTAAGCCTCATGAGCTTGGGCTGTGAGTTGAGGATCCAGCAGATACAGTCCAGGTTGGAGTGCAATGAAGCCTAACAGAGACCCAAGTCCCCAGGATAGCTTGGACCCCACGCTGACCTGCACAGCATGTTACACTCCATTGTTGGGATTCGTGGAGCTCCTGACACCCAGTTCAAGTCCAGCAGAGATCCCAGGCAGGTGTACAGAGCTGCAGTGTGAAGCCCTGAGTTCAAACCCCAGTCTCACCGAAAAATCAAAAGACAAAATGTATTCACAAATTATGCAAAGTTCTATTATAAAATGCCAGCTATTTACATTCATAGTTAACACTGTTGTAGGTGTTCCAGGAAGGGGTGGCCAAGCTTTCCTAGGTTTGGGGGATTCTGATTAACCTCACAAAATTAGTGATAAATGAGGAAGGTTTGGTAAAAATACAGCAAGATTGGCCACACAATTTACAATCCAGTAGAGCATGTTGGCACATTCAGAAATGGAGTGAAGGGGCCTTTCTTTGCACAGCTCAATGACTGGCAAAGGACAAGCTGGATGCTTCTTTTTTGGTGGTGGTACTAGGGTTTGAACTTGACCTTGAGCCACAGCTCAAGCTGGATTTTTTTTTTTTTTTTTTTTTGGTGGAACTGGGGTTTGAACTCAGGCTTCATTCTTGCAAAGCAGGCACTCTACCACTTGAGCCACACCTCCAGTCCTGGATGTTTCTTTCAAGACTTAGTCTCAGCCAGGTGTGCTGAGTTCAAACCCCAGTACTGCCAAAATAAACAAGCCCAGATCCACCTGGCTTGACAAAAAAAAATTGAGTTTGACAAAAGTTCAGTGTTAGTAAGATCACCCCCACAGCTCACACTGTTGCTGAGATTAAAACCTGGGCGGGGTACTGGCAGAGCTGGCTCCCATGCCATTCCATAAAACAAATGCCAAGGACCTGTGTTCGAGCAGTAGAGACACAGGTGTGTGCTATAATGGTGAGAATTTAAAAAACACACAAAGCCGACAACTTAGAGCCTGAAAAGTTACTCACAATGTTAAAAGCCATTTTAAATAAACATCACATTTTCAATAAAACTTACTTGTCCTTCCTTGAAACAGAAACTCTTGAAATTAAAAACATAATTTTTAAAAAATCAAGAGCCCCGGAATGGGTAGGCTAGGAACTGGCTACTTCCCTTTTTGGAGGCTCCAGAAGCTTCAATGTCCATGGTCCCTGATGTGGCTACCTGCAGGCTCTGAGGGATGAACACAAAGGCCAGGAGAATTTGTCACCTCCAGCAGGGAGTGTTCACTGGCTCCTCCTCTCAGGAGAGGAGCTGGGGCGGACTGAGCATTGAGCCTTTCTGTGTGCATGGCCTTGGGCTGTCAGTCATCGAGGTAATAATCTAACTTGGTGAACACAGTTTTGCAGCCCTTGTCAGAGAAGACTCTCTCCTCCTTGGGGAAGAATGTCATCTCATCGGCTACTTTGCTTATAATGTCCTCGTCAATTTCATAGCCTCGGGACTGCATTTCAACTCTGATGCACATTTTCAGGTGTTTGTATTCCAGGGGCAGGAAGGGGACGAAATAATCAATGAGGTTTCGGTCAATTAGGCTGCTGTGCCAGAAGCCACCTGGGGCAAAGAAGAAAGTGCTGTTCATTGTCCATTTGTCCATCCACCCATTCAACACACATCTGCTAGGGGCCCACTGTGAGCCCGGCCAGGAGGTAGAGCTGGACACCTGCCCTCCCAGAAGTCCCAGTCCAGTGAGGGAGGTAGTGGGAGCCAGTGAGCTGGCTACCAACACCTACTTGTCATGATGCTCTGTGCTGGCATGGGCAAGTGTCACTGCAGAAGGATGCCTTCGCATTGTGGACTCAGCGATGTCTCAAGTGTGCATTCTGGAGCCTGCCACCTAGACTCCTTCTGGGTGAAGATGTGTGGAGGCTGGACTCCACCACACATTTCCCCCGAGGAGGCCTGGCTCTGCGCAGCCCAGCCCCTAGAACTCTTGACCTGGCGCATGTTCCCTTTGACTGTTTTTGGCAATATTGGGATTTGAACTCAGGGTCTCACGCTTGCTAGGCAGGTGCTCTGCTACTGGAGCCACTCCTCCAGCCTGTACACCCCAAGCTCAGCCTTGGATGGTTCACAGCTCATTTTTCTTCATGCCTTCTGCTTGGCTGTTAAGTTTTCGTGGCTCTGCTTCTAACACTACCTCCTGAAAGCCCAGAGTCAATGCCCAACAGGACCGCAATAACATGGCTGGCTGGATGGGGTGGAGCCTATGGCTACCTAGGAGAAAAACTGGCCACTGAGCAGACAAATGGGACAGCTCACTCATCAAGGCCTACTTGTGCCAGGTGTATGCTGTGCCCCAGAGACAGAGCAGAGAGCTAGGCAGTCATGGACTCTGTGGGTTTACCATGCTACATGAGTAGACACCCAACAAACCAGGAAAACACATTTGAGATGGCCCTGGAAACAGTGAACACTACAAACAGAACAGGCAGCTAGGGTGGTCAGGCAAGGCCTGCCTGAACAGGTGAAGGACTAGACAGACCCAGAAAGTGTTCCAGCAGAACCAGGTAGCTTTAAAAACCATCTACTGGAGCCGGGTGTGGTGCTCCATTCCCAGCACTCTGGAGAAGGATCGTGAGTTCCAGGCCAGTCTGAGCTACAGAGCGAGACCCTGTCTCAAAACTACAACAAGCAACGACAAGACCACGGCTCACCACCGTGAACACCCCACGCCAGAGTCTGTTCCCTGTTCTTCAACCACAGGGACCCCCAGCACGGGTCCACATTAGGGTCCCTGTTCATGCTGTTCCCTTTGTCATCCATGTGGCTCAATCTCTAGGTCAGCTCAAATGCCACCCCAGTGCTAGGGGTGTTCTATCTAAAACACAGCTGGGCGCTGACACAGGAGGAGCATGAGTTCCAGGGAGTGACCACCCTGGGCTACGTCTCGAGACTCTCAAAAACAAAACAGCAGGCCCCAGCAGCCCCAAACCCCTTCTTGTATCTTCCCTCTGGGGGGATACATAGGCATTCATATGTGTCATGTATTGTATCCACACACACGTATGTGCATCCCCTACCATGTGACACACTGTCTCCACCTGGGTCTAGGAGGGAAGGAATTGCTGGCTTGCTTGCTGCAGCATCTGCCTGAAGCCGGTCTGCCCAGTGCAGTCTTGGACTTGAGTCGCTCTGCAGCCTCCAAGCACGCAGTTCTGGGTGCTTGGCCTCACCACTGTAGCTGCGGTTTCCATTGTCTGTGTTCAGGTTTTTTTGGTGGACTGAGAGACTTTTTAACATTGTCTTTCCTCAGCAGTATTCCATTTGCATAGTGCTCATAAAATACCCTAAGCTGTTCACACAATTTCAATATGGATTTCTTGACAAGTAAGTTTCAAACGAGGCCTGAGGCCTTTGTTTTGTCACCTCAAGCACCTGTCAGCCTCCACCACGGTTTTCTGCCTCTAGTGTTCAAGGTCAAAGACCTGCATGACATTAGCTAGAGAAGCAATTGAGCTAAAAATTAAAAGCAGGCTGTGTGGCACTGAGCAAGCTGTTACCCCTCTCTAAGTTGCAGTGAGACAGTGATTACAGGCAGGAGCCATCAAGAACCACAGTTCGAGGCCAGCCTGCCTGGGCAAAGAGTTCAGGAGAACTCCATCTCCAAAATAACAAACAAAATGGACTGAAGGTGTGGCTCAAGCAGTAGAGCACCTGCTTTGCTTTCCAAAGCTCTGAGTTCAAACTCCAGTCACACACACACACACACACACACACACACACACACACACACAAAGACGAGACAATGACACTGTCTACCCACAAGGCAAGTGAAAAGCAAACAAAACATGCAGGTTGAGTGTTTTGCACAGTGTCTGGCAGAAAGCAAGGGCCTGGCCTCAGTTTGGCTGTTATTCTTGAACACAGGACCTCAGAGTTCTAGGGCAAGGCCTAGGGAGGGACCTACTGGGTCACCTACCCAGTCACCTCCTCCCCAGGAGCCACCCACAGTGGCTTTCCTTGCTGAACTACCTGCTTTCCCTCTATCAGGAAAATCACCCAGTGGAGGAAAATGGGGAACTGACTTTCAAGATTTCAAAGATCAACAATTTCTGTTTATAACAGCACTCCCTGAACACTGACCTGAGGGGACTGGTTTTTTTTTTTTGGCAGAACTGGAATTTGATCTCACAGCCTCATGCTTGCTAGGCAGGTGCTCTTACCATTTGAGCCATTTCACGAGCCCTTTTTTGTGATGAGTTTTTTTGAGATAGGATCTCACAAACTATTTGCTTGGGCTAGTTTCAAATCAAGATCCTCCTGATCTCTGCCTCCTGAGTAGCCAGGATTACAGGCGTGGGCACCCGTACCTGGCTCCTACTTACTGTTCTTGTTGTTAAAGACCGACACGGATAAGGCAGGCTCCATGTCTTTGAGCTTGATGTCCTCCCTCTGCTTCCCTCTTCTCCAGAAATCCAAAGCCACGTCTGTGATCCTTTCTGCTCCCGCATTGCTGGAAAACAATTGTGGTGAAGAGGACAGGGCTTTCTGCAGTAGCCCTGGGCTCGGGATCAGGGCTCTTCCATCATGTCCCAGCCCTGGCCTCACCTGAGGAATATGAAGATGGCTTTCTGGTAGGAGACTGTGTCCACCACATCGTAGTAATCTAGGAAAGGCTTGATGGCATCTATGAGGCCAGCGTGCATCTTGTCCATCTCGTCAAAGATGAAGATGGACCTGGCACAGGCACTCACGTTGCCTCGGATCCATGACTGTAACTGATCCTGAGGTGCAAGGGGAAAAGACAATTCAGAGTTCTCAGCAAGCACCATCCAAACCACCTTTTGTTTCCCTGCAGGGCTGGAGATGAACCCAGGGCCTTTAGCACTACCACTGAGCTGCACCCCAGCCCATAGAAACAGCTCTTTGCTAAGATCAGAGGCTGTACTTTAGGAGTACCATGCTAACAGCTGCATACCCACGAGCTCTCGTTCCTCGAAGCCACCCCATCACACCCATGTCACAGATGAGGACACCAAGGAACACAGCTTAGCAAACTTGCCCCAAATGATAAGATTAGCATCTAGGAAGCTGGGATCTGAACCAAGTCCTGTCTGATTCCAAAGCCCCATGCTTTGACTCCTGCGCTGTGAGGTCTCACAGCTGGGTGCTGGTCCTTTGCCCTTAAAATGGTAATGTCATGTTTATCTGTGTATGCTGGTCTTGTTGGCAGAAGGTGGAAACCAAATGCTGCCTGGCCTGGAGAGGCACCCGACTCACAGGTGGAGAGCAGTGTGCCAGGCTTCGGCAGGCAGAACAGCTGAGGCCAAGCCTGGGCACTCAGTGCCTTGGGAGAAGTGTGGTGGGTGACATGTTTTGAGTTTCTGGAACAATGTCTGGGATTCTCTGAAATAAACCTGTCTACCAGAAACATGCCATGAGGACATATTTGGGTCCTTTGGGTTTTTTGGGGTAAGGGCTCAAACCCAGGGCTGGTCACCATTGAGCTACCCCTCCAGCCCAGAGTACTTCTAACACCAGACAATCACATAAAGAATAAAGACCTTCTGAATCCTTTTCATCAGAAAATTGAGCCATAATCACTTCTTGGCCTTTTGAATAAAAATCAAGTATAGCCAGGTGCTCCTGGTGGTAATTCTAGCAACTTGGGAGGCAGAGATCAGGACTGTGGTTCAAAGACAGCCCTGGGCAAATAGTTTAGGAGACTATCTCTAAAATATCCAACACAAAGCAGGGCTGACAGAGTGGCTCAAGTGGTAGAGTGCCTGGTTAGCAAGTGTGAGGCCCTAAATTCAAACCCTGGTACCACCAAAAAAATGAGTAAATAAAATCAGGTGTAGAAAATTGAGTCATAGTTCTATTATTTTGGTTTTTTCTATTACAGTGAAGTGGGGAAATTAGCTATTTGCTTTCTAAGGAAGATGCTAGAAGTTACAGTGTATGTTTTCTTGTTCTGGGATTTTTCCTTGGCTACTGCGACTATAGTTATAATGTTCCGTATGTGTATCTAATCTAAATTACAACATTGCTCTAGCCTTTTTTTTTTTTTTTTGGTGGAACTGGGGTTTAAACTCAGGGCCTCTCACTCACAAGGCAGGCACTCTACACTTGAGCCATTCTGCCAGCCCCCACTAGCCTCCATTTACAATGCAACGTTCCCAGACCTGAAGTAGCCATCGGAGGCCAAGAGGTGGGCCATTGTTTAACAAGAATTCACTCAGCTCTGTTAGACCCCAACAGCTGAGGTTTTCCCACTCTGCTACCCCAACCTACACGGAATGACAGGGCACGTGTGCCGAGTGCTCACTACAGGAAGACACTATACTCACTGCCGTTCACGAAACATTTTACTGTTCCTCCCTAAAGTCAGAGGGATTTTTTTTTTTTTGGGGGGGGTACAGTACTAGGGTTTGAAGTCAGGGCCTCACACTTGCTAGGCAGCTCGCCACTTGAGTCAAGCCCCCAGCCTCTTTTGCTGTGTTTTGAGATAGGGTCTTGCCTTATACCTAGGCTGACCTGGACCTCAATCTTCCTATTTATACCTCCTGGGTGGCTGGGATGACAGGTGTGTACTAGCACACCCAGCTTTTATTGGCTGGTGAACTTTTTTGCCTGGACTGTGATCCTTCCAATCTCTACCCTCTAGAGTAGCTAGGATTATCGGCATGAGCCATGGTGCCCAGCTGAGGGAATGGCCTTCTTCCCTCCCTCCCTCCTTTTTTAAGAAAAACTTTTAGACAGGATCTAGCCATATAGCCCAGACTGGCTTCAAAACTGTAATCATCCTGTGCTGGGATTATAGGTATGGGACACCATGGTGGGCTATGTTCCCTTTCTGACATGAGAAAATTCAGGCATGGAGAGATGAAGCAACCTGCCTAAAATCAGTTAAGTTGACGGAGCCTCAATCCCAACTAAGATGACCAGCTCATTGTGATTTGCCTAGAACTTTTCAGGTATCAATGCATCCTGGGAACCCCTGGACAACTTTTGTGGCCCTGATGCTTAACCAAACAGAAGGGGAAATGTTCAGTGAGTGAGGGGTGAGTATTTGGCTGTTCTGCGCACAAACATAATTTTGTAACCTGCTTCTCAGAACGGTCAGGCAACATTCCCAACGCTACACGGCTGGAGGGAGGGAAAGCTAGGACTCAAATTCAGGTGTGCCTGCAGCCAGAGCCTGGGCTGGTCATTCATGAGTTCAACTGTGAAAGCAGCCTGCAACAGTTAAGTCAAAGTAAACTTAGACCTCTCTAGAATGTCTCTCCTCTTCCACAAAATGAAACCCGAAGATCTTTAAGTTGAATTTGATTTGACAGTGTCCATCCCTCCACTGGGGTTTGAACCCACTGAGCTAAACCCCCAGCCTTCTTTACTTTGAGACAGTCTCATTATGTAGCTCGGTCCGGCCTCAACCTTCCCATCCGTCTGCCTTAGTCTCCCGAGTGCTGGGATTACAGATGGGCACCATCATCAAGCCCAGCTTTCCCTACTTTTCAGAGCGGAACTGACACAAGGAGCCAAGATCAGGCTCACTCATTGAGACATGCAATTCCCCAGTCCTATCCCACAACAAAGAAACCCCAAGCCCAGCGTCATCAGGAAGGATTCCAAACTCCTGCCCTTGCCTTATACAGGGTGATGTTGGAGGCATGGGGGAAGTGCAGCGTGGCCACAAACAGGTGGACATAGTCACTGTTCAGACCGCCCTCGTAAATATTTTCCGCGATGATCTTGCTGACGAAATTTTTGCCCGTGCCGGTCCACCCGTGTAGGGAAAGGGTAAGGGGTTTCTTGGGCTTCGGGTTACTTAGGAAACCAGACACAGCGTTTAAGATGACTTTCTTTGCAAGATGCTGTCCAAAGAGCTTGCTGTCCAGATCCTTCTGCAGCACTGGGAAAGACAAAGCCGGTCAGGAGACGGAGAAACGGCTGGCAAAACTTCTTCCCCCGTGCAGGCCCGGAAAGGAGCCTGCAGAGCCGGCTGCGCCCTCGCCCGGCCGGCGGAGAGGGGCTGGGCCGTGCGCATCTGGCCGCGGGCGGGCGTCTGCACCCCGGCCGTGCTCTGCTCCTCCCATCCGGGCAAAGCGGAAGCCGCGCTCCGCGGAGCGCTGACAGCCGTCCTCCTCCGTCGGCTCTCTGCTCGGGCCTCCGATCAAAGTCCAGCCCCGGCCCCGCCGCCACCCATTCCCCGCAGCCCCGGCCCCGGCCCCGCCACCGCCACCGCCCACTCCCCGCAGCCCCCGCCCGGGCCCCACCACCGCCCACTCCCCGCAGCCCCGGCCCCGGCCGCCTACCCTCCCGGCTGAGGCTCCGCTTCTGGCCGCAGCACTCGGCGAAGAGGCAGTAGAGGCGCGGGTAGGAGATGGAGATGTAGCCGGTGAGCACGCCCGCCAGGGCCAGCCCCAGGCTGATGGGCTCCACCGCCCGCACCACCGACGGCGCCAGCAGCAGCAGGGCCACCACGGCCCGGCCCAGCTTCATGCCCGACCCGCGCCGCCCTGCGCGCACCTGCGCCGACCGCGGACCCGCGCGGCCTCCTGACGCATACTTCCGGTTCCTGCCTCCCTTTTTGTTCCGGGCGGGCCTCCGCCTGACGCCAGCGTTAGCCATCTTTGTTAGGGGCAGAGCCCTTCTCCGCCACTGAAATGTTGGTTATGGGAATCCGTTGATGAGCACGTTGTTTGTGTGTCTGTGTTTTGTTTTCAAATACTTTATGTTTTAGAACAGTCTGAGATTTACAGAAAAATTGAGAAGATATATAGTGGGTTCTCATGTTATTAAAAGCTTACGTTCATATGTACATGCTACAATTAATGAACCACTACTGCATTATTAAAGTTCAGTTTATTCACATTTTCTTACTTCCAGCTAATGCTTTTTTCTGCTTAAGGACCCCATCCAGCACAACCCAGTGTGTGTGTGTGTGTGTGTATTTTTGGTGGGATTGGGGTATGAACTTAAGAGCTTTGTGCTTGCAAAGCAGGCACTCTACCATTTGAGCCATGCCTCCAGTCCACTTTGCTCTGGTTATTTGGAGGTGGGCTCTCCCAAACTATTTGTCTGGGCTGACCTCGAACCTAGATCCTCCTGATCTCAGCCTCCCAAGTAGCTGAGATTACAGGTTACAGGTGTGAACCACCAGTGTCCCGCACATCCCATTATATTTGTCATGTCTCAGATTCTCAGCCTTTTCATTATTATTTTTATGGTGCAGGGGATGAACTCCAGGGCCTCATGCATACTGGGCAAATGCTCTACCTCTGAAGTCACACCCAGCTAAACATGAGTTCACACTGACATCTCCAACCCTAATTCATTACATGGATCAACTGAGCCTCTTTCCCTTGTTTATCTGCAAATTTCCAGTCAACAGTAAGAAATATGGCTCCTACTATCTGATGACCACTTTTAAGTTGGGCAAAGGGAACTCCAGCAAGCAGGAACTTGCCCATCCATCCTATATTTGCTGGGTGCCTGTGTTCCAGGCCGTCAGTATTTATCTCCATTCCTTGATGTCCCCCTGCACACCATGGAGATCTAATGTTTGCTCAAATACTCAGGAAAGATTTTGAAGCTTCAACTTTTTCGAGCTTTATTAAAAATGATGTATAGTATTGATCACATATTATAAACCAAACACTACACATTACCTCATACTTGTAATACTGGGGGTAGGGATCATTCATAGTTTTTTTTAATCCAGTAAGAGACTGAACCCAGGGCCTTACAATTATCAGGCAAGCACTCTACCACTTGAGCCATGCCCCAGACCTCTTTTGTAGATTTTTTTTTGTGTGTGTGTGTGGCACTGGGGCTTGAATTCAGGGCCTTCACCTTGAGCCACTCCACCAGCCCAATTTTTTGTGATGGGTTTTTCAAAGTCTCTCAAACTATTTGCCTGGGCTGGCTTTGAACTGCATTCCTCCTGATGTCTGCCTCCTGAGTAGCTAGGATAACAGGCATGAGCCACTGGCACCTGGCTTCTTTCAGAGTTTTGAGAATTGCTTATGTGTGATGTTATGGGTTAGGCCCTGGTGATTCAAATTAAAAAAGAGGCATACATGGTTCCTGCCTTCAATGACTTTGCATCTTACTGAAGGAGGAAAGTGAGTCTCCATTTTATAGATGAGAAAACTGAGGCTCAGAGGGAAAGGGATTTGTCCAAGGACACAATTAGTAAACTGTGCTCAGATCTGACTGAACTAGGCAGGTACTCCTACCACTTGAGCCACTCCACAGGCCCCAGTCCTTTGAACTAAATGAGAAAATCTATAGCAGTAATTCAGTTTCACATTTGAGTTACTAATGTGGTATTTGATGTTGTTGTAAGGAAACACAATACAAACAATAAGGTTGAAATTGGTTTGTCTTTAATAATTAACTTCTAAAAACCATAAGAAACCCAGTTTTTCCTTTTCTTTTTCAATCAAAAGAAACAGGTAACTTTGTAAAAGTCAGAAAATAAAATACGAGTTATCACTTTGATCCCATGTTCAACTTTTCTGCTGCCCACTGGACCCACTCAAAACAATGAAGGATGCATTATTTATTTATTTAGTGGAACTGGGGTTTGAACGCTGGGCCTCACACTTTCTAGTCAGGTACTCTACCCCCTGAACCATTCTGCCAGCCCAAAAGATGCATTTTTTAACCCCACTCCAAATACTTGAAAGTAGAGGGCATGATTGAATATATAATCACAAAAACATGATCTAAAGGATATTATTGCACCATTAACAAATCAGCTATTTCCTCCTGACCCAGAACAAACATTAAGTTCAACTGGCCAAGCACGGTGGCTCATGCCTGTAATCCTAGCTACCCAGGAGGTGATCAGGAGGATAGTGGTTCAAGGCCAGCCTTGGCAAAAAGTTAGGACTCATGTCAATCAATAAAAGCTGGGTGTGGTGGCGTGTATGCCTGCAATCCCAGCTATGCAGGAAGTACAAATAGGAGGATCAAGGTCCAGGTTGGCCTGAACATGAACACAAGACCCAATTTTAGAAATACCTAAAAGAAAAATAGGGGGAGGAGAAATGACCCAAGCCTTATATGCACATATGAATAATAAAACAATAAAAAAAAATAGGGGTAAATAGGGGAATAAAAAAGAAAGGAAAAAGGGCAGGGGTGTGGCTCAAATGGTATATAGCACCTGCCTAGCAAGCACAAGGTCCTGAGTTCAAACCCCAGTATAAGCAAAAAAAAAAGTGTCAACAAATTTATAAACAAGATTTAATAACGCTCTTAAGAATAGTTTGTCCCAAATAGGAAAACCACACATTGTTTTGTTCCAAAAGTTTACAAATCTAGTACTGGAGAAATCCAGTGAGAAGCCAGATGTGGCAGTGCCATCTGTAATTCCACCACTCAGGAGGCAGAGGCAGGAGGATCTCAAATTGTTCAAGGCCAGCCTGGGCTACAAAGGGAGACATGATCTTCAGCAGGTAAGCAGCAGTGCCATCACAGTCTGTTTGGGGACCGTCTGCCAGTTATGCAGCAGGTTCTGCCCAGGAGGCCTTCTGCACTGGGACATGCATGCGCTATTTATATGGCCTTGCGTATTTCAGTACCGCCTGTTCATCTTCTTGAACTTCTCATAGTGATAGTCATCTGTGGCCTTCTCATTGGCAGGACGCTTTCGGTTAGGAGGGGACCCTGAGAACGACAGAGAGGATGTCTGTCATGCTGGAACCCACAGGAGACTCTATACTTCAGAGGACTAACTATGCTCATTTTGTTCGCACAGGAACCTAAGCACCTAGGCCAGGGTGTGACAGCATGTGTAGGATGTCCTGGGGAAATATCTTGTATCTATGAGTGCCTTTAATTTGCTTTTGCATACTGAAGGTTTCTAATTTGAACCTGTACTATGACTGCCAGCACAGTGAATCCAAAGAGCAACTGCAAGAGGTAGGTTCTAATAATATCCCCATTTTATAGACGAGGAAGCCAAGGTTTGGAAAGGGGAAGGCATGTGGCCATGGTCTGGAGCAGGATGCTCTGACCCAAAGCCCAGCCACACCCTGCCTCCACGCGCCATCTGAGTGCTGACCAATCCACTGGCCCTGCTGCCCCTGCTGTACTCACGCTCAGGCTCCGGCTTCTCTGTGTCGCCCACTCGCAGGGGCCGGGCTTTGGGCTCCTCTTTGTTTCTCCGTATGGGGGCACTGAGCTCCTCGTGATAAACTGGACCAAGAGAGACCAGTGGACACATCAGACACAACACAGGCTCCTGGACCTCATCCCCTATCCCAGCTGGAGGGAGGGGCAGGGTCGCTCTCCCAAGGATGCTTACATCGATTGTGCTGCACATAATTCACAGCCATGTTTGTGGGCACGAAGGATGTCTCACTGTCCTTCTTCTTGTTTTGCTGTTCTGCCAGCAGGCGAGCCTTGGCATCCTCCGTGGAAATGATGTTTTTTATTTTAGCACTGTCAGGAGAAAGCAACCACACTCCGTATTAGATCATCACACCTTTGAATGCAGATGGAATGGACTGGTGAGGCTGGCAGCTCACCACTACATAGTTCTCTCTAGTTTACTGAACTCCTTTATGATTACTTTTTTTTTTTTTTTTTTTCCTGAGACAGGATCTCACTATGTAGTCCAGGTTGGCCTGGAAGGTGCTATCCTTCTGCCTGAGCCTCCTGAGTTGTGGGATTACAGGCTTGTGCCACCACACCCAGTTCCACAGCCATATTCTTGATTTTGTTTTTGGTGGTACTGGGGTTTGAACTCAGGGCCTCACATTTGCTAGGCAGGTGCTCTACCATTCGAGCACTCTTACAGAAAGCTCACAGCCAGGGAGAACAGGAGTTTTTCTTTTTGGTAAAAGGAAGTTACAGCTTCAGAGTGCAGTTTAGTGGTAGAGCAAATTGCCTAGCATGTGTGAGGCCCTGAGTTGAACTCCCAAAACTGCAGGGGGAAAATAAAAAGAAATCAAGTCCCAAGGGAGTAATGTGGACTGCCTGAGGCTCAAAGCTAGTGAGGGCAGAAAAGAGGCAAGAATCCAGCCTCCCAACTGCCTACTACACCCACTGGTGCTGACAATCCTGGCTCCTCTACAACAGCCCCTCTCTAAAGCTCTTTTTTTATAGGTAAAGTGAGAGGACACTCATGAGGTGGGGGTGGAGTTAATCATAGGCTCCTGCTGGAAGAAAACAAATTAGAACAGCTGGGCAGCTTGAACAAAGAATAAGGAGCACTTCTGCATTCAGCAGCCAGGATCCCTTACTTCTTTTTAACCATTGCACCAAGCCCCCTAAAAAACACTTGGCAACAATGTGCTAGACAGAACAGAATTCACATCTGTTTTTTTTAAAGGTGCTGAGGATGGAACCCAGGACTTTTGAATGCCAGGCAAGTGCTTTTTCACTTAAGCCACACCCCAGCCCGGTCCCTGCAACTTTTAACTGGAAAGCAGACGGAGCTTGCTCAGGCAGAGGCAGGCCGAGGGGTGGAACGTACTCAATGCCCAGGTCCACCTCGGGGATGCCGCTCAGCATCTGGTTGGAAAGCATCTCCTCAGTCTTCTTAGCCGAGGAGACCCGGATGTTTTCTGGAAGCTCATAAAGACAGTCCTCCGCATTCTTTGGCTTCACTTTCTGTTCCTCATGCTCCACAATCCCTTTCCTCTTCTTTAGCTCTGTCTCAATGTACTTCATCCTGAGAAGAAAAACCCACAGGCTCAGGGAGGGGCAGGAAACCCACCACAGGTGTCTTGTAAATGAGTGGTCCCCCAGCACTGACCACAGACCTGTGGCGTTCCCTAAAGAAATTTTTCATTTCGTAGAGAGTTAAGAAAAATAACAATAACTTCAGGGTTTTTTTTTGGTTTTTGACACAGGGTCTCACAAGGTAGCCCAGCTTCCTAACTGCAGGGACTACAGAGGTGCACCACCACACCCTGAGGTAGTCATTTTTTTTAAAGGACTTGTTGGCAAAACAAAAAACAGGCAAGTCCATGTTTATTCCTGAAATGTTTTGGGAACCACCACTAGTTAAGAAATCGAAATGCTGGGGTATGGATCAGTGGTAGAATGAACACGTTCCACGTGTGAAGCCTTGGATTCAATCCCCCTACAAAAGAGAAATCTAAAATCCTGAGAACCCCAGTTTTAATGAACTTTAAAGAGGTTTTCAAATTTCTCAAGCCTGAGAGGTGGGGAGAGTGGGTCAACTTTTATATCTTCCTGAAAATTCTGGAAATGTCATCTGTGACTAAATATCTTAATGGAGCCCAGCCCCAATTGCTCACAGCCACATAGACTGGTACCTACATGTCTGCATCCTCGTCCCTCCGGTTGGTCTCTGCAGAAAATGATGTCCCCAGGTGCAGGTCCTCCTCTTCACTGACTCTGAAAGGAGAGAGCAATGAGGCAGAGCTTACAAGTCATAACTCAGGCCAAGTTTTGTGATTTAAGAATGAAATAAGGGCTGGCAGCAGAGTGGCTCAAGTGGTATAGCAACTGCCTAGGAAGTGTGAGACCCTGAATTCAAACGTCAGTTCCATCAAAAAAGTAGATAAATAAAAATGAAATAAGCACATAACAGAAAGTATAACATCCTGTTTATGGTTGGGCAATAATGATGTGGTATTAGATATAAAGAGAAAAAACTCTAGAAAAACACATGAGCAAACAGGAGGCCTCTGGTGATACCTCTGGAGAAGGAGTGCATACTTTTCTTCTGTAAGCTTTTGTAACACTGTAATGTGTTGCTTTTGTAATTGTTTTTATACAGAACTTCTCCATGGCCTTGAAAGTCAGCGAACAGGGCACTGTGGCAAAAGGAGACCCCACTTAGCCCGCAGCCAGCCATCAGAGCTCTGGTTTCAAACACAGCCTTTGCAGAGCAGAGGCTACTGGTGGATGTTGTGTGGAAGGTGCTGGTGCCACCCCCTCTCCGAGAGCTGCGTCTCTGCCCCTCCTGCACTTACTTGTCTTTGCCTCTTTCCTTCAGTTTCTTCATGTCCACCATGCCACCTGTCTTCATTTGGAAGGGGTCATCCTGCAGAAAGCAAACAGCTTAGGAGAAGCATCATAGCAGTGGCACTGGAATTGCCACAATATTGCTAAAGAAAACCCAACTGCCCACAGAAGAGCAGTCCCAGGGAGGACCGCTCACTTACCACTAGCGTAGTCTCTTCTTGTACCTTCTCTCCCACCAGCAGGGCGGCAGCACTGGGCAAAACCAAAACAAGAGAATGACCCAATTCAGAGCTCACTCAGGGGGCTTGGAAGGTGCACCATCAATGCAAGGGCTATATTTGAGGGATGGGTAGGAAAGTCAGCTGGAAAATCCATAAGAATAAAACAGGGCTCAAGAAGCCCTGTCAATGCTGACAGTGAGGGGTAGTGGTAAGTGAACTGGTCCACTTTCCTGCAAAGCCATTTGACATTATCTTGGCCTGAAAATCTGATTTCTAAGATTTTGCCAGTCAAGGAAAATGCAACAAAAGACAAATGTAAGAATATAGGTAGTGCAGCCTTACTTGATGGTGAACATTTAGAAAACAACATACACAGGAGACTTATTAACTTATGCTACATTCATCTGGTAGATATTATGCAGCCACTAAAAAGGCTTTCTGGAAAGTACTGCACAATATGGATGAAGGCTCACAGTGTCACCAGTTGAAAAAAATCAGGAAATAAAAATGTGTATAAAATTGCTTACCATCTTTAAAAAGAGATCTAAGATAGGTTGGAAAGAACACTAAATGTTAACACTGGTGACCGCTGGATAAAAGAATTATGGATGCTGTTTACTTCCATGATTACACTTTCCTAAATTCTCCAAACTCTTAGTGATCAATGTTATTTCACAATTAATTTCGTGCACTACAAACAAGAGTTAGTGACCTGTTAGTGACCTAAGTTCACTAGGCTCAGGGCACAGGCACGACATGGTTAAGCGTTTGCAAAGGACGCTCGCTGGTCCAGTCTCTTCTTTGGGCAGCGGAAGATGTACAGTGTAAGGAGAAAATTGTGGGGGCTGGCAGAGTGGCTTAAGAGGTAGAGCACCTGCCTAGCAAGCGTGAGTCCCAGTGCCACAAAAAAAAAAAAAAAAAAAAAGAAGAAGAAGAAGAAAAAGAAATTTGTGACCGAGACCCTAGCTGGGGCGTGTCTCTGTCATTACCCTTCCTTCTACCCCTCCCCCCATAGCACCCACCTCACCCCATTGGGCCTCTTCCTCAAATTCTGCACCTCTCGGGTCTCTTCCAGTTTTAATCTGAAAAAAAGAAAAAAATGCAGGGGCTCAGCGATCCTCCGTAGAGCCCAGCGTCAACTCGCAGATTCAAGGGCCCCCTGCTCAACAGGGGGTTTCCTGTTGGGTCGCGGGCACAGAGGTCCAGAGCGCGACCCTGCGCCTTAGCATCCATCACCGGCAGTAAACCCACGCATCCCGGAGCCCTTCTCCCACTGTGCGGCCTGGCGGCGCCGGCCTCATCCCCACAAGCCTCAATTTCTTCGTCCTCCGAAGAGACAACAACCCCAACTTACAGTTTTCAGCGAGGCACCCGCCGGTGGTCAGTCCCCCAAGCGGGTCTCTCTCATCCAGGCCCATGGAAGTCCCTCCCTAAACGCACCGAACCTCCTCTGAATCCTGCTCATCTTCCTCCGACTCCGAGTCGACCCGACGCCGTCGGAAAGTCTTCCCGGTGACCGGCATAGTACCGTCGGCTCCGCGGTCCAGCCGCTACGCCGCTGCGCAGTGCCCTGCGCCGCTTCCGACGCTCAGTAATGCCGTCAGAGCGTCTGCCCGGCCCCGCCCCCAGCCCGACTGGTCCCGCCCCCGGCATGCACCGCCTTGTAGCCACGCCCTCACCCTGGCGTGAGCCTCTCCGGATTGGACAGCTGAGCGGGAGGAGGCGGGGCGCGGCCAGCTGGCCCTCACGACCCTGCGCATCGCAGCGGAAGGACGCATCGTGACTGACAGGCGGCGCTGACAGGCGGCGGCGACGGCGCCGGCGCGGAGGAGACGGCAGGTGAGTTCCGGCCCGCCGCCTGCTGTCTTGAGGGGCCGGGCCTGTCGGAGCAGGGACTACCCCTGCCCCGCTGCGGGCCGGTGAGGCTTGACTCTGCCAGGTGCGCAGAAGGCCGCAGCCAGGTGAGCCGAGTCTGGGACGCTCTGGTCGCCGCCGCCCCTCTCCCGTCCTCTGCTCGGCGCTCGGGGGACCAGCGGGCTCCCATGCCCGCTTCGAGACCCCTGGCGTCTCGGGGCTTCTCCGGAGCCGGGGCGGCCCATCTTCTTTCATTTCTGCCAGGGCCTGACCCAGCGTTGAAAGCGTGCGCGTGGCGTCTCCCGGCGCTGACTTTTTTTTATTGTTTTCCCTACCTTGGGCTTCGGGGCCCTGACGTGCATTTTTTTTTCTTTAGGGACAAAGATGACCGATTCCTAGCGGTGGTGAATTTCAGTCCAGCACTGACTGCCCAGCAAGTAGTGGCCTCCAGCCACTTGTCCCCGAGGAGAGGCGCGCCTGATGTTTTGAAGTCATTGGGAGGGTTTTAGGCCAGGGGGGTCCCAGTCAGGGTCTTGTCGCCGCCTTCCCTGGACGTTCAGGGCCTTGTTTTCCTCCTTTTGCTAAGAGTACTGGTCTTCTGCCCTCCGCATCTTCCACCCTGAAGATGCTGTAAGGATGTTTATTTGAAAAACTGGCATCAGCAAACGCTTAGGAGTAGATAATTGCACAAAAAAATGGCCCATGAGACTTTTCGGAACCGCCTAAGTAATACTTTTCCTCTCCTCATTGGGGACCGATCCTTACCTTTGGAGGGAAAGAAGTACCTTGTATTAAGCACTCACTAGGTGGCCACATGGGCTGTGCATTCTCCTTGAATTCTCTCACCAGTCCTGTGAAGTGGATTCAATTGTTTTTCATTTTACAGATGAGGATACCGAGGCTCAGCGAGGCAATGTGTGCCTCAGGTTACCCAGCTGGAAGGTGCAGCAGAGGCCAGTGACACACCTACTGTCCTACTGCAGGGTTTGCACAGTCCCTGGCACAATAGGCTTCTGTCTGCTGCAGCAGCCTTTGTCATTCCAGATCACCGATGGGGGAGGGGCTGATGGAGACTGTTTTTCTCGAAGACCATTCTAAAGCAGGGCAACATTTCTGGAATGCCTGGCTTTTCTCTGAACAGTCTCCTCTGAGATTGTTGTTCTCTTTCTTGGACTGGCCCAAAGAGTAGACTTAGGACTTGTAACAGCTTTTGTCTTTGATCAAAAATCATACGTGAAAAGTCTCAAATTTTGCCTTCTGCAAAGTGCTTCAGCTAAACCCACATGCACTTTGTACTCACTGGACACTGTGTCCCTGTTGGCTGGAGGAGAGGCTCCTTGGGAATTGCTCATCCACAGCTCTCAAAGGCAGTGCTGAATTTGCTAGCTCAGCAGCACTCCTACCTGGTGGTACTGGATATCTTTAAGGATGGGGCAGAAGGCCACGGGCATTCTGAACTATCCTCATCCGATTCCCAGGGAGGAGCCTCTGGTGAAAATAAGTTGCCCCCATCCTGCTCCCTCCATGAGGCCAGAGTGCCCACTGATACCCACCCCCCTGGCTGTGGCAGATCGAATTGAGTCTTGTTTAGCAAAACTCATACTGAGGGGCTGGCAGAGTGGTTCAAGTGTTAAGAGGGCCTGCCTTGCAAGCATGAGGCTCTGAATTCAAATCCCTGTGCTACCTATATGTATACATATATACATAAAATTCAAATATATGTCATGCTGAAAAAATAGCAGCTGGGGATTTGGCAGTGAATGGCTGTACCCAGGGGCGTTAGCCCCTCTAGTGTCACTGGGCCTTTTTGAGGGATGAGACTGCTTTGTGGAGGTAACCTCCAGGAAATGTAGCTTCAGTTGCAAAATGAGCCTTATGTTTTAATTTTGCTTGGGAGTCTGGAGGTTTATGAACCTGGGTTTGGAAAGGTGGCTTGGTTCAGGGGGCGTTAAGGTCCGTATGGATCTGGGAGCCAGCAAGTCGATGCAGTTCACAGCCTAGTCATAGCAAATATTCAATAAATGCTTGTTGGAACAACTTACTTAGTTAAGAGAACTTTGCTGGCATTTACTATATGAATTGGGCACTGTGTATAAAATGTCAGTGAGCAAGAGACAAAGATCCCTATTCTAGTGAAGTTTATATTCTAATAACTTAGTAAATGAAGTATATAGAGCATATTAGAAGGTGACAGGTGCTTTGGAAAAGAGAAAAGATAGAGTGCTGCAGGTGAGTTGGCCAAAGAAGGATGGAGCTGGAAGTTTAAGTTAGTGTCTTCCACTTTGTGGTCTAGTTGGTGCTGTGATGGACAATGGGGTGGACCGATTTATAGACTTGGGTCCCAGTTCTGGACAGGAGCCCTGTTCTGAGCATCTTTTTGTTCCTGAGCAACTGCTTTGCCATCTACTGGCCCTGTGATCTTTGATGCTAACCTCTCTGACCCTCAGCTGCTTGGTGGTTTTAGGGGGTCTTTAGGTCTGAGCTTCTTTTTTAAAGTTTTGCTTTACAGAAGCATTTCTATTACTGGGGTTATACCTCAGTGGTAGAGGGTACTTTTTCCAGTCCCAGATTCCATTGCAAGCACTGTGGGGTGAAGGTTTGAGGGGGTGATGGAAGTGCTTTTCACACTGTACAGTATGTCCAAAGCTCCGGTTCTGGTGGTGTGGTATGTAACAGTGATGGAAGAGCCAAGCCTTCCTTGTTTTGTTTGTTTTTGTTAAATGTGTTTCCAAATGCCTTACTCCTAGCAGTTCTGGGGCTTGAATTTAGGGCTGCCTGCTTTCTAGGCAGGCACTCCACCGCCTGCGCCATTCCTCCAGCCCTCGTTCTTGTTTTGCAAGTTAGCAGGACGGCAACCGGAATAAATCTAACTGCCTCACATTAGCATGGAAAGAGGACACCTGGAGAAGATATCAGAGTGGACAACAAACACTTAAAGACATAAAAGAGTGACATTTGACTGGCAGAGCACATCTGCCTAGGAGGCCTGAGGTCCTGTGTTTAAAAAAAGAAAAAAAAGAAGAGTGACAGTTGTCTTTGGCTGCAGCCAGCAGAAACGGATCAATACACAGAAACTTCAGGAAAACCAGTTTGTATTTCTTTTAATTTTTTTAAATTTAAAATAGCCCTTTAGACTAGACAGTTCATTTATTATAGAGACTAAAACATCCTGAGTTTTCCTTTGGGGAACAGGGTGATGCTATCCACAATGACTATGCTCAAAGTAAGCCTGGACCACCAATCAACAGAGGTTTCATGGAGTAGCATCCTACCTTAAGAAGAAGATTAGGGCTGGGAACCTAAAAAAAAAAAAAAAAGATCCTAAGACCCTTTAAATCCCAGGGTTACATGGCAGAATCTACTGAATAGAGAGGTTATGATTCAGGTCCTAGGAGTCAGGATTTTCCTGGCCCTTAGTTTCCATTGTGCTTTCTGGAAGTTTGGCTTAGTGATTTCTGAAGTTTCTAGGTTGGAATCTTATTTGTTTTCCTATTTTTTTAAGTTGGGGGGTCTCACTCTGTTGCCTAGGGGTCTTGAACTCATGAGCCGCAGTGAGCCTTCTGAATGCTGGGACTACAGGTGTGCACTACTATGTCCAGCATCTCTAGGGCTGAGTGTCAGAGTCCAAGTTTTTGCTGATACTTACACTTATACTCCAGGACTTGAGACTTCTCATGGCCTGGACCAGTCACAGTCCCTAGTCCTATAATCCCCAGGGACTGACAGCCTGGAGTGGTCCCCAATCCATGCCTTCTCCACTTAAGTGACTCTTATGGAGCCCCAGGCTTTGGGCTGTACAGAAATAACAGCTCTAGACTCATGCAAGTTAAGGTGAGCAGAAAAATGTTCCAGGAGGATGACTCAGAGGGGGCTTGGGGAAGAGGCTTCCTTGGAAGCAGGGGCTTGGCTCTGGGGAGGTGAAGATGTCCGTGCCAGACTGGCCGGGCAATTGGGATATTGTGGAGCAATACTTTAGAGCACTGGCTGCAGGGCAGGTAGTCTTGGCTCCACAGCTCAGTAGCTGTGTGATTCAGCCAGTTATTCTGCTTCTCTGAGCCTCATGTTTAGTGAGGGAGATGGATTTAGCTTGTGTCTTGGCCCCTCCCTATGGGAGAGCTCAAGATATGGAACGGTTAGTGTCAGTCCCAGGACTGGAGCCATCAGGGCAGAGTAAGATGGCTCAGGCTGGAAGGCACTCTGGAGGTGGAGAGCAGGGCTGGTCAGGCAGATGATGCCAGAAGGTTCTGCCAGTGGATTCTTAGCGGGGAGGATGGCTGGGTTGGGGTGGTGGGCTGTGTTTGTATTTAAAGATCAGAAAAGAGAGCAGTCGGGAGGGAAAGGGCAGCTGTTCTAAGGGGCAGAAGTGAGCCTGGAGGCCTGTGGTCATGCTGTGCTGTAGGGAAGGGGCTATGGATGGCTGATACAAGGATCAGTGAGCAAGGGCTGGTGGGCACCTTGTGTGGAGGGAGGCTCAGCTGCCTCACCTTCCCAGTTCCAAGCCAGTATCAGAAGAGGAAGACGTTGTCAGAACCTCTGGAGAAAATGATGAGTAATGGGCACCTGGGGCAGCCAGCCCTGGAAGTGCTATACTGAGCGCCTGCCCTGCCCCTCACAGGCCCCGCTTCCAGCCTTGCCCCTGGTGGGGGCAAGGTGCCCTCCCCATCCTCTGCTGCCTGGGAGGTGGAGTACTTGCCTCTTGAGCAGGTGAAGCTTCTGGGAAATCTCACCCAGGGCTAGGAGAGGGGGTCTCTGCCAGGTGTACCATCCTTGCCTGTCTCCCCTCCTCCTATGCTCTCCTGTCCCAAGAGATGGGGGTCTGGGGTCTACACAGTGTGACCAGCTGTCCTCAAGGGGGTCCATACTCGAGATCTTGTTCTTTCATCAGAGAGCTGTCTTTCCTTTCAGCCTTTATTAAATGCCAGCTATATGCACTTTTTCCCCCATTTTTTTTTTATTTTTTTGTTTTTCTTTATTCATTTATTCATATGTGCATATATTGTTTGGACCATTTCTCCCCCTTGCCCCCTCCCTCTCCCCCTATCCCTTTCCCCAATTTTTCCCTATTAGCATGTATTCATGGTAGGAGGGAATTCGTTGTGACAATTCATGCTCACTTTTTATTTGCACAGAGGCACAGGTGGGAAGGGTGATGAAGCATACAAAACCTGCTTGTCCCTTGTTGTGTGACCTCAGGCAAGTGCCTTTGTTCTTCCTCTATCAGATGAGAAGCAGACTCCAGAGGGATGCAGGAGCTCCTGGGAAGGTGCAGGTGAGGCGCAGGACACTGGATGTGCAGGGATCCCCTGCATCTTGGCTTCTGTGACCCACTTACTTTTTCCAGAAGACCCCTTCTCTGCTCCCCCTCAACTGAGAGAAAGGGAATCTTTTTTTTTGTGGTACTGGGGTTTGAACTCAGGGCCTACACCTTGAGCCACTCCAGTCCTTTTTTGTGATGGTTTTTTTTTCAGAGATAGGGACTGGGTTGGAACCATGATCCTCCTGATTTCCGCCTCCTGGGTAGCTGGGATTATGGATGTGAGCCACCGGTGCCCTGCTGAGAAAGGGACTTTTTAAAAATACTTTCTATTTTGAAAAAGTCAAGCTGCCAGGAAAGTTACAAGAATAATACAGTGAACTCCTATTTACCCTTCACCTGGGTTATTAACATTTTTGCCTTAGTTACTGCAGCTGCAACTGCATTCTTAGTGCCATAATCATTCTTGCGATTCAAGTAACAGTAAAGCACAGACATCCTGGCCCTTTACTCCTCTGTAGCTTAGGGGAGTCAGCTGAGATAAGACTCTTAGCAGATGTAGCCAGAAGAGGATTTTCCTCTTTAGAGGAAACACATTAATGTTGTTAATGTCTTAATGTAACATTGTAATCATTTGCCAGGGTTTCTGTGGCAAAGTACCACAGGCTGGGTGACTTAAACAACAGAAATTTATTGTCTTTCATTCTGGAGGATGGAAGTCTGAGGTGTTGGGCAAGGTGAGACCTTACTCTCCTTGGCTTGTAGATAGCTACCTTCTCACCGTGTCCTCACCTGGTGTTTTTCTGCATATGTGTCCCTGCTGCTTCATTGTCTCAGTGTTCTCAGCTCAAAATCATGGCAGTCAGACTAGGGCCTAGCCTAGAGATCATTTTAACTTCATTACTTCTTCTTTTTTTTTTTTTTTTTTTTTGGTACTGAGGTTTGAACTCAGGGCCTCACACTTTCTAGGCAGGCATTCTACCAGTTGAGACACTCTGCTCATACCTGTAATCCTAGCTACTCAGGAGGCAGAGATCAGGAGGATTGCTGTTCAAGGCCAGTCTGGGCAAATAGTTCAAGGAGCCTATCTCGAAAATACCCTTCAAAAAAAAAGGGCTGGTGGAGTGGCTCAAGGTGTAGGCCCTGAGTTCAAGACCCAGTACCACCAAAAAAAAAAAAAAAAAAAAGAAAAATGCCATTGCATTCTAGGTTAGTGGTGGTTAGAACTTCAGCATATGAATTTGGAATGGGAGATAAGTCCATAACAACCACTGTTATCTGATATGTAGTCCGTATTCAAATTTGCCAATTGTTCTTTGTGGGGGAAACACCGCAAAAAATCACCACCCAATCGTGGGTGTAGCAGCTGACCTGTGGTAAGAGCATGGTAAAACATGACTGCCATTAGTGATCATTATGTGATGTTCTTTGTGGTGTTTCCCTCTTGATCCATGGCTCAATTTTGTCATGCCTCAGCTGTGTTCTCTATCAGGGACAGTTTCTCAGCCTTGTTGAGAAAGAATTTTCCAGGTGCCAGGAACCTGAGTTGCACGGCCAGGGTAGGGTTCAGAAGTGCTGGCAGCTTCAGGACATTCCAGAAAGCTGTTAGAAAATTTTTTCTGGTCCAGGCGGTTCCTTTCCTGGCTTTTTCTTTGATGTGAAAAGCACAGGGAGGTGAGCTTAGGTCTTAAAAAATAACACTGAGAATCAGAGCTCTCCTGTGTTGGTCACCTGTGGTATGTCCAACTTTACCCGCATTGTACCTTTTCTTTGCTGGTAGGGATAGCCTTCAGAACCCTGAGTGATAAGTCTGATGAAGGGGGCCCTTCTGTGTCACTGTTGGTCTGTGACTTCCACTCCTACCAGTTTCAGTATCCTGATCGCTGAAACACAGTTAGTAATGCAAATTACAGTCTAAACAGTTTTTGACCATTCCTGCCATGAAAATCAATTGAAAATATGAGCCACCTTGAAGTCCATGTGACCAAAAATCATTATGGTAAATGGTTCCTATGTAATTGTTCACTTTGTCCTCTTAGTAAACCCAGTGCTGCCATTGTCCCCATTTTATGGATGAGAAAACCAAGGATTTTGCAACTTAGATAAAGCCACAGACTTGCAAGTGATAGTGAGGTGCCAAACCCAGGGCTAGCTGTCTCTGTTGTTGCCTTCCTTCCACAGTTACAATCACTGCCTGATCGTGGCTGTGAAGCATCTGGCCTGTGGCAAGAGCACTGTAGAAAGGTGGCTGCCATTAGTGATCATTGCATGCAGGCTTGTGGGCACCTTGGAATTTTAACATGGTACTCTGCTTATGCCTGGCAGGCACCGAGGGAAGCAAAGTGGTGACTCAGACAGCCGAGATGCATCTCTCGTAGGCACGTGTGCTACTGGTGGTGCTGTCCATGTGTGAAATACTGAGCACCCAAAGTTTCTACTACTACTGCTCTGTTCTTCCCTTCATTTAAACTGAGTTTAAGCATTAACTTAAAAAAAAATGTTAGTAAGCCTTACATTTTCCATGTTGGGCCTCGCAGAGACTAGAGAGCATGTTCTCCCTGGTCCCACGGCCGGGTTCTCAGGATGAATGATGAAAGGAGAACCTCAGTTTGGTTTTTCTGTTTGTTTTGTTTTTGTGTGACCAGGATTTGAACTCAGTCACTTTGCTTTTTAAGTGGGGACCCACAGCAGAATTTGTCCAGATGCCAGTCTGGGGAGATTTAGGAATTCATTGGTTTGCAAGACTGGCTTACAAAATCTGTGCCTGCATTGAGAATAATAACCAATAGGTACCCCAAACCAAATCCACAAGAGTCAGAAGTTGTGTGTGTGTGTGTGTGTGTGTGTGTGTGTGTGTGTGTGTGTGTGTGTGTTGCTAGGGTTTGAACTCAGGGCCTGTACCTCGAGTCACTCTGCCTGGGCTGGCTTCGAACCTCGATCCTCCCCATCGCTGCCTCCTGAGTAGCTAGGATTACAGGTGTAATCCACACCAGTGCCCCAAGGAGTCACACATTCTAAGAAGAACAATTTTTACAAATGGGTTTCTCCTGCCAACCTGAGTTTGGAAAGGAAGGAGGAAGGGGAAAAATATCTAGATTTTCCTCTCTTCCAGGCACTTCAGATAGAGATTTGGGAGAGCTACTTTTGTATGAATTCTTGCCTTTTTCTGCTGGCTTCTGCCAGTTCCTAGGATCCCATCTGCAGGCTACAGAGTGAGTGGAATGTCCCCAAAACTCCTTGGTGGCTCACTAAAAAACTGTAAGGGAGGAAATACAGTTTTTCCTCAGTGAGTTCATTGTTGGGATAGAGCCCTAGAACAAAATACATTAACAAGAGAAAAACAAGCAAGTTTATTAATGGGTGCAGAGCACATCATGAGGGAGAAAGCCCCAGGAGAGGTAACTCAAAACAGTTACCTCTGGCTTATCTAGTATCGTTAACAAGGAAAAGATAAAGTTCAGTGAAGTGACAAGTGACACGAAAACAGCTTTAGACTTTCATTTTGTTGCAGTGCTGGAGATCAAACCCAGGGCCTGATGCTTTGATACTTGCTAGGCCCTAATACTTGAAATACACCCCAGCACCACTTTGGACTTTGAGAGGAAGGAAATGGAAGGGAAGTCAGGAAGACACTAATGGAGTGAGGTTTTCTGTCTGTAAGCTGGTGGGGTTGTCTCCGGTGATTAACCTCAGTTCTCCTAGCAGAAAGAGTGGGGTAGAGGGAGTTCAGATGCCTTTACAAATATGTCTTGCTTTTATGCAAATAGGAGGAGGGCAGAGAGCTTTTCTGCATCTTTTTTTTTTTTTTTTTTGATGAGAGGGTTTTGCTATATTCCAAGCTGGCCTAGGACTCTCACTCTCACTTCCTCTTTCTTTTTTTGAGACAGGTTCTCGCTATACAAGCCAAGGCTGGCCTGTTATTCCCTCTGTAGCCCAGGCCAGCCTCGAATTTGTGGCCGTTCTACCTCACGCTACCAAGTGCTGGGATTATAGTGTGGACCACCACACTCAGCTCATGCATCTTCTTTCTATATAAAAGAGGTATATCTGAGGTGACATTGTGTTTTATTTTAGCTCTTATATAAAAACTATTCTGAATGTGTACAAGAGCTTTGTGTAGATAAATGTTTTCATTTCTCCCAGGCAAATATCTAACAGTAGAATTCCAAGGTCATAAGCAGGTGTATGTTTAACCGTTTTGTGAAGCTTGCTGTACTGTTCATGTTCCCTTCAGAGTATATGACACACCCATCGTGTCTTCAGCATTTGGCATTGTGAGTCCTTTTAGTTATAGATCTTTTGGAGGTGAGACATTATCTTGTGGTTTTAAACTTGGAATTCTGTGTTTCTCTGATGGTTAATGAAGCTAGGCATGTTCTCATGGGCCTCCTTTTTTTTTTTTCTTTTAAGATGGGGTTTCTCTGTGTTGCTTAAGCTGGCCTCACAGCACTGGCCTCAAGTGATCCTCTTACCTCAGTCTCTTAAGTAGCTGGGTCTATAAGTGTGTGCCACTGTTCCCAACTTAATGTTTTTTGTTTTGTTTTGTTTTGTTTTGGTGGCACTGGGGTTTGAACTCAGGACTTCAAACTTGCAAAGCAAGTGCTCTACCTCTTGAACCATGCCTCTTGTCCGTTTTGTTCTGATTATTTTGGAGATGGGGATCTTGAACTATTTTCCTGAGCTGGCCTCGAACTGTAATCCTCCCTATCTGTTTCCCAAGTAACTAGGATTACAGGTGTGAGCCACAGCGCCCATCTTCATCATTGTTTTTAATGGCTATATAGTACAACATGTGTCTGGCATTATTCATCCAGTTGCCTATTGTTCACTCAGATGACATCCAGCTCCCCCATTATGAAGTCTTACAGCAACTATGTCTGTTGTCCTTTGCTCACTCCATTGATCATTTACTTAGAGTCAATCTGGATCCAAGTTAGCCTTCCTGACTCTTTCCTCCTGTTTGTCTTATTTAAACCATTGGTGATTTGTGTGCAGTTGGATGTGGAATGCCAACACTCCTGGCTTGCCTTCAGGAGTCCCAATAGTATAGTGACTTGCAACAGGTGTTGGCAGACTGCAGCAGTGGGCCGGTGTTGTCTTATTTGGCACTTGAACTAAGAATTGTTTTTAAAGGATTGAGAAGGAAAAAAAAGAACATACCAAGTGACAAAGATTGATGTGGTCTATGAAGCCCAAGATATTTCCTATCTGGTCTTTTGAAAAGTTTGCCAACTCCTGATTTCAAACAGGGCTCTGTAGTGGAAAGGCCCAGCTGTGTTGATTGACTTGGCTAGATTCCTTAGTCACTTAGGCTCACCCTTTTTCTTCATGTGTGAAATGGGGGTAGCGAGAGTGCACTGAGAGCTGTTAGCACAGGACTTTTTTTCTTTCTCTGAAGTTGCAGAAACTTGAGTCTGCTCCTGTGAATTAAGAGTGGGTCTGTCACTGTCATTCTGTTCTGGGACCAAGGTCATAACCCATCTCCCACCAACCCCTGCCCCCACTGGCCCTCCAGCTAGAGAGGTGGGACATATACCAAAGACACTAAAAAAGCCCATTTCCTCTGTAAGAGCACAGGCACAGTGCCAGCCCAAGGCACGTGGCCTCAGCAAAAATAATGAGAAAAACGAAAAACTTAACTTCAAGTGAAGTTTGGAATTTAGAACCTTAAACTCTGTCATTGTCATGTGACTATTTTAAGTGTTGCCTTCTAACTGCCCCTCCCTCTTTGAACTGCCCACCAAGAAAGGGGAACAGTGGCAAATATGGGTGAACCTGATTGTGCCATAGTCCAGGGTTGTGAAGACTTGGAGTTTGGGGTTTTGAAGCAGCACAGGGTCCTGGAGAGGCTTGAAGGATGATCTGAGGGACTCCGTGGCATGCGTGAAAGGGGCCTGGCCTTCCTGTCCAGTGTCACAGGCTGTGGCAGTCTAGGGGGACAGGAGAGGGCGTAGCCCCATGCCCTCCCACACCTTGAGGGTCTCCTCTCTAGGGGATGACAAAGGTAATGCTCCAGCCAATGCGCACGCGCACACACACACACACACACACACACACACACACACACACCCCTCCCTCTGGAGGAGCTGGCCCTATGTGTCCAAGCCTTCTGTAGTTGTCCTTGGAGTGGTGTGTTTTTACTGTTGCTGTGGACTATCTAGCCTGGGGATGTTCCAAATATCCAAAAATACACCTGCTCCTGTTAGAAGGAATTCCGTACTATTTTTTTGCTTCTATTGGTGTTAAGAGTGGTTTTAAAATAACGGAACTGTATAAAATATGCTCGTTCACCCCCAGGTTCCTTGCCAGAAGCTCTGCTCCCTACAGACCACCATAGCAGCCTGTCGCCATCAGCTGTCAGTGGAGAATGAGAGTTCTGGCTGTCTCCTGTGAGCCACTTTGAGTCAGAGGTAGGTGCTGCCTTCTCCCCTCAAGCACACCTCTTACATGTGAGCTGAGGAGGAAGCTGGTTTTTTTATTCCTTTGGGTAAAGCAGTAATGGAATTGTGGTTGTGGGTCTTTTTTTGCCAAGTCCTCATCTCTTAGAAAAACGTGTGTGGGTGAGATGGGGTTTTATGTGTGCCTGGCATCTGGTGCAAAGCAGGAGAAAGCAGTTAGTAGGTGGTGATGCAGCAGGATTGGCCCTGGGATGTTACTTGATGGAATGAATTACACAGGAGTGTGTGGTGCACTTCAGCCTACTTTTGCTGTTTACTGTTTTTTTGGGGGGCAGTACTCGGGTTTGAACTCAGGGCCTTGAGTTTATAAGGCAGGTGCTCTACCACTTTACCAGACTTACATTTTTTCTAAGTTAAGGAGTGAGCACGTGAGCTAAAGCCTGGGTTTTAGCACTACTATGCCCATCTATGAGACCAGAGACGAGAAGGACCTGGTTTGTCTGTTAAATAAGGCTGGTCACAGCTGTTCAAGGAATGCTGGGAGGACTTTTAGTGGAACTGTGCAGGACAGCACTGAGCCTGGTAACTGTCACCTCTTTGGCACAGTATCTCGTTTTCTGGCTGGAAGTCTGGATCAGGCCACCCCTGGGGATGGAGAGGGAATTCAGGAGGAGCCTGGGGATGGAGAGGGGATTCAGGAGGAGCCTGGGGGTGGAGAGGGGATTCAGGAGGATCCTGGGGGTGGAGAGGGGATTCAGGAGGAGCCTGGGGGTGGAGAGGGGATTCAGGAGGAGCCTGAGGTCCACATCTAAGATCAGGAGGGCACAGCCTTTGATGACTCTACTGACATCTTTGGTTGGTTTGGACCTTTCTTGACAGCAGTTTGGAGCTAGAATCAGCTTTGGGTGCCTGGATATGATTATCAGGTAGCTGAAGCATTATTTTTTAGTTACTTTCTTTTGAAATAATTATGAATTCCCAATAATTTGCAAAAAACAAACAAAAATATGCCAGGAATCCCATGTGCCCTCCACCTGCCTCTGTAGTGGTAGCACGTCTTGGTTTTGTCCGCAGTGTAGCTGGGACGTGACACCAGTGCAGCCCCGAGCTTGCTCAGATTTCATTAGCTCTATAGGCTTTCATGGGTATGAGCTGTGCAGGTGTGTTTGGTTCTGTGCAGTTATAACACACTGTAGGGCAAATGTAACCACTGCCCCCCTCAGGACACAGCTGTTCATTCACCATCACCACCGAGTCCCTCAAGTAAAGCATTTATTTTCAGCAACAGAAATTTTTTTTTTTCTGATTTAAAAAGAAAGAAATGACGTACACAAAAATGTTGGGAGAGCTGTTTGCCACAATGTCATAGCAACTTACTGTGCTTCATATTTACACTTACATCATCTGAGTTTCTTTTTATCATGAGTGGGTATCACTTAAACAAAGATGGTTTTTCCCCATCATTTGACTTCAGTCACTTAGATACACCACTGGAGATGTTTTGGCAAATGCTCTTTCACCCACTTCCTAGGTGGGTCACTGCCTGGCTCTCTGCCACTTTCCTTGTCTTCAGATGACAGTCTTGGAGGCGGTGGAGTTTTACTGCCCCTCTGTTGTTCAGGTGTTACTGCAGCCTCCAGGTGGGCTTCTTCCAGAAGGGTGGAGGTGACCTGTGGATACTTGGCCCCCCACTGGCTCTTGAGGAAGCAGGGTCTGCTTGCTGAGAGAAAGCCAGAATCAGCCTGTGCCACTTGTCCTTTTGAAAACCAGCCTTTCCTCTGCCTGCCCCCTGGGCACAGTGGCTTCCCAGGCACAGATTCGGATTCTGTGGTGTGTAGCTCCTGAACACAGGCGGGACTGCCCTCCCAGCCAGTAGTTGCAAGCATTACACCCAGAACTACTAGGTGCAGTATCTGTTGGGTCCTGGGCCAGGCTTTGGTGTACTTCATCTCTGTGACTTCTCAGAGAAACCCACTAAAGAAGCTGTCATTTTCTCAGACAAGGAGAAGGAGACTCAGAGAGGTTGAGTAGCCTCCCTGTGTCTCCAGCTGGTATGTGCTCCTCCAGCCTGCCCTGCCTCCCCCCGTACTCCCAACAAGGGCTGTGGTAACACAGAGTGCTGTGTCTTCTTGCAGGTGAGACTAGGCCAGAATGGGGGACTCCAGGGACCTCTGCCCTCACTTGGACTCCATAGGGGAGGTGACGAAAGAGGACTTGCTGCTGAAATCCAAGGTAAAGGGGCAGTCCTTAGGGGCTGGGGTCCACAGCAGGGCCACTATGTTCCTGGGGTATGGATGTTTCTGGAGCAATGAAAGCACTGTGTCCAATCCTTCCTCTCTTCACTCAGTCCTCCGTATAAATGGCACTAGTGTCATCTGTCAGCGGTCTTCTTCCAGGGGCTATATTCTAATGCCATTAATTATAGCTAGAGAAGCCATTTGTCAGCACTAATGCTCTGCCCATTATGGCTGGCTGGGTGCACAGCCTTCCACAGCAGGGAATGGGTGTTCAGGGTGTTTATTTTTTTCTTTTGGCATTCTGAGGATGGAACCCAGTGCTTTGTGTATGCTAGGCAGGCGCTGTATGGCTGAGCTACCTACCAGGTCTCCACCTACAATTTTACAGCTATGGTCTGAGCTGGATGCAGAAACCTGAAGTGGGAGGTGGCCTCTTCTCTGAGTGTGAGGATATGCTGTTATGTCCTCTTGTGGAGGTTTTTTGAAAAGCTGGGCTGGTGGAGTGGCTTAGTCATAGAGCACCTGCCTTATAAGCCTGAAGTCCTGAGTTCAAAGCCCAGTACCACCAAAAAAAAAATGTTTTTTGAAAAACCAGCATTTGGGCTGGGTGTGGCTCAGTGATAAAGCACTTATCTTGCATTTGCAAGGCTCTGGGTTCCATGCCAGCACTGCACAAAACTAAATAAATTAAATTTTAAAAAAAGGTAGCATTATTTGTATGGTTCAAGAATGAAACTATATGAGAAAGCAAATGTCAGAAAGCTCCTGCCCTCCCCACAACATACATACTTCTGCCAGCCTCAGGTTACCTCTTTCCTCAGTTTCTGTCTCTTGTCAGTTTCTTATGCAGATATGAGTAGATACACCAAACCTTCCTTTTGCCTTCCTTATGTAAAAGGCAGCAGCCTCCAGCCACTGCCCTGTGACTTGTTTTCGCAGAACAGCCTGTCTTGGAGCTTTTCCGAATGAGCCCATAGAGAGCCCTCTTACTCCAGTGTGGAAGCTACGCTGTGTGTTTGTGTGGCCTCCACATTGACCCTCTCTGAGGGACACCGCACTGTGTCTCCTCACCAGCACAGCATTGCTGCAGCTGCAGAAAGGCCTGGCTCAGAGGACAGTTGTGTCTGTGGGCAGAGCCATGCCCAGGGCTAGCAACTCCTTTCCAGGTGCCTGGTGCCTCACTTCACCTCGCTGCACAGCAGGGACTGTGGCATTGGCCTGTGCTGCTGCACTCATAGGCTCTGGGTGGGACTGTTCTTCAGTATCTGGAGCTGCCTTTGAAGTGATTTTGCCTCTCTCTTGGCTGAGGAGCTGAGTGAGGCTTGGCTGTGAATATTTGCTGGGTTTCTTTCCAAGTCTGTGCCAAGGAAAAAGGGAGATAAACCAAGAGGATTCCTCTCAAAGGAGGTAGGGCTTAGGAGAATCTGAGCACAGGGAGGGGATAGGCTAAAAGGGTGGATGGAGGAAGGTGGGCCCAGAAGATGGACTGAGCCATCTCCAGCACCTCTGTGGGCATCCAGAAAGTTCCCAAATAAGCCCAGCATTGTAAAATACTCAGAGGGTTCAGGAAGCTGAAGCAAGGGGATTGTGAGTTCGAGGCCAGCCAGGGCTGCATAGTGAGACCCTGTCTCAAAAAAAAAAAAAAACCCACAGGACAAATAATCAAAACCTCAGAAGGGCAAGGGCCCTAGCAAATAGCTCATAATGAAGGAAATACAAATTTCCAAGAAATGTTCAGGAAAAGATGCTGCGCCTTGCTAGTGGCGCAGGTTGTTGCTGATATGAACAGACAAAACCAGAGACTGGTTCCACTCAGAGCTAACTGTTACAGAGGAAAAGGTACTGCTGCTGCTGGTGGGATGGGAATTGCTGAAACTAAGGAAGCATTTCCACTTCTGGGAAGTTATCCAGTCCGGATGGCAGCAGCATTGTGAAGCTCAGGCACAGCCACGTTTGTTGAGTGTGTTCGTGAAGGGAAACACTGGTGGTGAGGTGGGTACTCATCATCAGGGAGAGGCCAGTGAGTAATTTAGAATGTCCTTAGTGCAGGAAACCCATTAGTGCTAGGAATGGAGGCGAGGTCTCTGTGTACAGACTTAGAAAGACAACCTTGATAGGTGGCAAAATCATTTGCAGAGCAATATGTATTGTATCATCTGTTTTGTTTTTTTTGATGGTACAGGGGTTTGAACTCAGGACCTCACACTTGCTAAGCAGGTGCTCTACCACTTGAGCCACTCTGCCAGCCCTTTTTTGTGTTTGGTATTTTCAAGATAGGGTCTCTCGAACTATTTGTCTGGGCTGCTTCAAACTGTGATCTTCCTGATCTCTGCCTCCGAGTAGCTAAGATTATAGTTGTGAGCCACTGGTGCCTGACCATGTCATCTAGTTTTTGTTTTGTGTTGTCTTTTTTTTTTTCTTTGAGATCTGGTCTCACTAAGCAGCCCAGGCTGGCTTGGAACTTGCTGTGTAGCCCACACTGGCCTCGAACTCGAGACCCTCTTGCCTCAGCCTCTCAAATGCTGGGATTCCAGATGTGCACCACCATAACTGACTTGCGTGATCTTAACTAAAAATCACCCTGAGGTCTATGTATATGTTTGTATAAGAAGAATGTGGAGTCTTTGCTCCCATTTCCTGTGTGGGTAATAGGAAATATTTTTCTCTCTCTTCCCCCCCCCCCACTGTTGTCTGTATTTTATCCTGTTATACTAAAATAAATCCTTGCTAAAACTTCAAAAAAAAACAAAAAGAGAGAGAATGTGTAGGTTGATGGTATAGATAAGTGGTAAAATGCTTGCCTTGCATGCACAAGGTCTTGGTTCCATCTCCAGCACTGCAAAGGAAAAAGAAGAATGTAAGGAGGGATATACTTCAAATTATTGCCACATGTACATATAATACTGTAGTTCTAATCATATACATCGTGTATGTGTCATTTGAATTGTTATAGCAAACAGAATTTTTTTTTTTTTTGGTGGTACTAGGGCTTGAATTCAAGGCCTACACCTTGAGCCACTCCACCAGCCCTTTTTTGTGAAGAGGTTTTTTTTGAGATAGGGTCTTGTGAACTGTTTGCCTGGATCGGCTTCGAACCTCGATCTTCCTGATTTCTGCCTCCCGAGTAGCTAGGATTACGGGCATGAGCCACCTGCGCCTGGCTAAAACAGAATACTTTTCTAATTCATATGACTGAAATGAAAAAATAAAAACCTGGTAAGATGAGGGTGGATTGAGAAATCAGAAGAAACTCACAAGAGGGATGTAGACTCAGAAAGGTCAGGCTCAGCAGACCCTTTGCTGTCTTGTCACCCCGTTCCCACAGCAACAGAGCCCAGATCACCACTTGCAGATCTCAGCTCCATTGACTGGAACGAACCAGTTTACTCAACCCTGTCGAGGGTCCTGTGTCCAGGCTCACAACAAACCAGGGTCTGGACTAGTGAGAGCGAGGAGTCCTTCCGTGGCTTGGAGCTGACTGGCTACCCTTGGGGGAGGTCAGGCTTTCCTGGTGGAAGGTTCAGTAACCTTCTTCTCTGTGCCAGGCTCCTCAGCTTCACCTTCTGACTGGCTCTGTGCAAGGTGCATCCCCTCTGAGCCCCAGTGTCTCATCCACGGAGAGGGGATCTTGGTGGGGCCCATGGTACTAGTAGTAAAAGAGGTCTTGGGCAACAGGCAGAAAACTGAGCTGGGTGTCTGGTTCTCTGTGGTCTCTCTTTTTTTTTTTTCCTTTGGTGGGATTAGGATTTGAACTCAGGGCTTCATGCTTCCAAAGCCAGTGCTTGAGGCATACCGCCAGACCCCCTGCAGTCCCTCATTAGGTATTAGCGCTCACTGTTACTGGGCCTGATGTTCTAACTGCTGTCAGAGACTCAGTTAGGATCTTCTCACAGCCTATGAAATTCATCAGGTGTAAGGTCTCAGTTGGGACTCGCACAGATAATTATTTAGGGCACAGTTTAATTGCTGTGACAAAGAGACACTGAAGTACAGTGGCTTAAATGAGAGAGAAGTTTATTTTTCTCTCATAGAGCAACCAGAGGGTAGATAGGGCTGATAGAGTGATTCTGCCATTCTCAATATGTGACTTCTAGCTTTGAGTTCAAGGTAGTTGCAGTAGCTCCTTTCCAGCTAATGGACAAGAGAAAAAGTAAAGGTAACACACAGCTCAGTAGAGATATCCATCTCTTTCGCTGTCATCTCGTTGACTAGAACTGAGCTGCATGAGCTTAGCAGAGGCTGGAAACAGTCTGTAGCTGTCTGACTGTGCTTAGCTAAGTCTCACACCCTCTATTACTAAAGCAAGAAGAGGAGAAAATATACTAGCAGTCAAGGAGCAGTCTTTGTCACCTGAAACCATCAGAAACCTGGCTGTTTTCTATAGTCGACAGATAACGTTGATCTCATTTGTATCAGACCTGTGAGGTCTCAGGGAAGACAAACCAGATCATCTCTCTCTTCCCTAGAGTTCCAAATGTAAGCAGGGAGAAAGCCTTAAGTGACTTAGTGGGGTAAAATAGAGTGGAGGGGTGATGAAAGTATATGGGAAGGACCCTGGGCATTTAAGGTTTAAATGATTTCATTTGAAATATTTTTATGAGCATATGATTAAAAAGAAAAAAAAAAATCCCAAACACTAGGGTGAGTGTACCCTTGGATCCCTGTTTAGGTGAGCAGGCTGGTGGAGGCCTGTCTGAGGCTGGGCCTTGAAGCTGGGGCCTTCAAGGTGAGTGAGGGCAGCTGGGCTGAGCCAGTATGCCTGCCCCAGGTCAACTGCCACTCACGCCACTCTCTCCCACAGGGCACCTGCCAGTCATGTGGTGTTGCTGGACCCAACCTGTGGGCCTGTCTCCAGGTAAAGGATTCTTACAGTTCCGTCTGGACTCTGGCCTGGGAATGCCTGGTCCCATGGGCACTTCTTGGGCTCCAGGGTCAGTGAGTCCCAGGCTGGCTGCTCTGACAGCCATGGAGATTGTCGGGAAAACAGCAGGCTGGGGAGGACACTGGGCTGAGTGATCCCATCTCCATAAAGACAAAGCTACTTGCATGTGTTCAGGAGTTGGTGTGGGCCCCTTGGCTTGAGTACTAGTCTCTTCCCAGCCTCTTTCCTCATCTGTAAAGTGATGGCTGGTCCTACCAGTTGGGGAAGGGTAGAATTTGCCGTAGCATAGTGTGTGGTCCCAAGTCAATAGACAGGGAAATCTGGTGGTGGTGTGCCAATTGTTGCTGATTAAAAAAGTGAAAGCAGAGGCTAGACGTGGTGGTGCCACCTGCAATCCCAGCACTGAGGTGGCTGAGGCAGGAGGATGGTGAGCCCGGGCCATCCTGGGCTAGGTAGCAAGACCCTGTCTGAAAACAGAAAAGAACACAAGTAGATTTCTCTGTGTAGTGGGATTACAAGTAATTTTTTTTTCCTGTGCTACCTTGTATTTTTCAAATTTTATTTAAGAATGTATTATATTTTATAATCATACTAAAAGTGTTACTTAAAGTTTCTTTTAAAAATCTACCAGTAGAAACAAAAAAGCCAGGACTAGAGCTAAGACAGTCTGCAGGAGACATGGGACTCCCAGGGGACTCTGGCCTCTTCAGTGTAAGCCTGTCACTAAGGTGGACTCAGGACACTGGGTGCCTGGGGGACAGCAGGAAGGGCAGAACACGGTGGTACCAGGAGAACATATATGGGAACCTGATGTGGAAAATGACAAGCTTCAACCATGACTTTATGGTCTCAGCTGAAAGGTCATTTCCTGGACTTCAGGTACCCCTGGCAGCTGTTGGCTGCAGCTGGGTAGAGAGGTGCTGGAGCTGGGCTTGAGAGGAGGGTAATTCTGGGAAAGGAGAGTGCAGGGCCAATGACAGGGCCTCAGAGGTGGGTAAGTGCACAGAGGTGCTATTTATGGTGACTTTCCCTACCTCATGTGAAACCTGTGTTCCTCTGGCATTACATAACCTCAGTCTTTGTGGGTCCTGTTGGGTAGAGATGGGTCACACTGGTTTTGGGATGGAGTTAGGAGCTCACTGCTGCTGGTCCCAGTCTGCTTTCACCTCCTCTCTCCCCAGGTCACCTGCCCCTACGTTGGCTGCGGAGAATCCTTTGCTGACCACAGCACCATTCATGCACAGGTAGGTGTGGTGGCAGGGGCATGTTCTGTGCAGTGAGGTGCCTGGGGGGGTATGACCTGCCTTCCAGCTCCTGTCTGCTTTGGGCCTCTGTGACTGGGGCAGAAAGCTGGGACAGTCATGGCAAGGTTACTGCAGAGGAGAAGCAGGAGCAAAAGCAGATGAAAGTTCTGTGCACTGTCCCACCTGGCTGATGGCAGCCCTTGGCTTCTGCACATTTGACCTGGCAGGGCTCTTCTGAAGGCTGGAGAGCAGAGGCAGCCCCCTTGAGGACTTGGAGCACCTGCTAGGCCAGAGTATCCTCCACTTATTTTGGATCTTACCCTTCAGGCAAAAAAGCACCACCTGACTGTGAACCTGACCACATTCAGAGTGTGGTGCTATGCCTGTGAGCGGGAGGTGTTCCTGGAGCAGCGGCTGGCAGCCCACACACCCGGCTCCTCACCCAAGTTCTCAGAGCAGGTACAGAGCCATGGGCCAGTTTGGTTGTTGGTGATGCTGTCCAGGATGGGGGCAGTGCGACCCCAGCTGGTCATGCTTCCCATGGTAGGTCCATGGGTCCCTGGCCCCGGCCCTCTCCCTCTTACCCACCCCCTCCACCCTTTCCTAGCTCTGGTCTTTAATGCAGGACTCCCCACCACCATCCCACCCTCTGAAAGCTGTTCCTATTGCTGTGGCTGATGAAGGAGAGTCTGAGTCAGAAGATGATGACCTGAAGCCTCGAGGTAATGGCTCCAGAACAAATGTTGCTGTTAGGCCAGGCTGGGGTCTCAGCTGGCACTAGTATGCTGCCATGGGCACAGGAGGGCAGAGTGACAGGCCTTCCTTCCATACAGCTGTGGCTTCCCTTGGCCCACCAGCCCAGCTGAGGTCCTAGAGTTCTGGCTGTCCTTGTTTCCCTCTCATCTTTGGGGCCTCTAGCATGTGACCTCCTCAGCTGTGTGGCTAGGAAGTTGGTGTTGCAGTGAAGCCAAGTACCTCATTACTTGACCCACACAGCTGTTGGGAGCAGGAACCACTCCCACATGGTTCCCTGGGGTGGAGAGCCTGAGTTTGGTGGAAGGAGACTTAAGAGAGCACTCATCTTCCCCGTGTCCTTCCCAGGTCTCACAGGCATGAAGAACCTCGGGAACTCCTGCTATATGAATGCCGCCCTGCAGGCTCTGTCCAACTGGTAGGTTGCTTCCTCCTGAGCAGGGGCTGGAGCTGTCCCATGTGATAGGTAGGATACACCTTACCATCCCCTCAACTTGCCCATGGGTCGGAATGCATCCTCAGGAGATGACCAGAGAGTGATACGTGAAGGGCACTCCTCATTGTGGGCCATCAGGAGCCTTTTAAAGGCCTACCTGGGGCCAGGTGTGGCTCAGTGCCACAGCATTTGTCTAGTATATGCAAGGAGGCCCTGGGTTCCATCTCAGCACCTCATATAAACCAAACACCCATCTGCAGGGGAGTGTAAATTTGCTGTAGCCTAGCCTTACAGGGAACACAGGACAGCATTTACTGGAACAGGGTGGGGTGCAGAACCTGGTGAGTGGGTTACCCAGCTTTGTGTGGTGCAGGCCTGTTTTGGGAAAATATTTTCCTTGAAGGATGGGATGCCAATTCCACGGTTGGGGTGGGGGTGTCCTATGCCTGACACAGGCTCTCTTACCTGGTAGGGATTCAGTATATATGAGGGAGAAAGGGAACAGATCTGCATGCATAGAAAAGTTTGGAAGGCTAATCCCCCAAATGTTCAGAGTAGCTATCCTCATGTGGCAGGATGGTCAGTTATTATTGTTTATGCTTTCTAATTTATTTTATAATATATGTTTTTATGTAATAAGATAACTTTTTTTTTTTTGGCAGTACTGGGGATTGAACTCAGGTCCTCATGATTGCTAGGCAAGCCCTCTACCACTTGAGCCACACCCCAGTCCTACCATAAAATAACTTTTCGGGCATGCAAAATTCTGCAGACAGGCCTTGGCAGAGCCAGAGCTGCTCTCCCCCTCGTTCATGCCGTGGTAACCCTGGCCTCTGGGCCTCCAGCAGGAAGCTCACATGTGACCCAGGAGAGGGGGTGCTTTTGTTTATCAGGGTCACCATGACATAGTACCACAAACCAGGGGCTTTACAGCCAGTGACTTACTTTTTCAGTTCTAGAGACCCAAAGGCCAAGACCAAGGTGGTGCAGGTTTGGTTTCTTCTTAGGCCTCTCTCCTTGGCTTTCAGATGGCAGTCTTCCCACCATGTCCTCATGAGGTCTTTTGAGTGCACGTGTATTCCTTTCTCTCTCTGTGCTTATTTCCTCCTATGAGTTCAACAGTCAGATTGGGTTGGGGGCTGTCCTAACACCTCATTTTAACTTCACTCCCTCTTCACAAGCCCTTCTCTAAGTAGTCACAGCCTGAAAGACTGGGAGTTTGGACCTCATCATATAAATTTGGGGGCCCCAATCCAGCCCTAATAGGTGGGTCCTTCTAGTCATCTGCGGGCATTTGTGGGTACGGGACTTCTGTGTATTCCACAGGACTACTTTGGGTATTTGCTTTCTCATCCAGCTCTTTCTGAGTGATGCCACTTTTTCCTCTTTCTCTCTTCTGACCTGACTTCTGCCCTCCAGTCCCCCACTGACCCAGTTCTTCCTGGAGTGTGGAGGCCTGGTACGCACAGACAAGAAGCCAGCCCTGTGCAAAAGCTATCAGAAACTGGTCTCTGAGGTCTGGCACAAGAAACGGTGAGTGATTGATTCCCTGAATGAGGCCAGGACTTTTCTGTCCGCCTCCCAATGGAGCCTGTGCTCTGAATTTAGCCCCGCATGAGCCCTTGTCTCCCATGACCCCTGTGAGGCTCACAGTGAACCTGCATTATGTAGTTTACAGATGGGAAAACTGAGGTGCAGAGAGCTTTAGGTCTCTTGCTTATGGCCATGTGGCTCTTGAAAGATGGAGCTAGGATTTGAACTGGTGTTGAGCCCAGCTGTCATCTGCTCTGTGATGTCTGTGCCGGGTCCAAGACAGTCTGGCTAGTGATCAGTATGGGATGACTGCATGTGTGGGAGGGTACTCATAAGGGGGTGGTGGACACTGGGGGTTTGTGGCTCAGATTGGATCTTTCTCCAGGCACAGTGAAAGCTGGGACTAATTCAAAGTGAGTGCATAGGCATGTGTTAAGTGCAGGAGTGGAGAAAGACCATGTGATTCGATATTCCGATTGTGAAAAAGCCAGCCTTGTGCAAGTGTGTGCCTGTGTGTGCTTTTGTATGTGTATTTTTGCAAACTCTGGAAATCTTAATGTGGTTCTCCCTGGGTGGTACTGTTAATAAAGTTTCTTTGCACTTTTCTGAAATTTTAGATTTTTTCAGTATTGCTCTTAAGTGAGAAAACCCATAATAAATGTTTGACAACGAAACACATGTTCTAAGTGGGCTTGTCCTGGCCTAGTGAGAAGTAATGCCACTGTGGAGTGCTCTGCCCGGTGATATAGCAGCCAGGGCTTGGCGTTTTCCTTCTCCACTGTGGAAGAGTGAGGGCCCCTCCATGGGGCTCTTTCTCTTTTTCTGTTCCTTTTTTGGTGGGACTGGGGTTTAAATGCAAGGTCTCATGCGTCTAGGTAGATTCTCTACAACTTGAGCCACTCCACTAGCCTTTCTTGTGTTGGTAATTTTTTAAATAGGGTCTTGCTTTCCCCTACCCCCCAACCTGGGCTGGCTTCGAACTTCAATCGTCCTGTTCTCTGTCTCCCAGGTAACTAGGATTATAGGCATGAACCACTGGTGCCTGTCCCCTCTGTGTGACTCTAATCCAACCTTACCTCTGCCTGTGCCTCCACACCGAGTAGCTCAAGGCTGACTAAAACACTGGGTTTGCTTTCCCCACAGGCCGAGCTATGTGGTTCCCACCAGCCTGTCTCACGGGATCAAGTTGGTTAACCCAATGTTTCGAGGCTATGCTCAGCAGGTAAGCCACGGCACTGCCCTGGCACACCCAGTACTTTCCCAGTAGGCTGACTGTGAGCCAAGGTCGAATGGACAAGTGAGTAGTGGCAACAGGCCTGTTGCTAGGCAGGGCTCCTAGGTAGGTGCTCACTGCCAAAGCCCTTCACATGTGTAAGGCTTGGGGCTTCCTGGCAACTTGCTGCTGTTTAATCTCACTTCACAGATGGGAGGCTGAGGCTTAAGGGCAGTCACCTGTCCCAGCCATACAGCCAATACATAGTAGTAAGAGGGAGTCCAGGCAGCTGGCCTGCAGCCCTGTGCTCAGAGCAGCACCAAACCATAAGCAGACTTTCACTTAAAGTTAAAAAAAAATTTTTTTTGGCAGTACTGGAGTTTGAATTCAGGGCTTTGCACTTGCTAGGCAGGTGCTCTACTGCTTGAGCCACACGCCTCCAGCCCTAAAGCAAAATTTTTTGTTAAACTTTTTTAATATAAAGAATTCCTTTGAAGCCAACTGTATCTTTCTATTTTATAAAATCATGAAGGCTGGCAGAGTGGCTCAAGTGGTAGAGGATCTGACTAGCAAGCATGAGGTCCTGAGTTCAAACCACAGTACCACAAAAAATAAAACAAATTGATAAAAATCACGAGACCAAGACGAAGCAGTCAGCTATGCATGTCCCTCAGTCCCAAGCTGAACCAGTGGGTCCTGGGTCCAGGTCCCCAGGGCCTCTGACTGCCACGTGACTTCAGGGTTCCTGGCTGGACCTGCAGCCTGAGCTGGGCCTATATAGGTCACCTCTTCTGCCACTTGGATGTATGGCCCTTGGGTAGTGTGGTGGGCAGTAGTCCCAATCATACAGCCACTAGTGTGCTGCCTTCGTTCCCCTGCCCCATCAGCCAGCCTGCCACCCGATGGACACTCTGCCCATACTCTTGGTGGAGTGAGGTCCAGCACTGCCTCAGCACCCTTTTTTGGGGAGTGACGCCCTCCACAGTGATCAGTACTCACTGTTGTCCCACTATGTCAAAGGTTGTTGAGGCTCAGAGAGGTGGCACACCTCCCTAAGCTCACACAGCACACAGAGGCAGGATGAGTCAGCACAGTACACCCTTGCCCTGGACAAAGCACCCTGTTACTCTCAGCCAAGGGGGGACACCATCAAGAGGGCTTCGTGGCTGCTGATAACCCCGTCTGGGCTATAGGAGAAGCCTGTCTTTCTTTGGTTTTGGACACAGGCAGGAGCCGTGGGCCTCTTTTGGTGACCAAAGATGCTTTTGTGCTTCTACATGGGCTACAAAAGAGCACATAGCACTTTTGTAGAAGGAAGCAGCAGGAGGAGCAGTGGTTGGTGACTGAAGACCTATTCCTTAAATGACCTTTCCGTGTGCCTGGCGTGGGACATGGGTCAGCCTCCCCAGCATGACAGGCCAGTGGCCTGATCCCACCTAAGGAAGTCCATCCTGAGAGCTGGAGCATATATTGTAGCTGTTCAGAATGAGCCCTGCCAGCCTGGGGAGGCAGCTTAGTTCGCATTGTGCCCAGCTCTGCAGGAAGGTGGACACAGCTGCTAGATACTAGGTGGGAGCCAGCAGGTCTGGTGGAAAGACAGGACAGCATAAGGAACCAGAGAAAGGGCCAAGCATAGAGGTGGCCTCACTTGCTGGGTGGTCTGATTGGTGTGGACTCTGCCAGTTCTCATCTTCGGTGTCCTGCTCCTTGCCCTTTCTAGGGAGCAGGAGGCTTCTGCAGCAGGGTGTGGTGCCTCCTCTCTCCTCCCTCCCATACCATGCTGGGAGTGAGAGGCTGCATCCAGTGTCCCTCTAGCTCTACCACTGCATAGCTGTGTAACTTGGGAGGAATCCCTTAGCCTCTTAAGTGGGGGTTAGAGCAGAACTGCCCTGGAGGCTGCTATGAGAGTGAGAAGCTCACCTGAACTAGTGAGTAGCTCTGCCAGGACCTGCTGAGGCAGCCATCAGCCCCCTAGCTGAGGCAGCAGGTGTTGTGGTCCCCTTTTCCGGGTCCCTGGGAAAGCTCTGTGATGCAGCTCCTGGTTCCAGGACACTCAGGAGTTCCTGCGCTGCTTGATGGACCAGCTGCATGAGGAGCTCAAGGAGCCGGCCGTGGCAGCTGTGGCAGCATTAACAGAGGCACGGGACTCAGATTCCAGTGACACAGATGAGAAGCGGGAGGGTGACCGGAGCCCATCGGAGGATGAGTTTCTGTCCTGTGACTCGAGTAGTGACCGGGGTGAGGGTGATGGGCAGGGGCGTGGTGGGAGCAGCTCACCAGCGGAGACAGAGCTGCTAATTCCAGAAGAGGCAGGCCGTGCCATTTCTGAGAAGGAGCGCATGAAGGACCGCAAGTTCTCCTGGGGCCAGCAACGCACTAACTCAGAGCAAGTGGATGAGGACGCTGATGTGGACACCGCCATGGCTGTCCTTGACCAGCCCTCTGAGGCCCAGCCACCATCGCCACGGTCCACCAGCCCCTGCCAGACCCCAGGTATCAGTCAGCCAGGGTCTGCAGGGCTGTTAGGGGAGTCACAGTCCTGTGGGCACCTGCCTTGTGCCAAGCACCAACACGCAGCAGACCCCAGTGGGGTGGATCCTACCACTCGCTCCACCTCACAGGTTAGAGGCAGCCTGGGCCAGGCTCATGGGCTCACAAATCCCAAGCCCCATGCAAGATTCTGCCCCAGCCCCAGGCCTCAGTTGGAATGGACCCCCACGTTCCAGTATGTGGGATGGGCTCAGGACAGAGGAGACACAATGAATTCAGGCCTTTGTCCTATTGGGAGGTGCTGGCAGGTCCTGTTCCTGCTCAGGCCCTGGAGCTGGCATGGGAGACCTCTGCTCAGCTGCCCTGGCTCAATACTGTCCTCTCTCTGCCCCCAGAGCCAGACAACGATGCTCATATCCGCAGCTCCTCTCGCCCCTGCAGCCCTCTCCACCACCATGAGGGCCATGTCAAGCTGTCCAGCAGCCCTCCTCGTGCAAGCCCTGTGAGGATGGGGCCATCGTATGTGCTCAAGAAAGGTTCGAGGGCATCAGGGAGGGCCATGAGCTTGGGCTGGGCAAAGACATGTTGCCCATGTGGCCGGTTTTGAACACTTGCTGCCTGGGTCCAGGCTGTGCAATACTCACCTAGCCTCTGAGTGGGGGAGCCCAAATCTATAGAGAGTGACACTGGAGTGCCAGGAGAAGGACATACCTGTTCACTTGATTCATGAAGATGTGACTCCTCCACACATTGGCCAAGGAAGCCCCACCCTGTGACTTGCACCAGCAGGCAGGGGAGGGTAGCCCAGCCCTGTGCTGTGTCTCCAGCCCAGATGCTGAGTGCTGGCGGCCGGAGACGGAAGGAGCAGCGCTACCGCAGTGTCATCTCAGACATCTTTAATGGCTCTGTCCTCAGCCTTGTGCAGTGTCTCACCTGTGACCGGGTGGGTGCCAGGAAAGGGGGAGGGCTGCTGGCAGCATCTTTGCTTGGCTAAGGCAGGGTGGGCTCTCCCTGCTGCTGCCCTGGGGAGCAGGCTCGGTCTCACCTGTCAGCTGGGACTGGGTTTGGGGTACAGATATTGCCAGAGCTGGGAACCAGACTGATCTTGAACCCCACAGGTATCCACCACAGTGGAGACATTCCAGGACCTGTCATTGCCCATCCCTGGAAAGGAAGACCTGGCCAAGCTCCACTCAGCCATCTACCAAAATGTTCCAGCCAAGCCAGGGGCCTGTGGGGACAGCTATGCCACCCAGGGCTGGCTGGCCTTCATTGTGGAGTACATCCGACGGTAAGTCCCCTTCCCTCCAGTTTAGGCTGCCAGCCAGGTGTGGCCTGGCTTCTCTGGCAGGAGACAGACTGTGAGACAGCAAGCAAACTAGTGAGCAGCATTGGTAGGGAACTGGAGGTTGCAGGGTAGTGGTGCAGGAGTTTCCTGGGGATTTGGGGTGGGGAAGTCCCTGGCCACATTGGGATAGCCCAGATTGGATGGTCCCATGAAGGCAAGTGACAACCCAGAGTTCAGGCAGCAGCCTGAAGGGAGGGCAGCTGTTGGGTGCAGGCGTGGTCCTGGCAGGAGTGGCAAGTGACTTTCTTGAGCCCTGCTGCATACCACACTGACTCTGAACCTGCCTGACACCAGGAACTGTCCGGCTGCCTAGAGGAGAGGCACCATGACTTGGCCCTCAGCAGGCGAGGAGGACAGGATTCAGGGAGCGGTGATGTGACTGGCCTCAGGACAGTGCATCTGGTCTATGCTTCTGTCCTCCCCGTGCCAGGCTGCCTGATGAGGCTTCAGCCAACCCCTGTCCCCAGCTCTTATTCTTGCCCAGGCCCTGCAGCATCTGGCACCCCTTTTATGTCTCCAGGTTTGTGGTGTCCTGCACCCCCAGCTGGTTCTGGGGGCCTGTTGTCACGCTGGAAGACTGCCTTACTGCCTTCTTTGCTGCTGATGAACTGAAGGGTGAGTGGCGGGGAAGCTGCAGGGGAGGAGCCATGTGCAGCCCCTGCCGCCATGCCTCAGTGTATGCCCAGGGCTTGTAGGCTTCCACAATCAAACTGCCACCTGCCCAGCTGGGCTTTGATGCATCTTCTTCCTAACCTGTTAACCTGTTTTTACCAAAGTGCTGGACAGAAATGACACTCCATCTAATTTTGTATTTTTTTGGTTACTGATGAGTTTGGATATATTTTTTGGTGACTGTATTGACTGTTTTTATTTCTTTTGAAATTTCCCATTTCTTCCTCCCCCTATGGTTCTACAGGCATCTTACCAACCTTTGGGAAAACTTTTTTTCCTAATTCTCAATTGTGGTAAGATATGAGTAACACAGAATTTGCCGCCACAACCATTTTTAATGTTATTGTAACATAAAATATACAGTTCGGTAGTAAGTACACACACATTACCATGCAACCACCATCACCATCCATTTCCAGAACAGTTTCATCTTGTAAAATTAAACCTCTGTATCCATTAAGGAGCTCCCATTTCCTTTCCCCAGTCTCTGCTGGCCACCATTCTACTTTCTCTTTTTACTTCTTTGTTTTCCGATGCTGGGGATACAACCAGGGCCTTGCATAAGCTGGGCAAACGCCATACCACTGAGCTACCTCTCCAGCCCCTCCATCTACTTTCTGAGTCTATGAATTTGAGCTCTCTAGGTACTTCAAAAAAGTTGAATCATACAGTACTTGCCTTTCTGTGACAGACTTTTTTTTTTCTGTATTAGGGCTTGAACTGAGGGCCTCACACTTCCTAGGCAGGCATTCTACCACTTGAGCTTCTCCACCAGCCCTGTTTTGTGTTGTTTTTTTTTCAAGATAGGATGGAGTGGCTCAGGTTGTTGAGCACCTGCCTAGCAAGTGAGAGGGTCTGAGTTCAAACCTCAGAGCCACCATAAATAAATAAATAAATACATACATACATACATACATACATACATACATACATACATACGGAAAGATAGGGTCTCGTGAACTATTTGCCCAGGCTGGCTTCAAACCAAGCCCCTCCTGACCTCTGCCTCCTGTAGTGGTGACAGATGTGAGCCCTGGCGCCCAGCAATGAACTTCTTTTGTGAGCATAGCATCCTTGACGTTCACTGATGTTGCATCAGGATTTCCTTCCTTTAAATAAAGGCTGAATAGCACTCCATTCTGTGGATAGACTGTGCTTTTTGTGTCCTTTCACCCTCTGGTGCACACTGCTGCGTGCATTTTAACTGTTGTGAATACTGTGAACATGGGCGCACAGTAGCTCTTCTTTCAGCTCTTCTGCAGTTAAGCTCAGACTGGAAGTGCCAGACAGTATGGAGATTATATTTTTGACTTTTTGTTGAAGAGAGAATATAAGCAATAATAGGAAGGAGCAAGTGTTTTTGCTGGTTGAGATAAGGATAGCCAAACAGGGAGTTGACTCACATTAATTTCCTGTGCGTGTGTGTTACCTTCTAGGTTAATTCTTTTTGATCTAACCTTTTCTCTAGTTCCTGGTCCCCTTTTCCTATTGGCCTCAGTTGCTTTTAAGGTATCTGCTTTAGTTTCTCTGCGTTAAGAGCAACAAATGCTAGCTAATTTTTTAGGTGTCTTACCTATCCTCACCCCTCCCTTGTGTGCTCTCGCTTTTATCATGTGCCCAAAGTCCAATCCCCTTGTTGTGTTTGCCCTTGATCTAATGTCCGCATATGAGGGAGTACATACGATTTTTGGTCTTTTGGGCCAGGCTAACCTCATTCAGAATGATGTTCTCCTATTTTTGACTTTTTGAGGCTCTTTTTCCACAGTGGCTGCACCATTTTACATTCTCATACTAGGAAGTTCTACGGGATCCAAGTTTCTCCACACCCTCACCAATGCTGTTTTTTTCTGGGTGCTCTGTTTTCTAATTGGGCGTGAGGACCTGTCTCATTGTGGTTTTGACTTGCACTCCCTATTGGTTAGTGATGTCAAGCACCTTTTCATGTTCATTGGCCATTTTATGTCTTCTTGTCCTTTGTCTGTTTTGTAATTGGATTGTTTTATTGTTGAGTTGTAAGAGTTCTTTTTATGTTCTAGATGTTAGTCCCTTATTAGATATATGATTTGTAAATATTTTCTTCTATCCTGTTGGATTATCTTTGATTCACAGTGTTTTTTTTCTTTTCTTCCTTTTTTTTGTGCTAATGGGGTTTGAACCCAAGGCCTTGTGCTTGTTAGGCAAGCATTCTATCATGTAAGCTGCCCCCAGCCCTTTTTGCTTTAGTTTATTTTTCAGACAGAGTCTCATGCTTTTGCTCAGGCTGGCCTCAGACCTCGATCCTCCTATCTCCACCTCTTGAGTAGCTGGGATCACAGGTGTGCACCAGCACCCCTGGCCCAGGACCTTACTGTGTAGCCCAGGCTTACTTTGAATTCATGATCCTCCTGCCTCAACCTGGTCTAAGTAGCGAGATCCCATCTCCAAAAAAAAATGAAAATTTGTATGAATCCCAAGAGCTGGTGTTGTACACATGTATCACCACGCTTGGCAGAGGCTTTATATTTTGATGTGCTCCAGTTCCTGTTCCTACTTCTGTTGCCTGTGCCTTTGATGTTGTGTCCAAGAAGTTCTTTGGATCCAGTGTCTTCAAACCTCCTCCCTGTGTTCTGTCCTGAGAGCTTTATAGCTTCAGCTTTTACACGAGATCTTTGATCATTTTGAGTTTATTTTTGTAAATGATGTAAGGTAAGGCAAAACTACTTATACATTAAGGGTCTTAAATACATCTTCTGTCTTTAATGTTCTGTTTCCATTCCATCTTGCCTTTTGCCTTTTAATTTTGTTTCAGTAGTGTTCATACAGAAGTTTCAGTGTTCCTAGAGATAAATATGTCCATTTTTTCTTTCTGGATCCATCTCAGATCCAGCCAGAGCCTCCCCTCCCTTTGTCCTCTTAGTTTTTTTCCTAAGCATGAATCATATTTTGCTTTTCTCCTTCCCATTTCCTGTCCCTGCTAACCTTTGACCCTTTGTTTTTCTGCTCTAGGTGACAACATGTACAGCTGTGAGCGGTGTAAGAAGTAAGTGTGTGCGTTCTTGGGGGCTTTTCCCTAACATTCCATTTCTAACATCCTCCCATTTCCACTTTTCCCCTGGGGTCCCCCAGGGCGCCCAGTGCTGGCCTCTAACATGACTATGATGGGGAAACTGCTGACTTCTCCCTGTGGGACACAGCTGTCACTCACAAACACCTCTTCCCCAGGCTTCGGAATGGTGTGAAGTACTGCAAAGTCCTGCGGCTGCCTGAGGTGAGCAGCGCCTCAGCCCCTTGGACTCCTCCTGTGCACAGGTAGTGGGCAGTGCCTCATCATGGCCCCTCATTAGGGAGCTCCTGCACCCAGGGGGCCACAGAGATTGCCCCACTTTGAGAGCTGTCTGCACCAGGCTGGCACAGGGTGGTGTTCAGTTTGTGCCTGTGCCCTCTATCTTTGTGGCCTCAGCTCACTCATCACCTGGCAGGTTTGGTGAGAGCCCCAAGGTACCCACTTGAGGAGGACAATTGGGGCTCATCAGTAGGCATGACAGGGAGGGGATGTGCCCAGTAGGGCTGGCAGGGACAGCCTTTCTGAGGAATGATATTGAGTGGGGCCTGAGGAGTGGAGGCTGCTGTTAGCCTCATGGAAAGAGTGGAGAGGCAGAGATGGGCAAACCCTTAGGAGTGGTCTGGCAAACCTATGCAGCCTTGCAGGTAGAGAAAAGAGGAGAGGGTTGCTGAGGAAGCTGGAGCAAAGAGAAGAGGGCCCCCGAGGAAGCCAGGGTGTTGATCAGGCATGGGAGCCTCTGTGGAGAACCTCTGGGCAGCGGTGCTGACAGACTGCTTGTTGGTATTCTTGCACAGAAAACTTGGCAGGCCAGTGACAGAGTCAGCTTCTCATAGGGACCAGTCCAGCTCATGGCCAGGCCCTCCCTGGTGCCCATCCCTGTGACATAAAGAGAGCCTGCCTGGCTCCCATGTGAACTTTTCTGACTTGGGAGCCATGGGCCAATCCCATCAGCTGGCTCGGGTCTATGCATGAGGCCTTAGCTGAGAGCTCTCCTGTCTTTTCTGCCAAGATAGCCCTGGGGTGACTGCACCCACTGTCCCCACAGATCCTGTGCATCCACCTGAAGCGCTTCCGGCATGAGGTGACGTACTCCTTCAAGATCAACAGCCATGTCTCCTTCCCCCTCGAGGGTCTCGACCTGCGCCCCTTCCTGGCCAAGGAGTGCACATCTCAGATCACCACCTACGACCTTCTCTCTGTCATTTGCCACCATGGCACAGCAGGCAGTGAGTCTGCTCCCCACCCCTTGTGACCAGGCCTGTCCCTATCTCTTATGTCCCCTTGACCTGCTGCTCTCCCACCCAGGTGGCCATTACATTGCCTACTGCCAGAATGTGATCAATGGGCAATGGTACGAATTTGACGACCAGTATGTCACCGAGGTCCATGAGACAGTGGTGCAGAATGCCGAGGCCTACGTATTGTTCTACAGGTGGGCCCAGATGGCATTGGGGGCTGTGCTGCTGCTGGCCTCTGTGGAAGGCCCAGGGGTCAGGCACCCTGGTACACTATAGGGTGGCCCTGTGGTTCTGCCCACCTGGTGCCCCTGCACAGCCTGAGTCCAGGCTCATACTTATCCCTCCCCCACCCACCCCAGGAAGAGCAGTGAGGAGGCCGTGCGTGAGCGGCAGCAGGTGGTGTCCCTGGCTGCCATGCGGGAGCCCAGCTTGCTCCGGTTCTACGTGTCCCGAGAATGGCTCAATAAGTTCAACACCTTCGCAGAGCCAGGGCCTGTCACCAACCACACCTTCCTGTGCTCCCATGGAGGTGAGGCCCCCACGCACAGTAGGTAGGATGGTGGGAAGATGGCCAGGCACCAGCATTCCCTTCCTCTGCCTCCCTCCACAGGAATCCCACCCAACAAATACCACTACATCGATGACCTGGTGGTTATCCTGCCCCAGAATGTCTGGGAGCACCTCTATAACAGGTGAGGAGTTCAGGAGGCCACCACTGGCCTGGCTTGGGTGGGCTTGCAGGACAGGGCCAGGAGGAGGCCAGCAGGGCCCCTGTTCTTGCCGCCTGTCTGCTGTGGGTCTTGATGAAAAAGACACAGTGGTTTGTGGGACTCCAGTTGTCCTAATCACAGGGACATGAATGGGAAACTGGTTCCCGTGGGAACAAGGTGTTGTCTGCAGGGCCCAGCCTCTGTCCTCTGTCCTCTACACCTCAGTCTCAGGTGGTTTTGGGCAGGGCTGGTAAGATGGAGGCAGCTGCTCTAGCTAGGGGTTTCTAGGGTCACATGCACCAAGACCGAGAACAGGAGCTCTCCCTGCTCTACAAGCACAGGCCCCGGCCTCTGTCAGTGGGCAGGCTGTGTAGTTGCCAGTGGGGTCCCCAGGCCAGGGACACCTACTCTCCTACCTGCAGCCTCCCTGTGACATTTGTCCTCAGGCTCTGGTCAGAGCAGCTCTTGGCCACACAGCACCTGCCCAGGGTGAGGAGAGGAAGCAGGGCATTCAACTGCCCTTGGCCAGTGAAGCAGCTGCTCTGCTGGGCCTGTGCCAGCCCCATTTTGCTCACAGAGAGGTGGGGAAGATGGCTGTGGAAGGTGGCCATCTCTCTCTGCCCATGCCACTGCCTCCTTTCTTGCCCCTCAGGTCTGTGTTCCTTTCTCCCCACTTCTGTGCAGGTTTGGGGGTGGCCCTGCTGTGAACCATCTGTACGTGTGCTCCATCTGCCAGGTGGAGATTGAGGCACTGGCCAAGCGCAGGAGGGTTGAGATCGACACCTTCATCAAGGTGTGTGCACAGGTGGCTTGAGGAGCTGCTCCTCCAGCCTCAGCTTACAACACAGGCCTTGGGCAAAAGCCATGAGCACTGAGGCTCTGCTGGGAGAAGTGCTCTGTGGGATAGGTGAGGGCTCAGGGCAGAGGCTTCTACCAGCAAGAGGTGTTGAGTTTAGTGAGGAGCCATGTGCTCTTCCTCAGCCGTGGCTCTGTGATTTGGCCTGAGTAGTTCTTTATCATGAGGCCTGCGCTGTGCTGCCTCGGATGCCTAGCATATATCCTTTACCCACTGGACACCAGTGACAGTCAGAATTGCTTCCATACATTGCCAAGGTCCCCTAGGGAGCAGCCCCCTAATTGCGGACCCCTGGGCTTGCACGTTGACATAGAAGGGGACTGAGCCAAATGGATGGCACAGCAGGACCCAGCCTGAGCTGGTTACACCAGGGGCTTCTGCCATGGCAGCAGCTTGAGTGTAAGGCTGATTCTTTCCTGCAGTGCTGCTCAGGACAGGTCTTTGCAGACCTCAAGTCACTTAATGTGAGGAAGCCGTTAAGGGACTCCGCTTTGTGGTCATTGAAAGGTGATGCTGTAGGGGCTAGGGTGTGGTCAGTGGTAGACTCAGCTTAGTGAAGCTCTGGCTCCATCCAGAAGGCTGTGGCAGTGTGAGTAAGTACAAACGTAGGTGGAGAGGCAGCATCCATGTGACCTCAGCTGGGTTAATGTTACTGAAAGGAGATTTCACAGCCTGGCAGCTGTCCAGTGGTGGCGGTGTTGTCTGTTTTCTTTGAACTTACTGGGAGTCCTGGATTTTCTGCCTTGGGGGCAGGACTGGGGTGGGGATCCATGTAGACTGGGGAGGAGGCTGACCTGGCCCTCTACCACGCAGCTGAACAAGGCATTCCAGGCTGAGGAGTCGCCCGGAGTCATCTACTGCATCAGCATGCAGTGGTTCCGTGAATGGGAGGCCTTCGTCAAGGGGAAGGACAACGGTGAGTGGGCACTGACACCGTGCGGAGTTCTGCTACCAGAAGGCACGAGCCTCCCAGAAGTGGTGGCACTGACAAGAGGCCTGATGCCAGATCTGGGCCTGCCTGGCAGGTCTTCTGTGCCCTCTGCAGGGGCCAAGCTGGTACTACTGCACCTAGGGCTGGTCATACCTCCCTCCTACAAGACCCTGTCCCTGGGAGTTCCATTGTCCTCCCTGATAGACGGTTTTCTAGACCCTCAGGAAAGGCTCTGATATTCCCAGGGTCCCTAGAGTCCCCAGCAAAGAGCAGCAGAGCCAGACCTTGGCCACTCTCAAGCCCACATGTGGCTCCTGGTTCAGGCTAGGGTCCTGGTGGTGTCAACAGGAACAGTGGGTGCCGGGTGCTGGACATTGGCCTCTGATTGGAGTGTGAGCACCAACCAGAACTGGGGAGGGGGCAGTGCCTGACTGCCCTCCAGCCTCACTCCTGGCTGGGGAGGGTGCTGGGGATGCCACGAGCTTCTCTCACACTGGTGGAGAGATTCAGATTTGGCTCTGGATGGGAGCCCAGCCCTGGGGCTGGCCTTGGCTTTTGTCAGCTCTGCCCTGGGCAGGCCACTTCACCAGCCCATATGTCAGTTTCTGTGTGAACAGTTGTCATCTCGCATGGTGGCTGAGGGTTACATGAGACAGTGGGTTGTATGGGAAGGAGGTTTAATTGCCACCAGAGAAGAGGGCTTTGCCCACCACCACTGACTTCCACTGCCAGCATGCTGGAGTCTCAAGTGATCCTGTGCCTAGAAATGTCCTGTGCTGGGTTGGAGCGGGGGAGCCCCTGACTTGGATTCAGGAGAGGAGCTCCTGGTGCCCCAAGTACCTCCTGTTGGACTCAGCACTGCCCCAGGGCTGGGACAGCTGCTGCGAAGCCCAGAATCTGGAAGCGCTGAGCCCAGCCCATCTGTTCCAGAGCCTCCCGGGCCCATCGATAACAGCAGAATTGTGCAGGTCAGAGGCAGTGGCCACATCCAGCTGAAGCAGGGTGAGTTTCAGGCTCTAGCCCCGGCTATCAGACTCATCCAGGCTGTTCTCAGCTCCTCTACCTGCACGTTGCTGCCCTGTCCCAATCCTTCCAGGACCCCCTTGCCATGTGTCTCAGACTTGAGCTGAGATGTCCCACCTGAGTCCAGACCCAGGGCCCAGGTGCTTGCCCTCTGCAAGGATCCTCCAGACCCTTACCTCATCCTGCCCACTCTTGGCCTAGCCTAGCCTGCCCTGCCCAGTATGTCAACCCGTGGAAGCAAGGAACAGTACAGAGATGTGCTGTCTGGAGCCCTTAGTGGATGGTGTTTACCTGGACATTCCTTCCATCTCTGTGTGACAGCTTTGCACACAAGTCTGTGATTGCCTGCCCTCCCCTCTAGGGCCTGCACCACCCAGCAAGGTGGCTTTCCTCAGGCCCAAGCAGGCCTCTTGTGCCCTACAGGGGCTGACTACGGGCAGATTTCTGAGGAGACCTGGACCTACCTGAACAACCTATACGGGGGCGGCCCAGAGATTGCCATCCGGCAGAGTGTGGCCCAGCTCCCGGATGCAGAGAGCTTACATGGAGAGCAGAAGATCGAAGCTGAGACCCGTGCCGTGTGACTTGGTGGGACAGGTTGTGAGTCTTTGTGGCCAGGCCCTTCCTCCTTTTCCGGACAGCCCCTCTCGTTCTTCTGAAGACCCGCCCTGCTGACTGCCCACTGTCCCTGCAGGCCCCCAGGGGAGCACAGACTTGCAGAGGCAGCATGGGGGGCCAGCTCGCAGTGAGCGACACTGCTGTAGGAAATACACCCTCTGCAGGCTTGTTTCCACCACCAGGACTCTGTGACATGAATTGAATCTTCATCCTAGCTGTGCCCACTCAGTCACTGTCATCCTTGTGTTCCCTAGACCTGCCCTCTTGCTAGCTCAGGCCTAGCTTTTGTCCTTGGAGCCCCTTGCCACCCTCAGTCAGGCCTACGACAGAGGGTTGGGAGTGGCTGCTGCCTCACAGGGGCCCCAAGACCCACAGAAGAAGATGACCACAGCTGGTGAGCAGAGGGGCTCCTGTCTGGCCTTGTTGGTGGCCCCCTCACCCCTGTATCTCCTGGTGTCACCAGGAGGCTCCTGGAGGCCCAGGCTGCTCTGTTTGTGGACCACAGACGCTGGACTCGCTGTGGTTGGGATGGGGAGGGTAGATTTCTGCAGTAGGGGATGTCTCAAGGCAGTGGTCCTCCCACGGCCATGTCCTGCTGAGCCTGCCCGAGGACTGCCTCACACTTAGTTTATCAGTCTGCCTCACCGATGGAAGCCGGATGGTGAAACAAAATACCTCGTGTGTCATTTGCTGCTAGCACAGCTTCCCATGGCCTAGAGCACTGCGTCCTTCCCCAGCCTGCTGTCTGTGGCCCTCCAGGGAGGGGTGGGCTGCGGCCACTGCCCAAGCTCTGGGACCTACTGAGCCTAGCAAGACCAAGTCTTGTTTCTGGAGACAGGGCCCCAGGACAGAACAGCTGGGGTGAGGTGTTCCCTGCATCTGGCTCAAGGCAAAGGGCTGGAGTCAGAGGGGTCCTGGAACAAAGCCCCAAACGTCTGTGGCCTTCATTCTCAGCAGAGTGGTGTGTGTGGAAGTTCCAAAGCCTCACTCACTGCTGGGGCGTCTGGTCCCAGGTCTGCTCCTTCCTGCTGACCACCAAGAGGCCCCATGTGGGTAGAAGAACAGCTGCTGCTGGGACTTGTCACAGGGGCCATGGTCTTTTGGAAGCTGCTGTTGCAACCATTGTGACCCTGCCACAGAGCCTGCAGGCCAGTGTTGCACTTTTGGAAGTAGGATCCATTGTTGAGGTTGTAATCTGACCCCGTGTCCCTCTGTGCAGTCTGGTTTGTGTTCAGGATACCTTAATAAACACAGTGTGTCCCCCACAGCCCACACTGTTACCTCTGCCTTGGCTATAGTCCTGTTAACTGCTCTCTACCGTCATGGGGGCGGGGCCCGTAGAGCCATGGTGATTGACTGACAGGTGACCAGGCCCTGGAGGGGCTATATCCTCACGTGGCCTTCTGAGACCAGACACTGCGGAAGTGGAGACCATGCCTTTTGAAATTCTATCACCTTATCTTTCCTGGAAGCAGCCCTGGCCCCAGAGCCCGGGCAGATGTGGTTAGGGACTGAGGCCAGCATATCCCACAGGCTGGATCCCCCTCCCCTGGCATCCAACTATTGCTGTAGCATAGCCACTGAGCAGAAGCTGCCTCCCCCAAGACCCCAGCCCCAGGCATGGGGCCTTTCCACAGCCCAAGCTGGAGGCTCCCCTGGCCACCCAGGAGCTTCCCAGCAGCAAGGGTGCTGGTGCTTTTATTGTCCCTGTGGGTTCTGTTTGTTTTGGCCTGTTAGGATTGGGGTGGGGGAAGAAGAATTTGAGATTTTTATACATTGCTTTAAAGCATTTACTCGTGGACTGCCTGCCGTGGCTCAGTGAGCACAGGGACTTGGGTTCAATCCCCAGCAGCAAATGAAACCGTTTACTTGTGGCATTTAGTCACAAAGGCATTTCACAGGGGTGAACCTGGTGGCAGAGGACCGTCTCCCAGGTATGTAGCAGCACCAGTTACCTGGGCCCCACCTCAGCGTTACCTGCTGGCCTGCACTTCTCTCAGCCCTCCTTTTCTTCTCTGTTTTGAGATGGGTCTTGCAGTGTTGTCTGGCCGACCTGGAACTCCTGGGCTCAAGGAATCCTCATGCCTCAGCCTCCTGAGTAGTCTTGACACAGGTGCTGCCTGTAGTCATACTGCGTTATGTGAGCGTCTGTGTATTTCTCAGCAGGATTGTTAACCTTGCTCACCTTTGAGGGTTTCTACGTGAAATCCCATAGTCCTTATTTTGTGGCTGACTTTTCTTGTTTAACATGGAGGATGAGAATGAAAAAGGTTTTTGTATTGCGGCACTATTCACAATAGCCAAGTTATGGAAACAGCCAAGATGCCCCACCACTGACGAATGGTCAAGAAAATGTGGTATCTATACACAATGGAATTTTATGCAGCCATGAAGAAGAACGAAATGTTATCATTCGCTGGTAAATGGATGGAATTGGAGAACATAATTCTGAGTGAGGTTAGCCTGGCCCAAAAGACCAAAAATCGTATGTTCTCCCTCATATGTGGACATTAGATCAAGGGCAAACACAACAATGGGATTGGACTTTGAGCACATGATAAAAGCGAGAGCACACAGGGAGGGGTAAGGATAAGTAAGACACCTAAAAAATTAGCTAGCATTTGTTGCCCTCAACGCAGAGAAACTAAAGCAGATACCTTAAAAGCAGCTGAGGCCAATAGGAAAAGGGGATCAGGAACTAGAGAAAATGTTAGTTTAAAAAGAATTAACCTAGAAGGTAACACACACGCACAGGAAATTAATGTGAGTCAATGCCCTGTATAGCTATCCTTATCTCAACCAGCAAAAACACTTGTTCCTTCCTATTATTGCTTATACTCTCTCTACAACAAAATTAGAGATAAGGGCAAAGTAGTTTCTACTGGGTATCGAGGGGGTGGGGGAGAGCGGGAGGGGGTGGAGTGGGTGGTAAGGGAGGGGTAGGGGCAGGGGGGAGAAATGACCCAAGCCTTGTATGCACATATGAATAATTAAAAAAAAAATGTGGAAAGGTAATCCAAAAAAAAAAAAAAGAAAAAGGTTTTTGGAGGCTTTGTTTATTTCAAACATTCATTTTTCTTTTTTTGGTGGCACTGGTATTTGAACTCAGGGCTTCACGCTTGCTCTTGCCACTTGAACCACTCCACTAGCCCTTTATTGTATTGGGTATTTTTAAGATAGGGTCTTGTGAACTCTTTGCCCGGGTTGGCTTTGAACCATGATCCTCCTGATCTCTGCCTTCTGAGTAGCTAGGTTTACAGGTCTGAGCCATTGCAAACTGCCCCTCCCCATATTCATTTCTTGTACTTTGGGAAGGTGAGACAGAAATAGGTAGGCACTAATTGGCCTTAAAGGGTTTCCTGTATATTTTCCTTTGAAGTTTTCAGGGCTCAGTGGGCAGGAGGTGGGAAGACCAGGCCTGGATGTTTACCCCAGCAAGACAGGAAGTGCTGGGGCCCAGGCTTCTCTGCTCCAGGGACACCCTCCTCTAGGCTGAGCCTGGTAGGCTCCAGCAGTGCCTTTTAGGGGATTGGGAAGCCACTTCTGTGGGGTTAGGGTCATCGAAGCAGCTGGCACCTGTGTGCACTGACTGCCTCGGAGGCATCCAAAGGTGCAGCTGTGCTGCTCTCTTAAATCAAGCGCCAACACACAGTACCCTGCAGGTCTTGCCCACCCAGGTTTGACCCCCGGGCTTCTGGTATCTTCTCTGCCTGTAGAGAGAAACAAGTTCACTATGGCTGTGGGGGGCAGGGCAGAGGGACCCTGCCACTCTTGACAGCCATCCAGGCACATGTGTGGCTGTGTCCAGCCCTTCCTTTGACACCAACCACCCGATGAGGAGGGCATCGGGACAGCTGGAATTGAAACAGGGTTCTGAAGGACCTGAACAGGGTGGCCTGGTGCAGTGAATGACTGTGCCCCACACATGGCCGCTGTGCTGTCCTGGGATTCTGCCCCAGCAGGATGCTGTGGGAGTGAAGAGGTCCTTCCCTGACTGACGGAGAATGAACCCTATGTTCCCCCTCCTTTAGCTCAGAGAACAGTGACACGTGGGGCCCTTTCTGTTTGCACTGCCCTTTTGTGGCCCTGAGATGTCCCCAGCTGATGTCACTAAAACCAACTGGCCAGAGACAGTGTTTAACTCAGAGCCTAACAGGCACTCGATGAAACTCAAGGTACACAGAGACTGTTGGGTGCCAGATGGCTGCCTTCACATGTCACTGTGGACCTCAGAGGAGAGGACAGCACAGCCAGAGAGGAGCAGTTTCATCTAGGCAGCGGGCAGAGCCTGGGGATGTTGTCCTTCTTGGCTAGGCCTCCCATCTTCCACCACGCAGGGCTGTGGTCTTCCCCTCGCTCAAGACGCACACCACATCCACCTCAGTCAACCTAGACTGTGACTTAGAGACTGCCTGGTGGATGTCACAATGTCAGAGTCTTTGGAACTCGGCCTGTGCTTTCAAGGCAGTGTTCTACCACCTGAGCTACTCTACTAGCCCTTTCTGAGTTGTTGATTTTGGAGATTACCGTCTTGCTCTATGATTTGGCTATGCTGGATTTCGATCCTCCTATTTGTGCTTCCCTGCATAGCTGGGATGACAGGCACACTGTACTACACCCAGCCATTGGTTGAGATGGGGGGGGGGTCTCAATTTTTTGCCCAGGCTGGCCTCAAACTGTGATCCTCCCCAATTTCACCTGCTGAGTGGCCAGGATTACATGCTTCAGCTGCCATGCCCAGCTGCTTTAATTTTTAAAATGGGCATAGTGTGACTGCGCACACCTGTAATCCCAATACTTGAGAGGCTGAGCAAAAGGATTAGGAGAGGCCAACCTGGGCTACATGGCCAGAGCAGGTCTCAAAACTGTCAAAAAAAAAAAAAAAAAAAGGTGGGGGAGAGGGGTGTTGGAGATGTAGCTCAGAGGTAGAGTGCTCTTGTGTGTGGGGTCTTGTAGACCCCAAGTTCTGTCCCCAGCGTTGCAAAAAGTGTGTGCGGAGGGAGAAGATGGGGCTACTTGACCCCTTTCTCCCCAACTCCATTCCTAGTCACCCATTTAGGGATGCTCCCCACGCTCTGCCTTCTGCTTCCACTAGGGGTCACCCCTGCCCCTGCCGATGCGGTACCTGGGGGCTGAGCACAGCTAGGACAGATGGGGGTGGCTGGGAGTGTCCCAACCGGCTCGTATTTCCAGACCAACCAGAGGAGCCTAACCCACAGACCTGCAGCCTCCCTGGGCTGGCTCAGGAGCTTCCGGGCATCTGGAATCCATGTTTTTAAGACCCAGAACACGAACTGTGCCACAAGCCCACACACTTCCAATCTGCATGAGGAGTGGGGCAGGTGGCCCCTCCCGGCTGTTCAGGGAAGGAGGGCCCTGAGGGGGACTGGGGAGACACCACCCAGACTGCCAGAGACTCCCCGGAGGTAACCAAGTCCAAAAAGAACGCTGCAAATGTATTTCCTTGATCAATCTTTTGCTGACAGCCTAGAAGGGAGGGTTTCAGATAGGTCAGTAACTGTCATGAGAATCCATGGTTTTTGTTGTTTATAGACAGGGTCTCACTATGTGGCCCGGGATGGTCTTGAACTTGAGATCCTCTTGCCTCTGTCTCCTGAGTTATGGGGTTACAGGCATGTGTCAGGGGCACCTTGGAAGCCAGTCCCCCAGACACTTGGGGCAGAGGCTGTGTGTGGCTTACCGATGACTTCCCCTCCCGCCCCTGAGAGCCTGCTGACACTTGGCCTGGGCAGACCTGCCCTTGCGCCTGCTGTGTGTGGCTGTTAATATTTATTTCCTGGACAACCACCCTCACACAGCCCCAGAAACCCTTAGGAAGCAGAGGTGTGGGTACAAACTCGTCACCATCTTGCCTACAAAGGCAGGAGTGATATTTTGAAAGCCGGCTAGGGAGCCAGGGTCTCTCACCACACATGGCCAGTGAGCATAGGGAACAAGGCCCCAGCCTTTTAACCTTTCCCCAAAACAGCCCATGGTGGCTGGCAGCTGCATGGAGAGTGAGTTCCGGCCAGGCCACTGAGCACCTGTAACACCCCATCACCAACACCACGGAACACGGTCCGCCTGCACCCCTCCCTCATGCAGTAAGGTCTCTGGAAGCTGGAGGCCTGCTACCTCCTAAAGTCTCCCCAGATCCCGAGCTGAAGTTCACACTCATGTCTGACGGCCTCTCTGGAGGGTAGAAAGGGGTCTCCAGCTCCCTGGGTCTCAAGCCTGTCCCTGAGCGCACGTGACTTGCCTTGGGCTTATGTGGGCAATCGTGGGAGAAGGCTGGAGGCAGCCCCTCAGCCCTGGGGCTTCTGATGACACCAGACAGCTTCTGTACCTGAGGTCATCCCTTCATACAACAAGAGTCGCGTGAGTCTACGCCAGAAGTTACATTTTATTTAACCTTCAGATGATTAACATATAGTTACAAGGTCAATATGAGCCTCGCAGTGGAAGCACTTCATTTGGTTTAATTCCATCTCCAGAGACAAATGGGCAATTCTAGGACCTTTATGGCAAGGGACCTTTTCGGCACTGTGACACCTCTGAAGTTGAGAATTAGTGCAACACACACACGTGTTTAAAGGTGCTCCATGTTGGGTTAAAACAGTTGGGATCATTACTATTAAACAGGCTTTTCGGTGTTATAAGTACAGGAGGCAGAACTAACAAGAAACATGTAATCAGAATTTCTGGAAAAATACTTGCATTAACATAACCTTTTGATGCTGCGCGAATCCTCTACCATAATGACTGATGTCACCAAAAGGCAATGAAGGCCTCGGTGCTGTGCTGATTAGACAAGCGCCAGTCTGACCCCGAGCTGAGCATGACCGACCTGGAGGGAAGGCCCATCCCGCCTCTGCGAGCCTCTTTATTTTCCTCATCTTGCAGAAGAAACGCTGTGTAAATGCACATCTCCTATTGGATTTAACAGTCATCAAGAACCGAAGTACTGCAACTTACACTCTTTCCCTATGTTGCAAGGAATGAATGTATCCTGACCCATGACCCAAAGATTGCCGAGGCTCTGAGATCAGATTGGAAAAAAATATTTAGCGTTCTTGGACAGTGGACGGTGTGGAGTGTTGAGTGGTGAAGTCCAGAGGTGCCAGCGTGGAGTGGCTGGGACACTGGGACCAACCGTGCCCTGCTTGGTCTTCACGGTCCTATTCCCTGGGCACATGGCTTCAGTCTCATGTGGCAAGGGTCCTTTGTGACTGCCACCTACTGCAGGGAACAGAAGCTGGGGCTCATGGAACAGCCCTGCAGAGGGCTCAACAGGCAGTTTTAGGTGCCCTGGCTGTGCCTCACTTCTGGCCTCATGCTCACTTGCTCTCTCGCTTGCTCATTCTTAGGCCTGCAACCACTTCTTCAACTGCTGACCACATGGTATTTCCTTGCTGAGGTTCTGCTCATAGCCTGTTGACACAGCCGCTCTAAAGGGTAGTTGTGGTCAACCCTTGTGTCCGACGGCTCATTTGCGTGAGCCATGAACAAAGACAGGCCCTTAGGACCTGTCCTTTCCATCTGGTCCCTGTGACTCCCATAAAACTCCCCTCTTCACCTCACCTCACCTCAGATTCCCATACATCAAGAACTGAGGATATGTGAGGTGGCTGCCCAGTTACTGCATGCCACATAACAGAATAAAATGCATACTTGTCACTCTTGTGGACATTGGCCATGTCTTCCTCCTGATTCTTTCTGCACTGTAGGAGGAACCCTCACAGCTCTAAGGTGTGAGCAGCCAAACTGTGTGACCTCTGGTTTCCCTCAGAGATCTGGACAGGGAAGGAAACAGTGGGACTGGCAGAACACACAGAAGCCACCTCAGAGCAGTGGCCACAGGATCACTTAAAGGACCACGAGGCCCCAGGTCTTTGGTGATGCATGTGCTATGATCCTAAAATGCTACTCTTGGGATTTGTGAGAAGCAGAGGCCTGCTTACCCTGAAATAACAAGCCAGTGCCAGGTGGACATGGGTCATAGGGTGCCAGGACCACACTTCTCAAGGATCAGGTGGTGTGAGCCGGGATGTGACCGTGGGGCTGGCCCACAAACTAAACTTCCAGTGTGGACATTCTCAGGCCACTGCAGGCAGGGCTCTGGACCAAAGTGGGAGAGAGGGTGGAGACTGTGCGCCCGGACCCTTTTGCAGAGAAAGCATGGAAGGGGTCTGTGCTGAGGAGGAGGTGTGAGTCCCCAGCCAGGAAAGGCCCCTGGGTCATCAGCAGAACAAGGACAGGAGGAAGCATTTGCTGACCACACCGAGGGACACATGGATGACGGGGGCACTCAGTCCCCACTGGCGCTCCTGGCCCTCCTTGTCCAGATTCTAGGAGTCGCCCAGGAGCCCAGGGACGACGACTTCACCAAAGGCACAGTGTGAAATGTGCAAGGACCAGCTAGGGTGAGCCATGGTGGGCTGGGGGCCAGGGAGGAGAAGGGAGAGGCGGACGCACGTCTAGCTGTCTTCGTGGTCTGCACAGGTGGGTAATGGAGCGATGGATGACCCCTTGTCAGGGGCAGAGTGAGCCACAAGTAGCATGCTATAAAGAGAAGGGGGGAGTGACAGCAGTAGGGACCAGGCTGCAGGCCAGCAGGATGGCGCCCCAGCCAGCCCAGGCAGAGGGGCGGCGCTGGAGGCCTGTGGGGACAAGCAGACCAGACCGATGGTGGCTCCTGGGAAGGCTTGCGGGGCTCTGGCCGTGGGCACCACCTTTAGGAATCTACAATACAAGAAAGAGAAGAAAAACCCTGTGTTAGAGAGAAGGGCAGCTGGAGGCGGGCATCTGCAACTGGCTGCATTTGCTCTGCCGGGAGGGGGTGTTTACAGGAATTGGTTACCAGGGTACCCCATAAGGAACTTTCACGGTTTTCTCTCCAGTCTTTAGCTAGGCCAATAACTTTCCCCATTCCACTCATTTTTTTTTTTTTTTTTTAAAGATGGTCTTGCTATATAGCCCAGTCTGAACTCAAACTTACTATGTTATCCAGGCTGGCCTTGAACTTGAAATCCTCCTGCTTCCGCCTCTCCCCACCCCACAGCTGGGATGACAGATGTGCACCACACACCCAGCATTTACTTTTGAGAGACATAAAGGTTTCTCAGAAAGATGTAAGGGACATAGGGTCCTGTTCACTCTCCCACTGAAACGCTTGGTTTCTTAGTAGGAAAGTTTAAAATCTTTGGTGAAAAGGGGAACTTTTCCTTCTGCTCACTCAGCCCAAAACAGTGAAAGTTCTTCTTTGGAGAAGGAAGAAGAAAGGGGTGGCAGACTCTCTGAGCCCAAGGGACACACAGGTAAGAACAGGGAGGACAGCACCACTTAAGGGGGGGAGGCAGAATTTTTTAAAAAGCATTTGGTTATTAAATTTCCCATTACTAAAGATGAAAGAGTTAAATATTCATTACAAAGAATGATTTTCTTGGAAAGGAGAAAAATCACTTAAAATACACAACACTGAGAAAAATATCACGTTTATTAGAGAGGCAGATTCAAGGGTACAAGTAGAAAATGCCAGACAGATTCTTTTCTTTTAGGATAAGAATAGAAAGAAACAAGTCATGTGGCCAGATTCAAACAGAACTTACTCAGAACCCAAGTGCTATAATAAAGTCAAGTGTGGAGCCGCCAGCTGGGACCTAGCTCCAAAGCAAGAGTCCTGGGGCCTCCCCAGCAGTTATAAAAACAAACAGGTCATTAGCGGCAGAAGAACCAAACAAACATGTAAGAGAATGAAACGTTAAAACAACTAATTCAAGTCATCCTTTTAGTTTTTAGATTGCAGTATATACAAATATTTCTGTTTAACAGAAAGCAATTTTAAAAACAACAAAAAAAACCAAACAAACCCACTGAAGAAGTCACAATCCAGTTGACCAATCGGAGGTTACTCTAAATATTCTGGCGATTACTAAATAGCACATTGTAGACAGCACATACACACACAGGAAAAAAAGTGCCCTGACTTTATTTAAAAAAAAAAAAAAATCAGCTGCTTTGAGTTGTGGGGATGAGGAAGCAGCAGGGTGGGGCGCTGCTGGGAGCTGGGACAGGCGTGTGGCCAGCGTGGGGAGGCTCCTGTGTCCCCACTGCCAAGTTCTAGGTAGATTCCACTAGCTGGACATATCTATCAACAGCTGAGAAACTGCTTTCATTTTAACAGGGAAATGGAGACAAAGTCTCCTGAGTGGAAATGGAAATTCCTGATTCTTTGGCAACTGTTCCAATGTTTTGCAACATTTCAGGGTGGGTGGTGTACTGTAAAGTATCTCTTTCTCCTGTCATCCGTGTAGCAGTGTCCCTCCCTGTCTGTTCTGAGGCTCTCACTTAATAACATAAATTTAAAACTGACCATGAATGTAGGCACCCAAACCAGGCGCCCCACCTTTGCCCTGCCTGCAAGCCAGCTGAGATATTTCCAAATCAAGTTTGCACAACTCCAAGGGCAAAGCCCGCAGTTTCACCAGGCAGGCTTTAGACGGTGCCTGCTGGGCTTGTCAGAGACTTTTTCAGGTTGCTTACTTTATCCAGTTCAGCAGGGAACAGAAAGGGCCGACTTTTGTGTCCCACATTTCCCATTCACCTGGTCACCTGCATCAAGCTGGTACCCTCCGCCTGCTCATTCAAAGGAATTCCTGGGGTCTCAGGGTGCGCAGTGTTCCTGGTGTGGGACCTACAGGGGGCTGACACACAGCCCTGTTGAGGCCCTAGAATAGGTGGCTTTATCCATACTAAACTCATTTGAATGTGTATTTAAATTAGGCTGGGGGTGTAACTATAGGTTGTGGCCCCCGGGGCCCTGGGTGAAGGGTACATGGGATTTCTGTACTATCTTTACAACTTTATTCCAGGACTTGGGAGGATTGCAGGTTTGAGGTCAGCCTATCTCAAAAAGAAGAAGAAAAAAAAAAAAGTCTTTAAAAACCACATACTCAAGTAGAGGTTACTCAATTCCATTTGGGTGATCCTTGTGTCATTTTAAGTGAAACAGCAACAAGTGCCTGTAACTCCTGCCAGGTTCTGGAGCCCGAATGTACAACTGTTGCTTTTAGAATCAGCTTTGGGGCAGGGCTGGTGGGTGGCTCAGTGGTGTAGCACCTTCTCAGCATGCACAGAGCTCTGGGTTCCATCCCCAGCATTGCATTAAAAAACCAAATCAGCTTTAAATTGATTTGTTTATAAAATGAGTCCACAATGAAGAGGTAAGGGCTAATTTTCCTTCTCGAAAGTAGAAAATAAGTAAATAATTTTCAAAGTCAAATAATAAAATCCACGCCCGATGTTTTCATTCCCACCCACTCCTAGCTGGCTCTCTGAGACCTCGGGGTGCACTGTCACAAAGGATTTGGGAACCACCCCATCTGTGCATGTGATCAAGTCATTCCCCATGCCTCCAGCATCAGCACCACGGCCTGTCAAAGTCAACTGCTTCTAAGTCAATCTGCCCAAACTTGGCCAGATTTTGTCTGGTCACTTGGGACCCTACAGACAGAAAAAGCTGACCCAACAAGGCCCTGACAGCAACATGAACCACACGCAAGTGAAAACGCACGCTTCGTGTGCAACAGAACCCGTTCTTTACTACTTCATACCAGGCTGGGAAGATTTTATTTAGGATCTCCTTCCTCCCATGTGAATGACTGTAAAAACTCAACAAACCAGCACAGTTGAATTTATTAAGTTACAAAATGTAACCTCCTACTGTGTCAAGGTTGGGGAGATACTGGTCAGAAACAAGCCAACAGAAGTCTTTTGCACCCCCATGATGTGTGTGGACATTTAAATTCAGAAGTATTAATTAAAAGCTAGAATACAACTATTTTTTTTTTTTTGTTATCTACAGAGGCCACCAAAAGAAATGTTTGTCAGATCTCACATGACACAGCTGTAAATCGGCAGTTGGCACTTTCCACGTAAAATCAAGTGACAGTGGATTACAGCCAAAGCTAGACCAGCAAACTCGGGTGCGCCAGGCCCCCAAGTCCCCGGCCAGCCGCGGGCAAGTGGGCCACAGCCGGCTCTCCGCGGGCGCTCGGCAGAATGGCCTGTGTCAGTCACACTTGCGGGGAGAAACCAGTCCAAGCTTTTAAAAAGTTTTTTTAAGTGGTATTAAATATAGGTCTTAGCACCTTTGGCATTTTTGTCCAAATAGACTTCGACGTATGAAGTGGGGACGTAGCCCTCTTCGTCTTCGTTTCTCCGGATGCGGGTCCAGCCATCACCTTTGTCTTCCTCTATGACGTACAGCGTTTCTCCTTCTGCCACGGAAATGGTTCCTTCATTCTGACCTGAAAAGGCAACAGGGGACTATTTGAGGTTTCTGGGGAGTCCAGGTAGAGAGCAAACAGGGACCCTTGTGATAAAGAAGTCAAGTGAAAAAGTGAGGCTGGTCCAAAGTCTGGTCCCCTTGGACCTCCTGCACGCACTGACCCCTTGCGCACCATCCCTAAGCCTCCTGCTCCCTCATGGAAATGTCTCCATTTCCCTGCAGCTACAGGTCCCCCTCCATGTTGCCCTGCCCCTAGAGAGCACCTCGGACACCCTGGACTCATCCAGCCCTCTTCCTCCTGCTCTTCCAGTCACGGGTACCTCTGCCATCCCAGGGAGGTGACACTGGGGACTGCCTTTGCCTTCCTCTCCTCTTTGTTCCCAACTTCCCATTGGCCCTGAGTCTGAGCAGTTTGTCAACTGCACCATCTCTGTGTCCACCCCTTAACTGAGGTCACCAAGACCCTTGGCTGAGATCATTTCCAAACACCAGCAACCCCTCTGCAATCAGGTTTCAGGACCCCTTAGCTGGGGTAATAGGGCAGGTGTGTGTGTGTTTTGAATGTGAAGTAAAGCTGGGAACATTGAACCTGGAACTTGTGTCCTTGTTTTGTCACAATAATATTTTGTCTGTTAAAGGCACTGAAAAGCCCTGTAGGATCTGTCATGTTCATTTATCCTGGGGCTTCCTAGACTTACTGGAGCTCTAACAACCTCTTTCACATCACCCTTAGTAACACTCCACAGGGCATTGCTTCAAGGTCATAGGTTCGGAGTACACAGCTGCCACTTCAAAGTTCTCCTGTTTTCTAACTGCTCCTTCACATCAGCCCCTGCTCAATACTTCCAGGGGTTTGCCAAATAAAACCCAAATGTTTCTTTCTTCCCTCTCCCTTCTGCCACTTTTTTTTTTTTGAGGTGCAGGGATTTGAACTCAGGACCTCACCTTAAGCCACTCCACCAGCCCGTTTTTGTGAAGGGTTTTTTCGAAATGGGTTCTCGAGAACTATTTTGCCCGGGCTGGCTTTGAACTGTGATCCTCCTGATCTCTGCCTCCTGAGTAGCCAGGATTACAGGTGTGAGCCACCAGCACCCAGCCTCTGCCACTTTCTTTCACATATTCCACTGGGACACCAAAGACCCCACAAGTCCTGCTTCCACCCTTCCTATGTGGCCATGCCCCTGGCCCTGGATGCAGAGCTCTCTCTGTGCTCACTGCAGTGGGGGGGACTCACTCTCCCGGCACTGCGACACTGCCAGTGCCCTCTGCCATGGTGTGCTTGTCTGGTTTTCCTAGGTGGGGGCTTCACCCTCCACCTGCACCCACCTCACCTGCAGGCCCACCCCAGGGCTCCTTACCCAGGAACCTAGTTGATGGAACAGTCAGGATCCCACCCCACCCACAGCTCCAAGCTCTCTGAAAGTGGTTCAGTGTTACGAACCCAGTGTCAAGCAGGTGACAATAGGAATCATACTGAGAGGGGCACAAAAGATTAATGAAGATCAGGAGGGTTTCTAGAAAGTTCTGATTGTGGAGGCGGGTTACAGAGGCTGGAGTGGGCTGGCAGCAATGCTACCTTCGAACGTGTAGAGCGCCTTGCAGGTCCCTATGGCCGGAAGGGGCTCCTCGTCATCGAACTCGTCATCGAAATCTGTGGCCAGCACTTTGACCTCACTCTCCTGGCTTTGCTCCTCTGTGTAACTGCCATCTGGGCTGCTCAAGAGAGGAAGACACACAGCAACTATAGCGACTGAGCCAAGGTCACCTGGGGCCACCTGAGGGCTCAGATCACCAGCCCAGGCTGAATGCAGGAAGAATCACACTCTGTCCAGTTCCGCAATGTGGGCATTAGGAATGGATTGGAAGGGAGGCCACCCCTGTGCTGGAGGCGGTGCCACCGGATACTCTACCTCTCGCGGTCCTGGGCGCAGGTGTTGACCGTCGGGGGCGGCTGGCCGTCATACATCCCGCTCTGCCGACGCACCTGCTCATTTCGGGCGGGGAGCCTGCCTTCCACCTCAGCCAGCCAGGCCTGCAGACGAAAGCCAGGAAAGACTGGGACTGTGCCCACAGAGCGCTTGGCTGTGAGCCATAAGGCCCCCAACTTGGGGCCACCTAAACTGAGTGGGGAGGCCCGGGTGGGGACTGAGACCCTGGACCGTACAGATGTGCTCAGAGGTGGCTGCCACCTTCTCCTCCACAGCTGGAGAAGTGGCAGGAAGCTTGTGGTTACCCATTCTGCCACATGTGGCAGAAAACTCACCACCAGGTGGTACTCTTGGGCTTTAGGCAGCCCTATGATCTTGGACAAGTCACTTCTGCTTCCTTCTGGTTCCCAAGGTCACCCTAGGAAACCCGAGGCCTCTTCCTCTTCCTCTCCCTGTCATTCACGGAGCAGTGCCACAGCACACAGAGAGCGCCCCACACCTGCTTCCCGTACCTCAAATTTTTGGACCTCTAGTCGCAGCTTGTCTATGTTCTGGCTGACTTCTGTTAGCTTGTGATCCAGGCTAGCGGGGTCCCCCATCTGAGGGTTCTTTAGGTAGACGTCTTTCATTTTGGTTATGGCGTCTCTGAAAACATGAATGAGCAGAACATGAATGGTGTTTTCCCACCACTCAGAAAACCATGTGCCTGGAACAGGGAAGACAGCATCTGGGTATGGCTGCTTTATTCTAGAACTTCTCCACACAAGTTCTGTATAACCCATTACAGCTAAATGGCTATAATGTCTCCCTACTGTCGTCAGTGAATGAGAAACAGACCTTATCCCACCAGCTTCACCCCATAAAACCCAAGGGTTTCCATGTGCACATTCTTCATGTCAAGCCAAGACACGCTGCCATCTTGGGTCTCGTGGGCTGCAGGCACGTTCACCTCAGGAAGAATGTTTTAACTAAGAAATGGAATCCCCAGTTGGTGTCCATGAAGGGCCAGAAATTAAAGCTAGATTACACGCCCTTCCTGAAATCACATTTTGGAAAGGGCCTGCAGTAGGCTGAGCGCAGCATCCCTGCGGGTAGGCTCAGAACTCATCTTTGGTACCCAAGAGCTGCACTAAGTAACCCTAGCCTCAGTTGTTAACCCTAGCTTTCAGTTGTTAAAAGTTTTGAGCAAATAACTCTTTGCTGAGGGGTAAGAGACAACTATAAGCTTGGCATAGTGGTACATGCCTGTAATCCCAACACTCAGGAGGCTGAGGCAAGAAGATCGTGAGCTCGAGGCCAGCCTGAGCTACATAATTAATTAAGACCTGTCTTTTAAAAAAAATCCAAGCCGGGCACCGGTGGCTCACACCTATAATCCTAGCTACTCAGGAGGCAGAGATCAATCAGGAGGATCACGGTTTGAATCCAGCCCGGCAAACAGTTCATGAGCCCCTATCTCAAAAAAACTCATCACACACACACAAAAAGAATCCAACTTTAGCGACCACCAGCAAAAGAAAATCCAAACCAATTGAACAATATACACCAACAAATCAAAAGCTATACCTTGAGTCATGCTAACAGGCAGAGGACTGCCACACATCCACGCCGCCTTTCTACCTGCCTGCTTCTTCCTGGACCCAGCCCCTTTGCCTTGTTCTACTTCCTTGCTTTTCTCCCATGACAGGATTTACTTTGTATCATGCTTACTGCTTTCAATCTGCCACCAGAACAGTGGCTCGCAGTGTTACTTTTTTTTTTTTTTATTCATATGTGCATACAATGCTTGGGTCATTTCTTCGCAGTGTTACTTTTTTAACTTCGTATATCCCAAGTCAGCAGTCCCTGGCACACAGGATGCCAACAGATACTTGTTAAATGAGCAAGTGTCCTCATATAAATCATATGATGTCCTGCACACAGGGCCTTCTCTACTTCCTGGCCTCTGCCCCAGTGACTGCCCCACTGCTCAGCCAGTTCCCCCAAGGTTATAAGGCTTCCTTGACTTTACTTCCTCTCTTCCCTGTGTCTCTTGATCAATCTCTCCAAAAGTCTATTGACTTCTTTGACCTTTATAAGAAACAAACTTTTGGATTGTTCATCCTTTCTGTTGAATTATTGTATATTTTTCAACCTGATTTGAACTGTTCTCTCTCTCTCTTTCTCTCCCTCTCTCTTGATGGGACAGGTTTGAACTCAGGACTTCATACTTGCAAAGCCACACTCCAGTCTGTGCTTTCTTCATTATTTCCTATCTGTTTTTTGTTGTTATTGTTTTCTTTCTTCTTTTTTTTTGGTGGTACTGGGGTTTGAACTCAGAGCCTCATGCTTGCCAGGCAGGCGCTCTTACCACTTGAGCCACTCTACCAGCCCCCTCTCTCCTAGTTTTGATGAGTTTAGTTAGCTGTTCTTTTACAAACTTCTGGAGAAGCTCATTGGCTCAGGTCTCTTGGTGACATACATTGAAAGCTGCAGATTTCTTTGTCTGAGCCTGCCTTTAATGTCACCCCAGAAGCTGCTGTTCTGTGTCTACTCCACCACCAACTGTGGTTCTTCTTTGGTCTATGATTGCTTAGAGCCAGGTTTCCATTCGCAATGCCTCAAGTGACACCTGCCCTTTGGTGTTTGTTGAGATGTATTTCACGAAACCAGGGTGTGCTCAGTTCTTGGAAAAGTCTGATGTGGCCTTACACAGATGCATATCCTATTGCTGTTAGGTACATATTAGGTGAGCTTTACTAACTGTGTCATTCCAGTCCTCTGCACTGACTTTCTCTGTGTGTGGTGTGTGTGTGTGGGGTGTGTGTGTGTGATATGTGTAGTGTGTGTGTGGTGTGTGTGTGATATGTGTGGTGTGTGTGATATGTGTAGTGTGTGTGTGTGTGTGTGTGTGGTGTGTGTGATGTGTGTGTATGTGTGTGTGAGAGTTGAGACTGGTCTTGCTATATAGCCCAGGCTGACGTTGAACTTTACATCTCCTCCATTCTTTCACTTTTAACCTTTTGTAGATCGCATGCAAGTGGACTCTTCATTTTTTTTTCTTGGTCTATCGCTTAACTAATCTGTTTACATGCAACACACCAGTTCACTGTATTTTACAAACACATTTGAACAAGGCCCTGGGTTCCCTCACCAGCCACAAGAGAAGAAAACAAACCTTGGAATAAATGAATGATTCAGCTAATTCACTCAGTGATAACATATAGCTGAGTGCTTTTCCAATCAGGATCACACCCCTAATTGATGGGACAGCACTGCTGTTATTACTGTGGGAAGGGAAGGCAGGCACAAGTGAGAAGAGACAGCTCTGGCCAGGGGCGCTTGGGGTAGGGCGCCTGCCTAGCATGTTCAAGGCCCTGGGTTCGAACCCCACACTGAAGTGGGGAAAAGAACTCAGCACCCCGGGCACCCACAGTGGGAGGCTGGTACAGAATCTTCTGTGCGGTTGGTGGTGTGCACGCCATGATGCAAGATCATCCAAATACTTACTAAGAAGAGAAGACCTGAGAACCTGCAGGAAGCTGGCCTTTACCTGTGCTCACGTGCAAAGACAAGCAGATATCAATCCCAGATTTAGGAACCGGCAAGGGAGAGGGCGGGAAGCGTGGTACTGCCCTTCATCTGTGCCAACCCCCCACCTAGTCACCCCTGACAAAAGAAATAGCCAGATGTATTTTGCTCCCCAACTCCAAGGAGAACCTGTTTGTGAAAGAGAATCACTGACGTAATAAAGCAACCCAGTAGCCCATGACAAGGCGCGCGGGCGTCACCCCTCTAAATCTACCAGGGGTCTCCGGCCTTTCCACCTGAACCAAAATTTCTTAATAAGTCAGATCGATCACTCTACCTCTGGTCCATCTCCTTCTGAATCTCTTTATTTAGCTCATCGACTTTCTGTTGGAGCTTTTTCCTCCGTTGTTCAGGTGGAAGGTTGCTGAAGTCCTCAGGCGTGGAACCCTGCAGATGCAGATGTAAGTGAGAAGCCAGAAAGCCCCACGCTCCTCCTCGGAAGGCGCCCCTCAGCCAAGCCTGCAGACTCCCGCCGGGGAGGCAGATGCCTGCAGATGGCTTCCCAAAACGCACGCAGCTTGCCCATCCACCAAACCGAGATGCGAGATCACTGCATGCCGAGCACACAGGTCCCACAACCACCATGTGCTGCACGTACGCAGCCTACCTCGGCCTACAAACGTGCCGAGCGAGAGCTACAGGAAGGAGAGAGGGAGAGAAATACTCCTGACTCCAGTGAGAACCCCTGAATAACATATTTACAGACAGATTCATCCATTTCCGCCCACGGCCCCTCTGCCTGCTGCAACACTGAGGCTTTAAGGAAGTTTATGTTCCCTTAATATAAACCAGTGATAACCCCGGGATCTGCTTCACGTCTAAGCCGTTGCATTTTTCCTAGTCTGAGCACTCCTTCCTGTCTCTTCTCGCAAGGCCAAGTTTCCAGCCCTGTGAAGTGACAGATGGGCTGTTGTCTTCCTCAGGGAATGTGGGTGAATGGACATTCAAAAACTGTCATCCCTCCCTCCTCCCACTCATGCACTCCTCCCTCCACTGCCTCTGAAAGTCGGCTTGCTTCTTTTTGTCCCTGTAGGGGAGTTCAGAGAGATGCCTTCCCACACCTCAAAAATCAATCCCCAGCTAGGTGCCAGTGGCTCATGCCTGTAATCCTAGCTACTTGGGAGGCTGAGATCAGTAGGATTGTGATTTGAGGCTAGCCAGGGCAAATAGTTCTTGAAACCCCATCTCCAAAATAACCAGAGCAGCCAGCCTAGGCAAATGGTTCCTAAGACCCTATCTTGAAAACACCCAACAAAAAAGGGATGGCAGAGTGGTAGGGCACCTGCCTACCAAGTGTGAGGTCCTGAGTTCAACCCCCAGTTCCACACCTCTAAAATAAAATAAAAAATAACCAGTGCAAAATGGACTGGAGGTGTGGCTCAAGCAGCAGAGTGCCTGCTTTGCAAAGCACCAAGCCCTGAGTTCAAACCCCAGTCTCACAAAAGAAAAAAAAGACTCTCTACAGCAAGGGAAATGGGCCTCTGTTGTTTTTACTGTGTCCTAAGTGGATTTCCATATCTTGATTCCCTTTCTAGAACCACTGCTGCCTCTCCTCTGGCACAAGCCTTAGGTGGAAAAAGTTCCCAGGTTTGGGTGCTTGCTTCCTTTTTAGAAAGCAGTGGCTAAACTGGTATCGGGTGCTTTTTCTGACACGATGGCTGTTTTCAGAAAGAAAGAGAAACATAGTCAACTAACCAAGGACAAGCCAGGGAGTTTAGAGAGAGGGATTTAACATGAAAAACCTCAATTTTTTTCAAACAAGGATGAGGCTGGCTTGGAGTGGGGGAGGGGAGCGGGACTGGGGTAATTCAATTCCCAGAATCCAGCTGGATTTGCCAAGCCACTCACAAGGGGACTTGTGACCCAAGCTCCCAGGCTGATTAGGATAAAATGCTGGGCTGCTGGGGGGAGCGAGTGACTCAGCAGACAGTGCCACAAAGGCCACACAGAGACCTTTCGCTAACGTGCTCTAAGGCTCACCGGAAAGACACCCAGGTGGCTGGTGTCCCCGTGCTGTGTGGGAGCGGGAAGGGAGAAGATGTGAGTGAAAGCTAGATGAGGTCGCCTTGGGCCTGCACAGAAATAAGGCCATGTGTTCTTTTGCACAGTCCATGGTGTCACAATCTTAGAAACCAGTATTATTTGCCTTTGGATCCATTAAACCCAAGCACTGAGCTTGGAAGACTATACTCTGTGCTCGTGCTCCGAGTCCTCAAAGCAGGCCAGAGTGTCTTCTAGAGTGGACATTCTAGGTTTCTTAGAGCTGGAATGCAGCAAAAACACAGGATCACCCAGGCTGCTCACAAGGCAGGAAATGTCCTCAGTAGCCAGTGTGCATTCTGTTGTTTGCTGGCCTCGTTCTCTGCTGAGTCCCGTGGAAATTTCTGCAGGGATGGCAGAGGGAAGAGGCTTACGGTCACACTGTCCAGTGCAGCCGCGTGTGGCTACTGGGCACTTAATGTGAGCTGAGTTCTTAAAATGTTTGTGGGGCAGATGTGAGACGTGCAGGTGTAGAAACGGCAGCCAAGACTCCAGAAAGGACAGTGCGGGTCAGCTATCAAAACCCAGATTGTGAAATAAAAAGCCTATCTCTAATGACAAGTAGAATCTAACTGACCACTTAGGTCTTTTCAGTAGACACCCGAGCTTCCGTGTCATGGTTTAAAAACAAATTCCTGTAACTGCTCCCCTAACATTGGACACGCAGGCCAGCAGCTCCTTGCAGACTGACTCACGGAAACTTGGGAATCATGGAAGCGCCTTAGAATGCCACTCCATTCAGTGAGCCTGTGGAGCCAGAACGCCTTTGAACAACACTCTGACCTGTGATTCATTTTGCCACAAGGGGATTTTTATTGCTGGCTGTGAGTCAGTGGAGATTTCTCTGACATCTTTGGAGTGGCCTGGTTTATTGGGTCATGACACACAGGTAGGTCTCCTTTTATACAGTAGTGGAACCTGATGCTCCTAGGCAAGCCCTCCCAAGGGACATGGCCCCATGTGAAACTGTCCCTGGACATTTTTGGTTTTGTACCTAGGCCATGTCTGTACAACACTGCATGTCTTTATTGGCTTTAAAGACATGGCATAGACTGACAGCTCAGTACCAAGCTGGTAAAATGATTTGTATTTCAAATGGAAAAAGTGCCTTAAAATGTCACCTTTCACTGTTGGTGTCCAGCCAAACAGCAGATAAAGGCTAAGAAGGAAACCCTGGCATCTGAGAAGCTCCAATTCCCACATCCATACTGCTCACCAATGGGCTCGTTTAAGCATACAGACCTTTCCTTGTCAGAGAGACCTTGATCAGCATTCTTGGGATTTTATTTATTGCTAGTCTGAGAAGTGTTTAATGAAATTTCCTTCCTTCCTCCCTTCCTTCCTTCTTCCCTTCCTTCCCACCCTCCCTCCCTCCCTCCTTCTTTTCCTCCTTCTTTCCTGGTAGTACCGGGGTTTGAACTCAGGGCCTCAAACTTGCTATGCAGGTGCTCTACCACTTGAGCCACTCCCCTCTTCCTTTCTGCTTTTCAGATAGGATCTTGTTACTTTTGTCCGGGCTGGCTCAGATTGCAATCCTCCTAACTCCTCCTCCTGAGTGGCTGTGATTAACAGCATGTACCACCCTGCTCAGCTTGTTTTGTTTTTGGAGATGGGGTCTTGCTCATTTTTTGAGATAGGTTTTTGCCTGGTCTGGCCTTGGACCACATCCTCTTACCTCTACCTCCCAAGTAGCTGGGATTACAGCTATGACTCAAAATACACAATTTCTTTACCGTTGGGTCAGGTGCCAAATTCAGAGTTGGGTTGGGACAAGGCTGTATAACCACATATGTGTACATATGTGCACACATACTAACGCATGTATGCACATATGTGTACATATGTGCACACATACTAACACATGTACTTATGCACACACACTAACGCATGTGCAAGTGTCCCATGTTGTCAGCATAGTATTGTAAGGGCCACTGTTATTCCTGAATTACCGTTAACACTGTCCACTATTTCAGGACATTCTCAGCTATTGTGTATGAGAAGATTGTGCAACTTCTCCCATCACTGGACATAGTTACGGTTACGGTGGTTAGGAGTTTCCTCTGATAAATTTAACGATTAGTCTGACTACTTCTACTGCAATACAATGAGGTAGAAACAAGATGGCACACTGAAGTGAAAAAGGCTTAGGGTTTTCCACTGTCCATAAAACCATCTTGTGGGCTCCTGCATCAGCTATGCACCAGGCACACATCTATCTTTGCAGCACCTGGAAGCTTCCATGGTTTTCCCTCCTCCCCGGTTGCCTCAAACCTGAGCAATCACTGCACGGTGTCACTGTGTGTGACTCCGCCAGGTTCCCAGCCTTTTCCATCTGCTTCTATGGCTCCCAAGAGGAGTGTCTTCTAACCAGTCAAGTTCACTTTTAATTAAATGATCCAATAAGTACTCCCTGATTTTTAATATTTCTGTTTATATTTCTATAGACAGTTTATCAACATTAGTCATCCTCTTAAAGCCCCCATATTAAAGAGAACCAAGTCATGGGTTAAATGTTAATTTTCTTAGCCACCTGAAAAGATTAAGACCGTCACTATCAGATCTAAGCACCTGATAAATGCCAGCGGAAGCACCCACCAGAGAAACACAGGTGAACGGTTAATTTTGAAGCTAGTTTGCGCATGGCACAGCACCACAAAACACACACCACAAGCCTGATTAGACTCAGGACATGCATGGGTCATTGTGCTTACCAGCTTGAGAGAAAGCTTCATGTGAATATTGAAGAAGTAACGGGGAGGGAAAGAGAGAGGGAGAAAGAGAAAAAAACACATCAGAAGGGAGGAACTCCGTGGTTCCATGGCACCAACATGACACATGGATTTACCCGCCGATGTGGGGAATGACCTGCAGCAGATCTGTGCGAGCTCACAGGAAGGGCTGATTGCTTGAGGTGACTTGCTTGGCTGCCTTGGTGGCAGAGCAAAGAAGACAAAAGCATGTCACAGGAGTTTCTGTTACCACTGTGTATTGGTCACCCCAGCCTGGATGCAAATGAAAGTAAGCTTGCAACGGGTGCGGAGCAATGATGATGAAGAAAAATAATCACCTGCCTTGCTTCCCTGAGTTTCCCCCAGAATGTTTTACACAGACTGAAAATTTTTCAACACCAGTCACTTCCATTATGTATGATATTTTTATCTTAAGGAACTCTAATATGCATGAAAAAACCCTGGCAGTTTTTTGAGGGTGTGTGTTTGAAACAGGCTCACCATGTGGCCCAGGCCAGCCCTCAACTCTTCTGTTTGTTTGTTTGCTTTTTTCCCCTTTTGAAGGTGTTGGGGTTTGAACTCAGGGCTTCGTGCTTGCTAACCAGGTGCTCTATCGCCTGAGCCACTCCTCCAGCTCTTTTTGCTCTGGTTGTTTTGGAGATAGGGTCTTGCTTTTTGCCCAAGCTACCCTGGACTGTGATCTTCCTAGTTTCACTCTTCCTGCCATCACTGGGATTAGAGGAGTGTGCCATTACACCCAGCTTTTTTCCATTGAGATAAGGGTCTCATGAACTTTTTTGCCAGTGGTTGGCTGGGAACTGTTATCCTCCCGATCTTAGCCTAATACCTTTGGATGACTGGTGCACATCACTGCGCCCAACTAATTAGAGATGCGGTCTTGTGAACTATCTGCTTGGGCTGGCCTCGAACCTTGATCCTCTAGAGCTCAGCCTCCCTAGGAGCTAGGATTACAGGCATGAGCCACCAGCTCCTGGCTATGGCCTTCAACTCTTAAAACCTCCTGCCTCAGTCTCTCGAGTGCTGGGATTACAGGCGTGAAACACTCCCAGTGAACCTTGGCATTTCTTAAAAACCATTAAGACAAACTCTTAAATTGGTGAGTGAGTAACCAAGGACTGGAAGCTGTTGAGACATGACTGCAGGAGTCAGAAGGGCTCTGGCGCCAGGCTGGAGGCAGAGGGGTGTGGCTCTCTCCCGCCTGCACGCTGGAGGCCACCTCCTGTGCGGTGAGGGCATCCTCTGAAGCTTGCTATTGAACTCAAGCCCTGTGCACAGGGTCCTTGCAGCATGTGGAAAATGATTAGGAATTGCCACTCTTGAAAGCTACCTTTAGGAAACAGGCAGCCAACTGTCTCTCTACCAAGAGGCTCCAGGCCGTGGATTACCTGGTAATTACCAAGCCACAACAGCTGCATCCTGCCGGGCCCGGGTACCAGGACGGCATAGCAATGGCTGGATTCCAAACACATTGGAAGACACCGCAGAAGTAGAACAAGAAACGTGGTTCTGCCCTGAAGGTGAGACTTGCTCTCGGGCTACACAGCAGCATTTTGAGAGTTTGGAGTGTGATATTCACTTATATGTATATATTGGGGGACAAAATACCAAAGGAAGTGCCCTTTGATTTTAAATTGGGTGGGTGGCTGGGTTAAAACTCCTTAACCAGATTAAAAAATTTTAATTCTTAACATTGACACTTCTTTGTAAGTAGGCAATAACCTTTCAAAGAAATTGTTCCTATGAGGGAAAAAAGCGATTTTAAATAGGAAGGAAACAGCAAGGTAACTTTTGAAAGCAAAGGTGTACACAGGCACATTTGTGTGCTCCAACCTAGGCAGCGGACGTGAACTCTGAGCCTCCTGCGAGCTTCAGCACAGATCGACCCATCACAAGTTGAGTTTGTCGTACAGACAGACAACATTCAAGGTGCAGGGCACCACGCTCCCCGGTACCTTCCCCACAAAGCACACCAGCAAATACAGATCGTGTCTGGCATTGTGGACTAACACTGCTAACTCAAAGAGCCACCTGGACTGTTTGTTCTCTACTCCACTGCTTCTCTTCCTTGAAATGATAAGAATTTGTTTCTTATGTGTTCCAAAACCAAATTTCTAACATCAAAACTATAGCATAGTTCACTTCAAAGAAAATGCACATCATTAGGATTAAACCTAAATCCCAATAGAAATAGGAAATACTGACCCTTCAAATTCAATTTCCTCAAGTGGATAGAGACAGGTCACTTGTAAAAAGTGCCATCATGGTGTACAAAATGCTTTTTACAATTAGAAATCAGTTTTGGGGGGTTTATTTTGTTTTTCTTTTTTCTTTTCTTTTTTTTTTTTGAGGTACCGGGGTTTGAATTCAGGGCCTCATGCTTGCTAGGCAGGTGATCTACCACCAGAGCAATACCCCCAGCCCTTTTTTTTTGCTTTAGTTATTTTTCAGGTAGAGTCTCACGTTTTTGTCCAGGGCTTGCCTTGGACTGTGGCCCTCCTACCTATGCTTCCCACATATCTGGGATCACAGATATGTACCACCAGGCCCTGCTCATTGATTGAGATGAGGTCTCGATAACTTTTTGGCCGGGCTGGCTTCGAACTGTGATCCTCCCTATCTCCACCTCCCGAGTGCGCCGGTTTTTCACCTTAAGTTGTAAGGCAGCCAATCAGATCACTGAGTATTAGAAAGCAAACCTCTGCTAGGAGAATCACCAGTGCATGGCTAGACACAGGAAGAAGCTGTCGGGTTCAGGCGACAATTAAAGAGGTTTGGGAGCCACAAGCGTCAATAACACATGAGGGACAAAGCCAGCGTGTCCATGCGTTATTGGACAGTCACAGGTACTAACCTCGAGTGCAAAGAAAGGGGACGGTGAAAATAAGTGGCTAAGCACGTATTCTGAAGTGGAATGGAGCGCTGCTCTGTTTGGTGGGGTTCACTGTTGTTCTCAGGCGCTAAGGCCTGTGGATCCACTTGTCACCAATGTGGGCGTGGAACCCTCCCACATCCCACCACCATCTGCAAAAGCGTCACTGCCTGTGACTGCGCCTTGCAGCTGTGTTTTATGGGTAGAGTTCTGCCATAAAACGCTCAGTGACATCTCAGATGGCAGTCACAATCCCTTTAAAGATTTTACCAGAACCAGAATGGAAAGGGAGGGAAAACCAAGAAACCTGGTTCACTGATGTTGTTAGGACGTGTGATGCTTTTAGGGAACTTGCTTTCTTTTTTCATGCAAGTTTTTTGGACAAAGTAGCCACCGAATTTACATATTTACAGAGTTGAACTCCCCTCCCTGCTCCCGCCCCCGAGGTCCTGTTCCCTCCACTGGGAACTTCGTTGCATGGGGTGGAAGCATTGCGGCTGCACTGAGTCCCCAGTCTTGGCGCTGTCAATGGGTTAGTGGCTGTGCCGTGACTGTATGACCTGCATCACAGGGAAACTTACAACATAGTCCCTAGCCTCAAAGGCATACGTGGGTTTCCCTATCGTCCTCTTCATGAGTTCTTTGTGAAAACAGAAAGACTGAGTCTGCCAATAACCAGCGAGAGAATAAGATAAAATAAGTACAATTAAAGTGACCGTGAGATTGAAACATCTGACACACATCTGGAATGCATTTCCAAAGTATTCTCATCAACCTGATGGTGTTTTCCATATAATTAACTCTAAAATGTGGGAGAAATATGCTTCTAGAAGGCCAGAAAAGGAAACTTTCATTTCCAACAATGAACTTACACTTGCTAGATTGCAAACTAAAGACATACTATCTCATTTCCATTTTCTTTGACTTATGCAATGATGAAAAAATAAAGGCCTGAGCTACACCAATCTTTAAAGAAGATCTCTTACAAACAATATCTCATCTTGTTTAATTATTCACAAACAAAACCAGTTATGCTAAGAAACATCTGCAGGCTCTCCTCTGATGACTGGAATCTGAACCTGAGAGCTGCAACGCAGGGTGAATTAGAAGACGGACCACAGTTACACTTGTTATTCTCCTAGGATACTTTACAACTCCATTATCTTTGGCCTGACAGTCTCAAGTTAAAAAGTAGAATGAATGAAATGATAACAATGATGAATCATTTTAGTCATGGAGCATGGGAAATACACACCTTCTGTGTTGAGACTGTGTTAAAGTCAGATCTTTTTCCCCAAATTTTATATTTAAATTTGTGGGTTTTTTTTTTTTTTATGGAAACTTCTTAGTATTTCCTTTTTCTTTGCTTCTTCCTCTCTCTCTCTTTCTCTTCCTCTTCTTCTCTTACCTTCTTCCTAGAGAAAAGAACCTCAAATCTGACCCTAAGAACAGATTGACCAAAAATGAAAGAAGCAAAAGTATTTCTCTCTTTCTTTTTAAAAAGGAATTTGCTGAGCACAGATATGAGGAGTAAGAAACAAAACTCGTTTTGCTGATTATGGTTAAAAAGTCACCAGTTCCTTCTTTCAATTTTCATTTGTTTGTAAGTATTCTATTCTTTCTAGCCATCTTCCTCTCACCTGCATTGAATACTGACATCCTTGGGTTCTGACTAAGCACTTAGAACATCAGGGACACATCCAGTGGCCCACAGACTGCATGATGCTGAGGGAAGCAGGGACCAGAGACAAACAAACACTAAACCACTGTGAATGTAACACGCTTCACCATGAGAGTTGAAGACAGATGCAGATGTACTTATTAGAAATAATACATGGATAATTGGCAAAGGCTTTGGAGTTGCAGTGATGTGTAAAACTTTACAGTTTTTAGCCCTGGTCACAGACTGGAAACTGTTTGATGCACAGTGAGTGGAATTCTAAAAGCCTGCAGAGTCGAGCCAGGTTCCTCAGCTAGTCCTAACAGTAGAGCTTGCACATCCATCATTCATTCCTTAAGCTATGCTCTGCCTTCTGACAGTGGCTCTCTTGACATCTTTAGAAAATTAATTTTCTAATTTTTAATCTGCTATTGCTGAGTAGCCTTCAAACAAGCTCATTTCCCCAACTGAAGTCTTTGTATAAAACTTGTTATCCTCATGACTGCACAGAAGGAAATGTTGATTTAGACTCATTAATAGGTAACAAGCCAGTTATCAATTGTGTGTGTGTGTGTGTGTGTATTTGCAACCTTTTTTGCCTAGAATACTTTTTGTAGACGCAAAGGAACGTGATTGGGAAGTTAGCAGTTACTGCTACCATTCTCCTCGTGTAACTGATTCTGAATCTGAGGCCACCCTCATCTAGTTGGTTATGGTTCACACTCTCTTCTTGGAAAAACAGCACTTAGTTTACAACTAACATGTGGCTTCTTTTTCAAGAAGTGGCCCAAGTACCAGTTGCCTGCGGATCCCCAGAGAAGGGATCCAGTTCCAATTTTTCTATAAGCCAAACTGGTATCACGGTCGATTCCTTCAGACTTGACCAAGTGACTTAGGCACTTGGAAGGCTTAAAAACAGTCACAGAGGGAAGGGGAGAGTAATGACCAATCATTGTATGCACATATGAATAAAGGAAATTAAAAAAAAAAAACCTGGAGGTCATGGACTCTCAAATTCCATGACAGACTCTCTGGCTTTAAATCCTGGCTCCACATTTTCCTATTTTATGCCTCAATTTCCTTAATATGAAAATATTGGTACACAGGCTTCACAGGGGGTCTGAAAAGAAGCAAGTGAGAATTCAGAACAGAATCTAACAAAACAAGGCCTTGATAAGTGGCAGGGTTATTGCTGTCACATCCTTTAAAGAGAATTATAGGTCGTGTGTCCCTTACAGGAAATGCCTGGGACCAGAAGTATTTTGGACTTCTGGTTTTGGAATATTTGCATATACTTAATGAGATATTTGGGGGAGGGGACCCAAGTTTAACCATGAAATTCACTTATGGTCCATTTACATTGTATACACATATAGGCTGAAGGTGATTTTCTGTAATGTTTTCAGTGTACTTGTGGTTGTTTTGGGTGCTGGGGATGGAACCCAGGCCTCGGGCATGTTAGGTCAGTGCTCACCACTGAGCCGTCCTCCCAGGCCGCCATGGATGGGTGCTGATTACAATCTATCAGATGTGGGGAGGTGTGGAATTTTCCATCTGTGTGTCCTGTCAGTGCTCAAAATGTTTTGGATTTTGGAGCATTTGCGTTTCTGATTTTTGGACAGCCTGTGCTGTGTTAAGTGGTGTGTTGTCACCATGTCGTGATTTCACTAAAATAACTTAAGGCACTTCCCTTTCAAGCTCAGGGAGGAGCACTACGTTAATTACGCTCTGTTTCCATGATTACTAAGCAAGCATTTTCTGGTTCTAAGGTTACTTCCAATTCCTCATCTCACATGTCGTTAGTTTTAGAAACCGAATCTGAGTTTCCTTTTTTTGGCGAAACCAAGGTGAAAAACTAATGACTTGAGGTGCTTGAAAGGGGAAGTGAGGAAAAGTCCTAAAACATATCAAAGACAAAAACAACCTCAGGGCTGGCTGGTGTTCTTTTTCCTTCTGTCCATCCATCCATCCTTCATCTTCCCTCTTTCTCTTCTTTCTAGCTATACTGAATCCTAGGTTCCTTTTCTTTTTTTTTTTTAATGTTATGGGAAAACACAATGGATTCATTCACAAACAAAATCAGTTATGCAGCACGAACCATGCAACAGTGCACGAGAGACAGGATTCCGGAGCAGAACTTACCCCACGCTTTAGGCTCCTGAAGCAGTGGATTTTGGGTTTGGAGGTCATGAACTCGTTGAAGCGATGGGAGAGGGGTTCCTTTTGCTGCTTGGGAGACTGGGGGCCGTTGGGAACAGTAGAGGGTGAGGCAGAGGCAGGGGGAGGAGGGGGAGGCTGATGGGGGGATGTTAAAAGGGACATAAGCTATGTGTAAGAGATGGAGCAGTGACAGCAAAATCAGAAACAAGAAGACACAAAACAAAAATAAGCATCAAACAATATTTGAAATCCAAAGCAAGTAAAAACACAAACCATTAAATATTTAGGCCATGGTCCAAAAGAAAGTATGTGAACAGGTGAAATGAGAAGGGGACAAGAGGGAGAGGGTTAGTAAGTAAGGCGACAGAGGAGCGAGAAGTGTGTGACACGCAGCTCATGCAGATGGTCCATGCAAGACGCAGCTCTTGGTAGTTATTCTATGACCAGTTTAAGCCGGAAGGGTAAAAATACTTCTCCACCACCTAAACTAACAGCGCTTGATAGGAGAAAAGGAAAGACCTTCGATGCCAAGGGTGTGAAAACAGTGAGACAGTATTTGGAATGAAGCATTCAGTCATTCTAAGGTTAAAGCAGTAATGTCGCCTTGATCCTATTTTGTGTCGTCAGGTTAACACAGCATGCTATGAAAGGAAAATGGAAAAGGTTCGTGGATACACGTGTTAACATGAGGTCAGAACCACGCCATTCACCCATGATCACAAGGTCAATTAGACGTGCTGACAATGGTTATGGAAGTGTCACGCTGTACCCCTCTCCCAACTGAGCTACCCAGTCTAGAAGGACCGGGGTGACAGGGAAGAAAGGGCAGCAAGGTCAGTAATCTGTTAGTGTGGTGACACAGTAGGAGGGAGAATGTAATTGAACAAGACAGAGGGCCATGGCGAGGGCACCACCACCATAAAAAATGCTGTTTAAGATAAAATAGCACGCTAGTTTGTTTTGTTTTGTTTTTCTCCCTACAGAAACTATGGGTTTATGATCTTAGTTTTAAAAAGACTAAAGACCAGATCAAAATGTCTGCACTTTATCAAACTCATTTTGCACTGGGTCCAAACCATCAGTACCTTATTTTTTTTGATGAACGGCCATAGCTTTCCTTTGGACTTGCCACCGAATTTGAGCTCAGGTTTGCCGTCTCCTCTGGAGTTTGAAAGGCTGTTTTCTGACACGGTACGCTTCATTGGCTGGGTGTAATCCTCAAATTCAATGTCGCCTGGGGGTTCAAATCCTGACTTATAAGCTTCTATCACCAGCTGTGAATCCTGAAATCAAACCCACAGACACACAGATACATCAGGGAATACAGAATCTCATACAGATGATATTCTAGAAAAATTAGACTGATAACAGACTTTTGGCTAGCCACAGATTCATCACTAGAAAGAGTAATTAATTCCTAAAGCTCTATCTGTATCTGAGAGTTAAAGATACTTTCAAGGAAAATTTTTCCACATTTAGAGAAAGAAGTGTTAGTCAAAAACTAAATGTTAAAAACAGAGAAATTGCCAGGTGCTAGTGGCTCACGCCTGTAATCCTGGCTACTTGGGAGGCAGAGCTCAGGAGGATCCCTGTTCTCAAGACCCTATCTTGAAAAAACCCATCACAAAAAAGGACTGGTGGAGTGACTCAAGGTGTAGGTCCTGAGTTCAAACCTCAGTATCGCAAACAAAACAAAACAAAAAACCCCAGAGAACACAATAGACCTGATCACAGAATTCCCTAGAAAAAAGTTATAACACAAATACCTGGCTCCTATTAGAAGGGTTTTTTGTCTTTTTTGGTGGGACTAGGGTTTGAACTCAGAAGCTCACACTTGCAAAGCAGGTGCCCTATCACCTCTAGTACATTTTGCTCTGCTTTTTTGGAGATGGGGGTCTCACAAACTACTTTCCCAGGCTGGCCTTGGAGCAAGATCCTCTCGATCTTAGCCTCCTGAGCAGTTAAAGTTACAGGTGTGAGCCACTGGCACCAGCCGTCAGAAGTTCTTAAAGCAATCAGCATGCATGAAGTCAGAGCAAAAGGCAACAGCTCTCTAATGCTGTGCAGCCTGTGGTTCAAAGAAGTTACTGTACAGCTTAATTTCCTTCATGGATCTATTTGTTCATGGTCTCTCTTCCGTTTCTCTCTACTGTACTCTGAGGACATGGGTGGTGCTGGGGATGATGGCCATGGTTGCTGGCTGGTCAATGAGCCAGTGTAGGCTCTACGGCAGGCAGTCTGTAGGAACTTGGGAGTCCACACCTTCTCCCGGAACCCAGAGGCAAGTGGTAGAAACAAATGCATAAGGAACTCACAGCCACCATGGCTGTGGTGTTGTATATACATAGGCAAACGGACCGACAGACAGACAGCTACCGCATGTGACTTTTAATAGCAGTCTAAGCCCTATTTTCAAATACTCCTGGGAAAGACAGCTTCGACAACTCCAGACTCTCAAGACAAGATGGCATTTTCATTAGCCAGAGTTAGTGTCGTCAGTGCTTGACTTGAAGCTGGCCACAGACTCCCCAACGGTCTTCCAACAGGAACAAAAACAGGCCAGAGGGTAACAGGCTTCACTGCCCAGCCTTTTCTACACCTCCAAATGTCACTTTAAAGCCATGACCATGGGCCATTCTCCATATTCTGCTCTCTGGAAGGTAGATGTGATGGATGGAGCTCCAGGTGCCACACTGGACCTGAATTTGGAGGTCACATCATGGTAAGCAGGGTAATTCTCTTATTACATTTACATAGTCACTCAATCACTGTCAAGTCTTGCTGAAATGGAACTTCCTGCTAAGACTTCCCCACCCCACGCAGGCACTTCCTGTCACCCTCCCCTTTATCTTTTCCAAATGCTCAATGCCTTTCCAACTCTAAATCACATTCTTGCTTGTTCTATCATCACCCGTCTCCTGCATCAGAGCAGGGTGAGTGAGAGATTCACGGATGTGCTAGAAACGGTGCTTATTCTAGAAAGAAACTGAACCAGATTTGGGGTTAAAGTGCATAGGCCTGAGCACCGGATACCACATTCACCATGTCACCTGGGCTACACCGTGACTGTGACCACTCTCCTGGTTGGGTCGTGGTGAGGAGAAAAGACCTGGAAAGAGGCAGATGTTCAGTAAACACTCAGAGAAACATTTTACAAAACTACTGTCTCCTTGGCTCAAAATGAAATTTACAAAAAGGACACAAACAACAGCAATTAAACAGGAACAGGCAGAAATCAAGAGGATGGATGAATGAAAAGGAAAATAAAAACACCCAAGATCATGGCTCAATATGACTGGCTCCGTGAAGAATGGAATCTGAAGAAGCAGATGGACTTGGAAAACACCTCTAAAACAGAAGAGTGTTCTCGAAGATGCAGGGGATGTGAAAGGGGAGGGTTAAGAAAGATAAAGGGTTAAGAAAGATAAAGCCTTTATGTTCTCAAAGAAGAAGCAAAAAAAAAAAAAAAACTCGCAAAAAAATTTTTGACACAAGAGAGCCATGTGGACATCTGGAGAGAGTGAGACAGAGGCCTGCCTGGGCTTTCAAGGAATCACCTTGAAGGTCATGGGAGCCAGAGCACTGGGGAGAATGGAGGACAGGTGATGTCACAGAGATGAGGGGCGCCAGGGCGAACTTGGGCTTTGCAGCCGGGTGACTTGGGCTTTTCTTCTGTGTGCAATGACATCCTGGCTGGATCTGAGCACAGGCAGGACACAAGCTGACTTGTGTTATTTTGAGTTTTGGTGCTGGGGCTGGAACCCAGGGTATGTGCAAGCTCGGTGTGAGCTCTACCACTGAGATGCACCCCGCTGCTGGCTCACTTTTAAAAGACCTCTCTGACCCTGAGGTCTCTGTGTGTTCAGGGCATTCTGAGAGGGACAGTGGGGAGTCTGGTTAGACAGCACAAGAGTGGTCCTTCTCCTTTTGCATAACGATGGTGCCTTGGAACAGGGCAGGGGCTGCAGAGGTGGTGGGAGCTGGCTGGGCTCCGAATGCAACAGAATAGGTGATAAATTGATAGGGTGTGAGAAAAAGGGAGCCATCAGGGCAACTGCAAGGTGTGCACTGGAAGGACAGAACACCATGGAGGAGGCTCTGAGGACTAGGGGAGGGGCGGATGGGTGAGGAAGGCCAGGCTCCGTTTTGGGTGTGTTAACGTTTAAGTTATTTACCAGTCCCCAGAGGAGAAGCCACTGGCAGGTGAGCAGGTGAACCTGCAGTGCGGGGTGGAGGTCCAGGCAGCAAATGCACAATTTATACTCAGTACTGAGACAGGAGTTTACGCTCCAAGAGTCTAGGGATCACTTAAAGGAGTGAATGTGGGGAGCAGAGAGGTCCAAGTCTCCATCGTGGAGGGCCCTGCAGTGAAGTGGCAGGAAGAAGCTCCCAGGAAGCCCCAAGTGGGAGCTTCCTGGGAGCCCCGGGAAGGAGGGGCAGGGAGGGGGTGCCATCTGTTCACATAAGATGAAAGATTGAGCAACATGAAGATGAGAGAACTCTGCAACACAGTGGCAAATGAGGCTTCCATAACAGGAGGAAAATCCTACAAATCTAGATGGCTCCCAATTTCCCAGATAAAACTGACAAAAGGAACAGTGCTGGGGCACACTCTGGGCAACCTTAAAGTTTTAAGGAAAAAGAGTTTCCCTCCTCCTGGAAAATTAAAATCAGGCTGTCTTAGATTTTAATCAGTGCCAGAAGTCCATGAAGCCGAGTCACGACTCACAGGGTGAATTTCCTTCTGAAGGCATAATTTACAAACCCCACCATCACACTTCCCCTCAACACAATTTATTGGTGCCTATTAAACTGTTAAACAGGGGGATCAGAGGAAGTCCCACTGACATGAATTTTTTTCTAAGCTGCTTAAAACAGATACAGAGCCTAGCATGGTGACTCACGCCTGTAATCCTAGCTACTTGGAAAACAAAGATGGAGAGGCCAGTGACATTCACAAGACCCCATATCGATAGCTGGATGACATGCACCTGCCATCCCAGCTATGTGGGAAACAAAAACAGGAGGATCGCAGTCCAGGCCAGCCTGGGCATAAAAGGAGACCCGATTTGAAAAACAAGGAAGGCAGAAAGGGCACAGATAGTTGAGCACATGCCTAGCAAGCACAAGGCCCTGACTTTAAACCCCAGTGCTGCCCTGCACCCCCTTCCCCCCCAAAAAAAGTGAAAAAGCAATCCAAACAGGTGACACTGGTCATTGATCAGGTTTTTAGTCAAGGACAGTTTTGCCTCTTGGAGGACATTTGGCAATGCCTGGAGATGCTTTCTCTGTTTTGCAGTATCAGGGCTTGAACTCAGGGCCTCATGCTTTCTTAGGTAGGCATTCACTTAAAACACTTCACCAGCCTTTTTTTTGTGATGGGTTTTTTTGAGATGGGGTCTCGCAGAACTATTGCTCAGGGCTAGCTTTGACCCGTGATCCTTCTGATCTCTGCCTCCTGAGTAGCTAGGATTACAGGGGTGAGCCACCAGTGCCTGGCTATGGAGATCTTCTCAACTGGGGGATGAGATAGTGTCCAGTGACACACATCCTACACGGTGCAGGACAGCCCCACAGTAAACCATCTAAACCAAAAGAAACCGTGCCTTGGAGGAAACAAAGGCTTTGCTTTTTCCAGAAGTCAATCAGGACTCAAGTCAGGGAGTTAGCTCACCAACTGACAAAAAAACACATCCATTTAATTCTGTAACATCTCAGACAATTTAATGTGTAAATGTGTATTCCACAAAAGGAATTAGGAATTGGCTCATGTTTGTACTCCCAGATATTTGCGAGGTGGTGAGAGGGAGAATGGTGGCTCAAGGCCAGCCAGGCAAAAAGTTTGAGATCCCATTTAACCAACAAGTGGGGTATAGTAATGCACACTTTTAATCCCAGCTACACTGAAGGCATACATAGGAGGATCATGGTCTAAGGCTAGTTGGCCTGGCAGAACTGTGAGACACCCTCTGAAAAATAACTAAAGCAAGAAAGAGCTGAGGGCATGGCTCAAGCGGTAGAACGCCTGCCTAGGAAGCATGAGGTCCTCAGTTCAAACCCTAGTACTGTCAAGAAAAGAATTAGAGTTACATGGAACTAGATCTAAAACGCCGAGAGCTTCATAAAGGAGTTCTCAGTGGTGTCACTGCTACGGAAAAGTTCAGAGATCACGGAAAATACCCCCAGCATGGGGTGACTGAAGGAGGCTACCCTGCAAGGGGTGGAAGAGTGCACCCCAAACACCGCCCCGTGAATGAAGCCACGCCCAGCACTCACGCTTTTCTGATCGATGGATTCGGCGGCCTTCACTATGCCGTCCAGGCACTTGCCCACGATGGGGATCACCTGCCGGTCCACCTCAGCGTACGTCCTCATGGACTCTCCCAGACGCAGGACCCTCCTCTCCTCCATCTCCTGGATTTTCTGCAAAGTCCATGCACAAAGAATATGGCTGCCTCCCACTCAAGGAAGGTGTTCGCTGGCGACACTGTGGCCTCTGCCGAGTTCTCTAGGAGGGAAAGGTCCAGCCAGAGCCACCACGGGCTGATTGTACCTTGTACCACTGGACTAACCTGCTGCATCCACACTTTACCTACTGTGAATATGACTTCAGGATCATATTCTGTGCTCTCGCGTCTCAGAAGCTGCTGCTCAAACGCGTCCTCGCCTGGGCTCCAGCCCAATTTCAGTGAGACCCCATCCCTGTCACTTCATCACCCACACATTCAGGACTCACTTTAGACGTTTCCGCCACCACAATCTGCTGCTGTCCCTAAAGCATTTTGCAACTGTCTCAGTGCAATGCAGGTGGAGATAAACAGACTGACTCCAAAAGCAAAGTGATTGTTGGTTTGGTTTTTCTTTCCTACAACTGAATTTCAAGTCACAACTCCAGATGGGAGAACATGTGTGTGTCTTCTCTCACAAGGAAGGACATCCCTTCCTTCCTCCCTCCCTCCTTCCTTTCTTCCTTCCCCTTTTTCCTCCCTTCTTCCCTCCCTCCCTCCCTTTGGGGATGGAAGCCAGGGCCTCATGCATGCTAGGCAAGCACTCCACTGCTGAGCTGCACCCCAGCCCCCCCATACCATTTTGACAATTTAAAGTGGCCAAAAGAAAACAATCCAAAGGACAGAACTGTCAATTGGTTCAACTCCACAGCTGTATGAATGCTGCTTTGTCTACTAAGGTTAGGTTGGCATTTTTTTGTAGCTACAATGTCCTTGTAAGAAGGGGAGCAGCAATCCAAGAGTAACAGTTGTAAGACTGGATCACACATGCACACACTGCAAGCACAAGCCAAGGAAGTCCGAAAGGCCATCGAGACGGACATTGTATTTCCTTCTTATTGCTCGTCAGTGCTTGACCCAGACACCTTAAACACTGCTGTGGAAGTCTGGCACTGCTCACTTAGAAACCAGGCCTGGCCACATGGTCCAGAAGCAGTGTGGTTCTTCGCAAAGCAAAGCTGCAGTGCGGAGACCCAGGCGGCTTACCTGGAAGATGCCGGGGATGTGTGTGTGGTAGTACTCATGCTGTTCCTGGTTGAACTTCTGCAGGGTGTTGGAATAGTCTGCCTTGCTGTCCTCTGCCATCTGGTGACGGATCTGGGCTTGCTGCCGGGCCTAGGGCAAAAGCGAGAACCTCCTGTTTACACGTGACAGTGACAGAGAAAGGCCTAGAACCCACGCTGGGGCTGGATCACCTCACCTGCACTGCACTTAGCAGCATTTTTTTCAAAAGTCCGTCTTGAATTTGAGTTCACTTCAGGTAAGGAATGTGTGCTTGCCGCAAGCTCACAGCTCTGTGTCTTAACGTGGCTTATACTTTCTACTTTGGTAAGTGACTGTGGCCAGTTACAAATTCATGCTGCCTGCATGGCTGCTGTGGGAACCTCGCCTCATATATTTATATACACACAGTAATTTGTATATATGCTTGTATTTTGTAGGAGGGGAGGGAGAATCTATACATTTTATTTTATTCTATTTTTTTTTTTTTGGTGAGACTGGCGTTTGAACTCAGGGCTTTGGACTGGCAAAGCTGGTGCTCTACTGCTTGAGCCACACCTCTAGTCCATTTTGCTCTGGTTATTTTGGAGATGGGGAGCTTGCAAACTAGTGGCCCATGCTGGCCTCAAACCTCAAGCCTCCCAATCGCAGCCTCCCATGGGCACGAGCTGCTGGTGCCTAGTTACTTCACACATTTTAAAATTCAGTTCCTAGTGAGGTTGCATATGAATGCTTGCTCAGAGTGGCCCTTCCTAAAACCCTGCACTGTATTTATTTTTAGTGTATATTTTAAAGAAGCAATACGCATGGTACATTTTTTGTGCTTTTTAATGTTTTTTTGGGGGGTGCTAGTTTGTGTTTTACTGTATTGCTTTTCTCCTAAAAAATCAATTACAAGACTTATAAATTTGAGGCAGGCATAGTGTCATGTGCCTGTGCCTCCAGCTACTTGGGAGGTTGATCACTTCAGCCATCAGTTCAAGGCCAGTCTGGGTAATACAGTGGGATCCCGTCTCAAAAAAAATTATAAATTTGTTTCTCTCTTCTAATTCATATTTTGGTTAATCACATACCTTAAAAATGGAAGCAAGTTTTGCCAAGCTGCAGAATCAATCTGGGGGTGGGGTGCTGGGGATGGGACCCATGACCTTGAGCAGGTAAGTTCTACTCCAGGCCCAGGACAGAGTTCAAAGCTCAAAGGAGACCGTCTCTGTACTCTAGAGATTGTTGCACTATTAATCCACCTTAGCACATATGAATAATAATAAAAAAAAATCCACCTTAGACACACGTTGCCCTTTAGAGGTCACGTGGAACCATCATCTATGACGCTAACACAAGCTGAGGTCCACACAGCATCAAAACCACCCCCTGCCACACAAAGACACGGCCATGTCCCTGGGTGACTCGGCAAGCTCACGACCCCAAGCCAAAACACAACAGGAATAGGGCTATGTTCCAGCAAACCACACAGCTTCTTATTTGTTCACCTGTTCTCCTGCACCAGTGTTTCAGAAAAATGAAGACCTTAGAGTGGAAGCCAGCGAGAACGCACAGAGGGAGGACAGAAGAAATGCTGAGGTCATTGTCCCCCTTCCTTGTCGTGTGGGTTTTTATCATCTCCACATTCTTCACTGGTTTCCGGCCGTGGACCTGAGGGTTTAACCTGATTCTCGCTTCCGCCACTCATTTTGGGCTATGCATGTTGGGGAAAGTCAAGGTGGTGGCTCAGAGTTGCTTCCTGTATTTTCTTCCCTGTTCCAGCATTAGCACTTCCCAGTGAAGGTACCAGTATCAATAATCCCAAACACATCCTTATTGCCGGAGGGTTTTTGGTTTCTTAAGGCCCCTAGATAGCTCGGTGCCATTTCATCCACTTCTCACATAACTGTGGTTTATTTTACCTGCCACGCTCTTCCTCTTTGCTGCTGGCCGGTTAACTCCCTTCCTGACCATATGTTCTGGCTTCTGCTTCCCACTGTGCCCACTAGTACATATATGAACTGAGTCCCCGAAATGTTAATCCCCAGCTACCCTCAAAATTCCGCCAGTCTCCAGTACCCTCCTGTTAGAATAACAGCTTTCCCTCCTGCGAGCAATCCATCTGTTCCTCCAATGTGGCCAGGACAAAAACCCCTTTAACTCTTTCAAGTACCTTTGGTTTCGTTGTTCATCATTTTGCTATGATTATTTAACATAAAAAACCAAGGAAATTCCCACCTAGACCTCAAATTTCTAAAACATTCTGTTTCATTTCCACACCGCCCTCAGGAAGGCTCACAAAAGTCCACGGGGGAGGGGGGACCGCCTCATCTCTCATGTAAATAACAGAAAGAACATGAGGGTTTCCATATTTATTTTGGAGAAATGACTCTCCCTCAGGGAACTTTTTTCTTTTTTCTTAGCATGTGTTAATTGCACCTGATGGTTCCATACTGCACTTTAAAAAATAGCTTCAGTACTGAACCAGAGGTTAAAGCTCCACCGTGCTTAATACATGTACACACTGAGGAACCCCCACGTGTGCAAACACGTGCACACACAGGCGCTTCCTGACATGAATCTACTCATGGCATCCGTGGAGTATTTTACTCCTGAGAGCCGAACGGAGCTCTTCCGGCACCACTCGGAGGCCACGAGGCTGTGATCCTTCTCTCGCCGGCTCCCGGAATTCCTAATAATGGCTTAGCTTGACTCTGTAACTGCCTTTGGCAGTTTATTAACTGGTGATAACTTCAGGATATGCTTTGCCCAGTTCCACAGAGCAATCCTGAAAACAACTCAGGACGGCAAGATGTGAGCTGTAGAAGCAGGCAGGTAAGGAAGGCCATGCCAGCGTGATCCAGCCTGGGCCGCTGGCCGAGTAAAGAAAAGAAACCGGACAACGCACGTGCGGTGGACAGGTCTACCTTCCACGTTAGCCCTCTGGGAGTTTCTTCTCGAATGCAAATGCCTGGACATAAGGTGGCAAAGCCTATGTATTTCTCCGGGCTGGCTTCTCCCTCTCACCCGGAGGCCAAGGAAGCACTCAAGGAAGCAAAACACCGAGTGGCACATTCTGCAGAGCGGGCAGGAAGTCAGGACTGTCTTTTTCTCAGTCCAGCACGCAGCTGCTTTGAATTAGTACCCACGTCTGCAGCTCAGGCCTAGGAACGTGCTGTGGTTCTGCCCGGTTTCCCTAAGGAAAAGCCACTTTTGTTTAGTAAGCTGTTAAGTTTACCATGGAGTTTAAGATCTTTTTCTGAAAGGAGTGCTCAGTTAGTAACTCATGACTGCAAATATATTTTAAAAAAATATCTCTATGAGTCTTTTCAAAAACTTATCTGGAGTAGCTATGAGGTAACTGTGTTTAGAGCATGTCTCCTGATATCTGAGACTAATGAAGATTTTAAGCATCACCAGTTCTCCTCTCCTTGTAAGTTGGTCTAAAAATAGCGTCTGTTATCTCAAAGAGGTCCAGCATTTCCACTTCCAGGAGAGGAGAGGCTGCATCTTATGGCAGCTCGCTGCAGGGCACAAAGACATCCAGAGGATTGGATGTTGTGTTTTTTTAAAAAATGAGTCAATCTGAGAATTTACAGGTAACAGTCTAAAAAAATCCAAAAGGCCCACAGTTGACTGAAGCCATACGTCATAGATGTCTTTGAATAAGATTTAGATCAGTGTCGTTGTTGGTCAGAACTTACAGTTGGGAATTTCTTTGAGAACCCCCCAGGAATCTCCCCAAACACACCCAAAAGGCCAAGTCTGCTGGGTGCTTCTGTCCAGTCCCTGCCGCCATCCTTAGGGAAGCAAAGCTGTTCTGCAGAAAAGGCCAGAGGTGCCACCTTTGCCACAGATACTGAAGCCCAGCCTGGTGTGTTCAGAGACTCACCAGTTCAAAGACAGAAATACTGTGATCCATGGAGTTAGTGCATTTTAGCAACAATAAGTAGCTACTTCCTGTCTAGCTCAAAATGACTTTTTCCCTAAGTATTTCAAAAGATGAGAAGAGACTAACAGCACTGGTGAGTGGTCATAGGATTGCCAGGGACACAGGCACACCAAGAAATTTGCTGTCACATGGGGAGCAAGACAGGCTGCTTATCTGCGCCACGCATCATTTTCTCATGACTGATTCTGGCTTTTGAGCTTTTTTTTTTGGTGGGGCGTGGGACTGGGTTTGAACTCAGGGCTTTACACTTGCAAAGCAGGCGCTCTACCACTTGAGCCACACCTCCACTCCATCCCAAGTAGTCTGGATTGCAGGCACAAGCCACTGCACCTGACACTTTTGAGCTTTTAACCAAGTTGGCAAATGTGGACTGGCTCCATTTACATATGGGCTGAATTTAAAAATGATGAGATGTATTAATTGTTTGAACATGGCCCCAGACCTGTCAGAATTGTGTACATTGCTGCTCCCTAAATGATAAACAATTTCAGGTGGCAGAGTTCACAGCTTTTGGAAAGTCACTTTTTTTTCTTTGTTAAAAGAATGGAACAAATTATAAAGGGTCATCTTTTATTACCAACGTCAGGAGAAAGCAACAAGGGCCTCTAACAATTACAGCCTTGGGCTGTAGCCCAAGCAACAGCCGGTGTTCCCTGGGGTGGTGGCCATCTCAGCACATCACTTCATCATTGTCCTAGGAAGGGGTCACTTGTGTGTTAAAATGGAAGGAAGGGGGCTCTGGCTTTTACTCCCCCGCCTCTAAGGTTGCATTATTTTGCACGCACAGAGGATGCTTGGGATTCTCACGGAGCAATGGGCATCCTGCAGCCCCTCCGCAGGCCTGGCTGACAGCCCAAGGCCAGCCAGGTGGAAGCACGGCAGGGATCTGGGCACTTAGCATGGGTTTCCACCCTCCCTACACTGCCTGAGCCACCACCTAGCTGGTGCTGATAAAATTAGCTTACTCACTTAGCAGCCTGGGTTAGCTGGCCACCTTCCTCCACATTCACTTCTTATTTTTCTCCTGGTCAAAAGAAAATCTGTTTGCTGTAAATAATTCAAACTTAGAGTTTTCTTTTTCTTTTTTCAGCAGTACTAGGAGTTTGAACTCAGGCCCTTGCCCTTGCTAGGCAGGTACTCTACTGCTTGAGCCAGTCCCCCCAGTCTTTTCTGCTTTAGTTAGTTTTCAAACAGGGTCTCACACCCCGAGGACAACAATCCTCCCACCTAAGGCCTTCTGCAATGCTGGGACCACTGGTGAGTGCCAACACACGTGACTTATTTGTTGAGATGGGATCTTGCTAACTTTTTTTGCTTGGGTTGGCCTTGGACTGTGATCCTCCCTAGTAGCTGGGATTACAGACATGCACCACAAGCTGGGATTACAGCCCTCAAACTTACATTTTATATAGTTGAGAAAGTAAAAATTCCTGCATGTTCTATGTTCTGACAATCAGTCAAGTGGCCTGAGCGTTCACGGTTACCAGGTCAGTGAGAAGCAGTACAGGCGAGGGAGAGCCCACTGGACATAAATAAGAGGACGATAACTAGTAGGATATTCATAAAAATAGGATATTACCTATTTTATAGTACTGTTAGATCAGAAAACTATGAACATACAGCGAGTCCCTGAGTTAGTAATGCTAGTAACACCCTGGTGGGTAACACTAGGTTTTGTGAGAATTCACCAATGATCAGGAGTCACCCAAACTGATTGTACCCCAGTTTTTGACCCAGCAAGTCCACTTCAGGGATTTTATCCTAATGCAGTAATTTCAAATGTTCACAAAAGGTACTTATCATAGTGTTTATTATTTATAAGAGCTAATAAATGGCTCACGCCTATAATCCTAGCTACTCAGGAGGCAGAGATCAGGAGGATCACGATTTGAGGGCCGTCTGGGCAAATAGTTCATGAGACCCTATTTCAAAAAATGCTCAACACAAACAGGGAAGGTGGAGTGGCTCACGTGGTAGAGCACCTGCCTAGCAAGCATGAGGTCCTGAGTTCAAACCCCAGTACCACCAAAAAAATTAATAATAATAATGATGTGAAAGAATATTTAATGATAAAAAGTGAAAGCTACATGTCATTTTTGCTTCAAACCAGTACTTAACGGCATAACTGCATTCTTGTAAAAATAAAAATGCATAATCACTGATTAAGGAATATTTTATTTTGCCAAAAAAAAAGGAGTAAAAGAGATAAAATCTAATGCTGAATGTCAAAAACAGTGAAAGACTGGAGAGGAAGGGCTTACTTTTGAGGTCAAGTTTAAAAGCAAAGCTCTGAGAAGCTAATGTAGTGGGAAGAACACTGACAAAGGCGGATGAAGGAGGCCTTTGTGCAGGCAGGGTTGTCGTATGATAAATGGCATTGTTGAAGCTTTCCAGAAAACTGCTGCATCCTAGAATCCATCTTCAAGTTCAAGACTAAGAATGTCTTTAAAAATTCCTATTCAGACAGTGCTGGGAGTTTTTGTTGGAGCCATCCAGGCCAGGGGCTTGCCAAAACAATGAGTCTGTCTTTGATAAATTATGAAGGCAGCTCAAATACAAAACAGAGAAGAACTTCAAACTCAGTTAACCAAAGAAATGTGCCTGAAATATTCCAGCAATTTCCTGACTTTTTTCTTTAAACAATCTCACAGCCTTCTAGCCCCAGGACCGCTGGTTACTTTGGTGCATGGTCACTGAAACAGAAGGAGAGGGCAGAGAGATAGCAAATGAGACCCATCTCAATCCACACGCCATTCACTTGCTAAACAGTGCTAAGAAAAGGCCTCTGTCTCCCTCTACCCCAGTTGCCTAATTTGAAGAGTAGAGTAGAAATATCTATTTACTCAGTGTGAGTAAATGTCTGCTGGAGGAGAAACCAGTGCTGATAGCTTCATCTTTGTGTTGGCATCGTCCACAGCAGGCTGATGAAAACGAACCAGGGATGAGCTCAGAGTCAGATCTGAATCATGAGCTCTCAGATGTGGCCCTTCTCCTCCCAGTTTCCTAATGCACCGTCATTGGCAAAACCCTGTAATCTTTCCTTACAGCACATTTGAAACTGATTGCCTTTCCCTTCTTCTCTCCTTAAATAACCTGGGTGATGAGACCATGCCACACACAGGGGTTCCCGTACACAGATACGTGAAGACATGAGCCTGGATTCTTCTCAAAGTCAGCATCTCTACCATCACCATTCTCTTATTCTCTTTTCCCAGGGCTAATATAATGTTAATTATTGCCCAGAAGCCGGGTGCTATGGCTCACGCCTGTAATCCTAGCTATTTAGGAGGCAGAGATAAGGAGGATGGCAGTTTGAGGCCAGCCCAGGCAAACAGGTGGCAAGAACCTATCTCGAAAATATCCAACACACACAAGAAAAGGGCTGGTGGAGTGGCTGAAGTGGTAGAGCACCTTCCTATGAAGTGTGAGGCCCTGAGTTCAAACCCCAATACTGCCAAAAAAAAAAAAAAAGTTCCCGGAGTTGTAAAGTATAGAAATACTTAAGTAATTTTCTTAACGCAGTTCTAGAAAAGTAACACTCATCAGGAGAGCCCAGTCATGTTACACAATCCAGGGAAAGAAATGAAGACAGTACACTTCCATTTCTGAAGAAGTCTGAGGTGCCTGGTGATAGGTGAACAGCTGTTCACTCTTACCTTCCAAGTCAAAACAGATTTTTTTTCTGCAGTACTGGGGTTTGAACTCAGTGCCTTGCACTTGCTAGGCAGGTGCTCTACCGCTTGCAGCCACACCCTCAGCCCTTTTGCTTCAGTTTGTTTTTCGGATAGGGTCTTGTGTTTTTGCCTGGGCTGACCTCAGACAGAGCTCTTCCTACCTCCACCTCCTGAGTAGCTAGGATTATAGGCATGCATCGCCATGTCTGGCCTCAAAACAGATTTTTAATTAAGAATGTTTAATGCTAAAAATTCTACACGTTATCCAGTAATATACTATCAATGAGATCAACGTGTTACAGTACAAGCCCTTCTTCCATTTTAGCCACAAATGTTAGTTTGTCTTCTTTCTGTATGTGGGACAATGCCTAGCAAAAGTCCCAGCAACCAGAGAAATGGCCAAGAAGCTTGCTTAGGAGTCAGACTATGGGGTGGAGCAGAGAATGAGTAACTTCTGATAAATAAACCTTAAGCCTGCACACACTGTACAGTGGTACAAGAAATGCACAAGCAAGAAATTACCATAAAAATGAGCTCCAGGTTGTCTGGAAGAAACAATATAAAACCTTGGATGGGGGGGTGGTGCTGGGGTTCCAAAATCCTGCTTTTATAGGATTTCCAGAGGAAAAACCCATCTCTGTTGAAGATATGCTTATATTAAAAGGATCGTAATAAATGCACAAGGAAATAAACTACCAAAAGAACTGACACAACAGAGAGGGAAATACAAAACAAGGACATTAGAAAAGATTAAAATGAGCTGGTGGAGCGGCTCAAGCAATAAGAGTGCCTGCCTAACAAGTATGAGGCCCTGAGATCAAATCCCAGTGCTGTCAAAAAAAAAAAAAAAGAAAGATAAAAGTAATAAAAGAAGCAGTGGAAATGATACCAATACAATGCCATAAACAACAGGCATATCTGAAAAAGATTCCAATGAAATGTCTGGAAATGAAAAATGTGGTTGGTGAAAGTTAAAAACCCAATGGATGAGCTAATGGAGTGAGGGAAGGGAAGGCATGAGGTAGGTGAGAGTCACAACAAATGTGACACATGGACAGAAAGAAATACAATACACGAAAAAGAAGTAAGGCACAGGGAGCAGAATGAAAAGGGTCACACACATCCAACATCGTGGCCTAGAACCAGTAATTTGAGGGAAAGCACAAGAATTTTAAGAGTTAATGGTTGAGAGTTTCCTGCATGTATATTCAAGGAACCCTACTCAGAGTAAATGAAAAACGGAAGTCCATACTTGGATGCCACAGAACAAATTCAAATACAAGTCTTAGCCACTAGGAAATAAAACCAAATGTCTAAAAGGGAACGCAATAAAGCGGACAGACACCTTTCCAAGAGGAACAAGTAACGATGGAATATTTTCAAAATATTCAGAGAAAATCATTTCCAGCTGAGAAATATAAATATAAATTTATCGATACCTCGCTAAACTGTCACACCAGCCCGAGGACCAATAAAATAAAGACATTTCTGACACATGAAGAGAATTTAGCATGCACGAACCTGATGGAAAAGAAAAAGAAAAGAAAACATCTTATCATCCAGGAAGATGGAAATTTAACTAGAAAGGACTGCTGCACACCACTGTGCAGAGGCCACAACACTTGACAGCTGTGTGGGTGGAGGGACAGTCACAGCTGCCCCACGGGGCCTGCACTTCCTAGTGCAGACCTCTGTCCCTCTGTTTGCTGGGCCTTCACACTATGCCCCGCCTCGTGCTAACTGCTGCTTGTCATCTTAAATCAACCCATCAGTCCCTCACCTCTGCATCCTCATGTCTACTACCTGCTACCTCTGTAGTCAAGAGGAGCAGCCAACAGTAAGGAGCTCATTTAATGTAACCCAGTAATAAAGCCATGTGACCAACTGGCAGGAACACTGAGCTGGAGGCACAGAGTCATACCATGCCATGTCCAGTGGGGTCACTTTAGCTAATAGTAAGGTAATATTTTATAGCTTCACCCTTTTTTATCTAAAAGGGATAAAAGGATCATGGAGAGGCCTAAAACCCTCTGGGAAATACAAAACACGTTTTAAGTGTATGTTTTTTGGGGAGGAGGTTCCGTAGCTTTTCAGGGCTGTTCCAACAGCCTTTCATCCGTAATCCACACAGACCTTATCTTTTTCAGATGTAAAACCCACGAGCATTTTTTTATTTTTGAGACAGGGTCTTGCTGTGTAGACCATGCTGGCCTCAAATTCTCCTCCTGCCTCAGCCTCTAGAGAGCAGGGATTGTAGGTATGCACCACCACACGTGGCTCACGAGCAACTTTTGAGCTCCTAGTGTTTGCTGATTGTGAGATCAACTTGACATATGATGCATCTTGTTCATCTTTTTTCTTTTTTTGTAATTCTAGGGATTGAACCCAAGGTCTTATGTGTGCTAGAGTAATGCTCTAATGAGATAGCCCTCATTAATTATTTCTTAATTGCCATTGGTTTGATCATCCTCACCATACAATTTGTATAAAACAGAGGATCCTGTGTCTTAGTTATTCCTTCTCTCTCTCTCTCCTATCATTACTTGCTAAGTGGGGTCCTCATGAAAGGTGTCTATTATAATCCTACTGGTGCCATGCACTCTTCATCATCCAATAAACACTCTGTTGGACGCCTAGTGCCTGGAATTAAAAAAAAAAAACAATTAACAGTAGATAGAAAGGGAAGAACTGAGGAGAGAGCAGCCAGAAGTAATCCAACGAGTAGGACATAAACAGACAAAATATAGATGACAACAACAGTGTCACCAGTCACCTGCAGTCCAAAACAGGCCATTCCTTTACACAACACATGCCACCCAAACCTCAGAGCCAGCCCAGGGCTCAGTCCCATTCTCCTCTTACAGAACAGCAAACGAGCTCAGAGACTGACCATCAGCAGGGGGAGGAACAAGATCTGAGCCCTCTTCTGTGTCACAATCCAGATCAAGAGGAAGCTGCTGGCTAGGCTGCACTATTGCTATCAGTGAGAATGAAAATTTGTCCGTTAGTTACCATGTGAAGCCTTCACACAGTCAGGGCACACAGTGACAGCTAAGTGCTAAAGCTGCACACGGGCTGGCGGAGTGGCTTAAGCAGTCGAGCGCCTGCCTTGCAATGTGAGTTCCTGAGTTCAAACTCCAGTACTGCCAAAAACACAAAAAAACAGCTACCACATCTGTAAGCAGACATGTCAGGAAATTCATTTCAGCTTCAAATCTAGGGTACGAGAATGACTTTCCATCTGACTGCTCTCCTGCTATTTTCACACACTGACTTACAAATTGTCAATGACTGTTTTTGGGGAGATAAAAACTCCCTAGATACCGCTGTTTACAGGAGAGATGTAACCAGCTCAATAACAAAAGTATCTTTTCTAGAGTGCTTGATTTGAACTTTGATCCACTTGGGAAAGAATTATTAGAGCAATAATATCCAAGTTTTATACTCTTTTTAATTCTCTGTATTTTCCTCTGTTTTAAGTGAGAAGCATTTAAACTTTTTAAGTTTCAACGATTAAGCTGTGTTGCAAAATGTATTTCCTGCATTCATACTAACCACTTCCTCTTTTTCTTTTTTTTTTTAAAAAAAGATTTTTGTTTTCTAAATTGGTACAGTGAACAATTCTTTCAGAGGACTAGTCAGACATTTTATATACAACAAAAAATTTTGGGAAAGCATTAAAGACATTCCCATGTTCAAAAAAGATGTCAACCGAGGAGTTACAGTAACAGCAAACAAAAAAAACGCACCAGTTCAATTCCATATACGTACAAGAACTAAAGTAACATCTTGTTCAGACTGTTTCCCCAAATGGTAAAAAAATTTAACACTGTACGGCTCAGCTGGCTGCTGTTAGATTGGGCGAGTCCACTCTGTCAGTGCTGCACAGAGCCAGCGACACTGACCCCAAGGGAGGAAAACTTCCCTAATGCTAAACTCACTTGTGGCCTCGGGTAATTACCAGCCTAGCAGTCATTCAGACTGAATGCTTTCCTTCTCGCTAGACACTGGCATGGATTCCTTCCTACACTTTACCTTTTTCTTTAAAACATTCTATTTATCATGTATGACTCACAAAAAAGTACAGGTACTTTTTTATAATAGAAAGTCTGAAATTAGGGACTGAGGGTGCAGCCTGGTGCTAGAACACATGCTCAGCATGGGAGAGGCCCTGGGTTCCATCTCAGCATCAAGAACAAAATAAAACAGCCGGGATCTGTGGCTCACACCTGTAATCCTAGCTACTTGGGAGGCTGAGATTGGGAAGATCACAGTTCCAGGCCATCCTGTGCAAACAGTTTTAGAGACCCCCATCTTCAAAATAACCAGAGCAAAATAGACTGGAGATGTGGGTCAAGCAGTAGAGAACCTGCTCTGCAGGCATGAAGCCTTGAGTTCAAACCCTAGTCCACCAAACCAAACACACCTAAAATTTCATCCTTTTATCACCTACATCCTAGAATTCTACCTTTATTCATAAATGACTTGGGATTTCCTATTCCACTTCACAACAGGGACACTGATGTAAAATGTGAAAACTAATAATGTTCAAATTAAAAAAAAAAAATATATATATATATAGTGGTTCTGGGGTTTGAACTCAGGGCCACCTTGAGTCACCTTAAGTCACTCCACCAGCCCTTTTTTGTGAAGGATTTTTTCACGATAGGGTCTTGCAAACTATTTGCCCAGGCTGGATTTGAACAGCGAACCTCCTAATCTCTGCCTCCTGAGTAGCCAAGATTACAGGTAAGAGCCACCGGTGCCTGGCTCAAAGTCAAATATTTTAAGAAGTTATAATATTATACAAAAATGAAAAGCAAACTCTCTAAGAAATCAATCTTCTCTTCATCAAGATTTCAATTTAACTTTAACTTTTCAGGCATTTTCCCCAAATTGGGTTATGTAACAAAATCTCATGATGAAGCGGAAAGAAGACAGTGTCTCACACCAGAGAGAGAGTTCTTAGGGCTGGTCAGCACCCAGGAAAGGTGACAAATTAAGAACCTGAATTAACTTTTTGAAGCAAACAAGTGCCTGTGAATTGCGCCTCTGGCCATGGAAGAACCACACAAGTTCAGTGAAACTAGAACTACAATAAAGGGAGAAATAGATACCGGAGTTTTAAAAACACAACTTGAACTAACAATTTCTGCAACTGTCTGTAACCTCGAAATGCACTTGGTATTAGACAATGTCCTATTTTGCATTTGGAAATTCTGTGCGACAACAGTCACAAGGCTGGGCGGACTGGAGAGAGGGAATTATTCAGGCTTGCCGAGGATGACCTTGGCTTAATGCATGCATTTAGAAAACACTGCTCTCTCTGTGTGCGAGAACTGGTCCACATTCTACTCATTTTGATAACCTTTTCCCGATCCTCCAAAACCACGCTGACCAAGTGCGGCACTAGCAGGGCGCAGAGGCCAGGGACAGCCTCTCCCCGAGTTTGTGTGGCATGGTAAGTATTCCTAAGCAGAGTGACAGAGGGACCCCGATTTAAGGTCTCTGTCACCAGAATGCCATTTAAGAGTTGCTCAGTGGCAAATGGGAAAACTCAGAGCACAGCCAGCTAAGCACTGGGAGAGGCAGGTTCCCCACACCTCGCCAGCAGGCAGTCAGTGGGTAACAGGCAGGCAAGGGGAGGAATGAGTGAGTGATGTGAACACTTCGGCTACTTAGGAAGTCCATCAAGTGGTTTTATGGTTGTTTGTCTTTTTTGTTAAATGAGAATTAGGCCTGGGGATTCAACTCAGTGGTAGAGCAGCAGCTTAGCGTGTGCAAGGTCCTGGGTTTGATCCCCAGCAACCACTCTGCCCAGACAGAACACGGGGATGGGGGATGGGGAAGAGAATTAGAACATTAAGTCATGATTCCATCAGAACTCCCTTAAACAAAATAATAGTGATGATAATGTTAGGGAAGCTTATTTGGAGGACTATGTGAAAACAGAAATAGATAAATTCAGAATTCATTTGGATAAAAAGCTTTACCAAGTAAAAACAACTTGGAAGTGTGCACACACAAACTGCTACAAAGATTTTTATAAAATAAATTAACATTACGTAGAATTCTAATTTTTTTATTTTTGGCAACACTGGGGTTTGAAATCAGGGCTTCACATTTGCTAGGCAGGTGCTCTACTGCTTCAGCCTTTTTGCTCGAGAGTGGGGGGGGGTCTCACTTTTTGGCAGGGTTGCCTGGACCACGATCCTTCTATTTTTCGCTTCCCACCATAGCTGGGATTGATAGGTATGCATCACCACACCCAGCTTTTTTCTTGTTGAGATGGGGTCTCATGAACATTTTTTTCCTCTCCAAGTTGGCTTGGAACCATGGTCCTCCCAGTCTCAGCTTTCCAAGGAGCTTGGGATGACAGGTGAACACCACTGCACTCATCTGTTGGTTAAGATGGAGTGTCATGAATTTTTTTCCTGGGCTGGCCTCAAACTGTGATCCTCCTGATCTCAGTCTCCCAAGTAGCGAGGATTATAGATGTGAGCCACTGGTGCCCGGCTAGAATTCGAAATCTTACCTTCAAAAACAATCCCCAAACTATAAAAAATGTGAGCTCTAGATTCTACTAAAGAATACTTCAAGCTGGGGGGACAGCTCAGTGGTAGAATACTTGCCTATCATCCTGGGTTCATCCCCAGCACTGTAAATAACAATAATATTAATATAATCACCCCCTACCCATTTCTCCACATATTATACTCCAGATTCCAAAAAAAAGAAAAAAATACTGAGGACACATAAAGAGTTTATTCGAGGTGACAATGAGCAAAATCCTTCAGAGTCAGGTCAATTCTGGTAGCACCAGGCTTCTAAGTGATGGGACCTCGGAGACTGAGTCTTCACTCCCAAGTGTGATCCTGTTAAATGTTTGACTCAAAATTACCATATTTTGGCCTATAATCCTACCTACTTGGGAGGCTGAGATCAGGAAGATCGTGGTTCGAAGCCAGCCCAGGCAAATAATTCACGAGACCCTATCTTCAAAAAAGCCAGAGCAAAGTGGACTGGAGGTGTGGCTCAAGCAGCAGAGCGCCTGCTTTGCAAATGTGAAGCCTGAGTTCAAACCCCAGTCCTACCAATTGCATAACAATATTTTAACAGCAACAATGAAAATTTTAACATAAAAGGTCACTCACCTATCAATTAAAGCCATGTCAAAGGGTTTATTGGGGGTAAGTAAAGTTTGTTTAAACAAGACACAAAAAGTACTAAGCAAAAAATAAATATTAATAAAATGGGCGTCATTAAGATTGAGAACTTCTGTTTATCAAAGGAAGCCAGACACAAAAGCATGCTCTGTAATCACACATGCACTCACTCATGCCCAGAATACATAAAGAATGCCTGCAGATCAGAAAGAAAACAAATCTTTTAAAAATAACTGAGTATTTGGGCACTTCACAAAAGACACCATTCAAATGGCAGGTAACAGCATATAGAGAGATGCTTGTCATTTGTCATGTGAAAATACAAATGCAAATCAAAACCACAAGACTCTACTCCATGGTCATCAAAAAAGGCTAAAGTCACAGGTCGATGACACCAAGCGTGGGTGAGGATGAGGAGTGACTGTGGACATGGGGACCCATGGGACAGCCACGCTGTTAAGCCCTGGACAGCAGCTGCCAGAGCTAAACACCGACCCAGGGTCCAGCAATGCCCTTCCCAGCCGTGTTCCCAAGGAACGTGAGGGACCACGTCCACCAAGAGGCAGTCACAGTTTGTTCTTCATAAATGTGCATGAACAGGAAAACAGCTGAACAGGTTATCCTACGTCTCTCCACTTGATGGCATGCCACGTGACAACTCAAAAAGGACAACACAAAACACTGCCACATGCAACAGAGATAGTCTTAGGGACGTAATGCTGAGCTAAAGAAGCCACACACAGAAGATCATACACTGTGTAGTCTGCCTAAAGATATGCCGTAGCGGGTCAGAATAACAGCTGTCAAGGGAGCCCGCTGTTCCCTGTAAAAGACCTATTTCAAAGAGTTCCAGAAGGACACGAATCAAGGCTGGCAAAGAACCCTTTGTCCCACCTTTTGTGTGCGTGGGCGGGTGTGTGTGTGTGTGTGTGTACACACATGCTTTTCCTTTTTGAGTCAAGGTCTTGCAGTGCAGCCCAGGCTGGCTTGGAACTTGTGATCCTCCTGCCTCAGCCTCCCAAATGCTGGGGTCACAGGTGTGCACCACTATGTCTTTTTTTTTTGGGGGGGGTGGGTTGAAGAGGGTGCTGGGGATGGAACCCAGGGCCTCCAGCATGTGAGATGAGGGCTCTACCACTGAGCTACACTCCTTTACTGCAGTATTTTTCATTCAAGTTGGTTTTGTGTGTGTGCGTTTAACAAGAGATCCCTGTATTTGAATAAGAGAATTATGCTTTAATTTTTGCATTGTCCCTTGTCCCCTTAGACTTCTCAGCATTACAAAAAGGGAGAGCGAGGACTTCCCCTTTCGTGCATCAGAAGGGCCTGGGGTGGAAGGAAAGGGTCCATTTTCACCTTCAACTTGAGCACGTGGGTCACAATTGATTTCTACTGGGACATCATTTACATCCGGTGAAGTGACCACATCATAAGTGAGTTTTTTATTGCATATGAAGACTAGATAACTGACTCCAACTTATATTGGCTCTTTTACAAACCCGAATTAATGAATTCCAAATCACTGTTTTGTCTTCAGAGTCCAAACTCCCTGGAAGCTGTGTCTTGGCTCCTTGAGTTTTTGTTGCCTGTAAAACCCATTCAATTAAACATTTCCCTCCTTATTGCTCCTCTAAGGAAAACAGCATCCTCAAAAAACCCAAATATGTACTCTTGCTCAGAGATAAACTTCTTGAAGGAAATGACTAAACATATGACCACACTGGCGTCCACCAGAAAATGGTCAATGCCAGTGATCTGAACACAGTGCTTATGACAAGTGTGGCTGAAATCCACATGTGGGACATTTAATTCCTCAAAAAAACAAAAAACCAGAAGAGCTGGGCATAGTGACAGGTGCCTCTAATTGCAGCTGCTCAGGCGACGGGGATAAAAGGACCCTTTCCTCCTATCCCACTTCCTTTCTGTTGCACGGAAGAGGAAGTCCTTACTCTCCCTTTTGGTAACAAGGGGGACAAGGGACCATGGGAAAATTAAAGCAGGTCTCAGTCAACCTGGGCAAAAAAAGAGACCTTATCTAGAAAAGAAACTAAAGTAAAAGGGCTGGGAGCCTGGCTCAAGTGATAGAGCACCTGCCTAGCAAGCATGAGGCCCTGAGTTCAAACACCAGCTGCTAAAGAACAAAGAAAACAAGAAGAGAAACCAGGCTCGTCCCTCAATGCTAACTCATTTAGAAAGTACAGGCGTGTTCACACGAATCACCGCTGTGTGACGGAGCCAAGGTGCGATTCAGCCAGGGCCAGCTTGGTGACACCCTTGTAGCACTGCCATTGTGCTACACATTTTGTGCTGACTGCTAGAAAAAGGAAGACAAGCTTCTGTGGACTAGAATCAGATAATTTCACCACTTGTGGCAATGGGGAAGACATTTGTGCTGGATTCCAAGGCCACCAGAGGCACCACGGGATCCGGCTGGGAAGGACAGGGGCAGGGGCAGGGACGGAGCGCCGCGGGCTTAGCTGCCGCTGACAGGATACGGAGAAGTGGGATGGCCTCCAGCTGCTGTGGGCTTTGGGAAATTACAGCGTTTCAAGTCTCATTCAAAGCACAGTAACCCAAAATGTCAATGTTTAGACAGTGCTGGATCAGCTTTAGCATCTCTGATGCTAAAATCGGGTAACTTGTCATGTCCTTGGGGAGGAGGTAAGTTGTACTTTCATAAAGATAACAAAATGATCGCAGTATAAGACAAAAATGCTACATCTTCGCAAATATTCAAGCAATTGAGGGTGGCGATGCCACTTGGCAGAATACATCCAGAACCCCAAATTGCCTTTGGAGCTGGCAATCACACTTTTGTAAAGGTAAAATTGCCTCACCCCTGATCTGAGGGGGGAGGAAAAAGCAAGAAAAAAGTCATCCTGGAAATTTTTGAGCCAAAAAGGGCCAGAACTCACGGAGAGTGCATGGCCTTCAAGCCCTAAATTGAAAAGTAAGATGGATATCCCTGGAGCTTGGCAATGGCCCCAAATAGCACCTGCTCCCTGGAGAATGCACTACAACCAAGGGCGAGGTCACCATAGAAAAATGTCTCACCATAGAAAAAAGTCCCACGGGTCACACAGCCTCAGTCACAGACAGTCTGCTCTGGGCCACACCTGGCTCTCTGCTGTGACTTACACCTTCCTCTGTGACTGAACTGTGGGGTGGGGTTGGGAACAGAGAAGGCTGGCTAGGCTGTGCACAAGGCTGCACAGTGCACTCGTGTCTGGAAGCCACCAGAGGTGAGTCTTCTCACAAGGGAAGGCCTGAGCTGGAGGAGTGGCTCGAATGGTCGAGTGCCTGCCTAGCAAATGTCAAGCTCTGAGTTCAAGTCCCAGTACCACCAAAAATGTACTTAAAATGATAACAATGTCTTGGCCACCTAAGTGCTGTTTTAAGCTGAAATGTGCAAATGTGGTTTTAAGCGATATCTTTGTTGCAGGCAACTGGATAGATGCTCCGGGACAAAAGATGAAACCAACAATTAAAAAAAATTTTCATAAACTATTAAAAATTATAATAATAAAAATAAATGCATAAATTAAGTAGAAAATGGGGGATGGACATTACAGTAAGCTGACAAAAAAATCTTTACGGATAAGAGGATTTGAATAGCTGGACACTGGTGGCTCACGCCTGTAACACTAGTTACTTAGGAGGCTGAGATCAGGAGGATGGCAATTGGCAGTCCTGAGTGCAAAGCCTTGTACCCACCCAAAAAAATACATATGTAGGCCAGGAGTTCAGAACCAACCTGGGCAATATAGTGAGCCCCTCCCTCAAAAAATAAATAAATGAAAATAAAAATGTTACACTCCGTAACTAAGATGGGGAGGACACACATTCTTTTGGATTACTTATAGAACATTAAAAAAAATCGCCTAGGACATAAAACAAGACTCAACAGAAAACTCATTTTCTATGAAAATGACAGAATTGATTCAGAAGTCAATAACAAAAAGATAAAGGTAAACATACTATACATTTGGAAAATTTAAAATACACTTGTAAATAAGTCACAGGTGGAAGTTAAATAGTTAAAAAAAAACTCTAGAAGGAAACAATCATAATATATTACATATAAAAATGTGTGGGATATATGGCCAGGCATAGTGGCTCACACCTGTAATTCCAGATACTCAGGAGGTGAAGATCAGGAGGACTGCAATTTCAGGCAGTCCAGGCAACAAAAAATTAGTAAGACCCCCATCCCAACCAATCAGCTGGGCATGGTGGTATATGCCTGTTGCAGCTACATAGGAGACCAAAGATAAGTGGATCATGGTCCTTCCTGGGCAAAAATTCGAGACTCTGTCTAAAAAAAAATAACCTAAAAAAAGTAAAAAGGGCTGGAGGGAGGGTCAGGTGGCAGAGTGCCGTCAAACAAGCAAAAGGCTCAGAGTTCAAACCCAGTACGGCTCTCCAAAAATTGGTTTTGTGGGAGACAAGTAAAATAGTACTTAAATAGGAAATCCGTAATACTTTTTTCAGTACCACAGTCATGCACACCAGGTAAGTGCTGTAGCACTGAGCTATATCCCCAGCCTGGATATCTGTAATATTAATGTTTATGTCAGAATATAACAAAGAGCTGGGCACCGATGGCTCACACCTGTAATCCCAGCTACTCAGGAGGCAGAGATCAGGAGGATCACAGTACAAACCCCCCAGCAAACAGTTCACAAGACCCCAGCTTAGAAAGAACCCATCACAAAACAGGACTGTCAGAGTGCCTCAAGCAGTCAGAGCACCTGTTAGCAAGTATGAGGTCCTGAGTTCAAACCCCAGTGCTACCAAAAAAAGAAAAAGAGAAAAGAAAACAAGGTTGAGGCTCATGTTGGAAGAAAGAAATTTCCCAAAAGCAAGGGAAGAAATCCAAAAACATGGAGGTAGAAGAAGAGGAAAACGAAAAGAAAGTAAGATGAAAACAGAAGCTCTGTGAAGATACAATTTGCTTCTTAGTTTAGAAAACACTAATAGAGATAATAATAAAAATAGATCTGATCCAGAAAAAAGTCTAAACAAACTGTATTAGGAGTGCCTGGGGGAGGGGAGCCATGCAACAGCATGTAATAAAAATTGAGGAGCGAGCATACACACGCAGCTTCTTACCAATAAACTGAAATTTTATGTAAAATCGATAAATCACTCTGAAAATATAACCCATCAGGATCAACTCAGAAGTAGACAATAAAAATCCAATCGGCAGTCAGAAAGTGTCTCACAAGGAAGTGGAATTAAACATGTAAGGAACATTTGAATCCGGGCATGGGGGTGCACACCTGTAATCCCTTAACTGGGCTGAGGTGGGAGGATCATGAGTTTGAGGCCAGCCTGGGCTATGAAGCCAGACACCAGTCAAAAAAGCAAGTGAAAAATCGGGAATAATTCATTTCATCTTCCATTTATTATATCAAAGAAAAAAAGGCAACCCTCCAAAACTCCTAAGCAAAGCAATGTAAAACGACAAGAAAGAAAAATTATAGACCAGTTTTAATGAAAAACTTAAGTAAGATATTGTTTAAAATTCACGTTATATATTTTTTAAAATCTAGTTGAGTTTTTCCCAGGAATGCTAATTTGATTCAATGGAGGAAAACTGACTAACGTAATGTACCAGAAAACTATTTACTGATGCTCAATATCAAGCCAAGTTTTAAAGGAAAATAACCCTCTGGGCAAAATAGGAAAACAGGGAGAATGCCTTAACCCAATTAAAATGCATCTTTTGGCGGCACTGGGGTTTGAACTCAGGTCCTCACGCTTGCTAGGCTAGCGCTCTATCACTTGAGCCAAACACCCAGCCCGAAAATCATCCTTAATGAGAAAACGTTTAAAGTACACTTTGCAATCCAGATGAGATTGGGAGGCTGGTAATGACTGTTCCTTTTGGACAAAGGAGGTCATGGCCAGGAGCGAGAGAAGAAAGATAAGTAGAAGGCATAAAGGTTGCAAGAGGAGAACAGAAGTCATCCCTTGCTGGTGGTGTGACTATCTTTGTAGAAAAAGAAGAACAGAAATATGAAATACAGATTGCTTAGCAAGGCACCTGGCTGTAGCATAAAACCTGAGCTCTATCCGCCACACAAGCTGAGTCTCAAACGTGTTGGATTAAAGTGTGCTCCTGTTTATTTCCAGAGACAAAATTATAACGTGCTCACTGGCGAGTGCACACCTGTGAGGGTAAGTCTGCGAGGAGTCGAGGACAATGATGAACCCGAAATTCGGGACGAAGTTTACTTCTGGGTGGGGAGAAGGAGGAGGACAGAAGCCTGAAGGAGACAGGCTTGGGTAACCCGGCGTTCCTTCAGTTACACTCCACATAGTTTGTACACAGCACACGTTTTGTCCTGTCCTGTCTTGTTTTGCCAAGCTGGGGTTCGAGTCTAGAGCCTTGACACAGCAGGCAACTGCTCTGCTGAGCTACAGCCCCAGCCCTGGTGTACTGTTTTATAAAGTTCTGAAAGGTAAAATACTTAGGTAGTCACAGGAGTTGAGTTTTTCGGTTTCTTTCCTTCCTTTGGTTGTTCATATTTTCAGGTATTTCTACAATGAGCACGGAGAGCTTGTATAATAAGGAAAGGTCATAAAAGTAACTCCTTTAAAAAAAAATCCTTAAATGAATAAAAATCATTCTGATGTTACATTTAAGATAACAAAGTGGGGGGGAGGTAGCCCAAACAATGTGAGTAAATGTAAAAATGATAAAATAAAAAAATTCTATCAAAAAAAAATAAAGCATTTGCTAAAGAATGTATATTTGTGCCATGTAGATAAATATGTGTATATATGTATATATGTGTGTATATATATATATACACACATATAAACTAATTTTTTTTCTCTTTTGGGTGGTACTGGGATCTGAACTCACAACCTAACACTTGCTAGGCAGGCGCTTTACCACTTCAGCCAGTCCACTAGCCCTGTTTTGTATTAGACATTTTCAAGATAGGGTCTTATGAACTGTTTGCCCAGGCTGGTTCGGAACTTCGACCCTCCTGATCTCTGCCTCCTGAATAGTTAGGATTATAGGTGTAATCCACAGCACACGGCCACATACGTTAATTTTAACTTAATCTTTTTAGAATAAACTTTGACTTGATCTATCTTATTTTAAGAGCTATTGAGGGTAACATTTTAAGTGTTTGGATAACATTTTAAGTACTTTGGGGATTTGGCTAGTTAATGGGACCTTAGGGGGAGTTTCTGTTAATTATGGTAACTTTATCAGTAAGTCTCTCCACTCTAGGTTAAGTGAGAATTCGGGCTGAGGATGTAGCTCAGTGGCAGAACACTTGCACAGCACATTTGAGGTCCTGGGATTCAGTTCTAGCGCCCACCCCCCAATATACCCAAACCAACAAGCAAATGAATACAACTAGAATCTGAATTTTAGTATGTTAAGTATTTTTAAAAGGCACACTGGTATACCCTCACTTTGTAAGTGAGGGACTTGGCAGAATGAGGCAAATTCTGATCATGCCATTGCCCTGCTGAAGTCATCTTTAACTAATTGCAAAAGCAAAAGGGACCCTTAGCTTGGCCCTGACAGCAGGAGGCTGTGAAGCCTGAGCAGCCCGGGGATCAGGAATGAACGCAGCCCTTTATCAGCCTGTGTGTGCTGACACTGTGTTGCTGACTTTCATACAAAGAGCGCCAGGCTTCTTAGAAGACACAGCCCACACGTCAGGCTCCTGCTGATTGCTGACACAGGAAGCTCCTGTGAGGACGCACAGAAGCCGGCCTTTGTGACCTGGCTGTGTGAGTGGGGAGCGGGCAGGCAGAGGGACACTCTCATCTTTCTGAAGGAAGCACTGTCACCAGCTCAGCTCTTCCAGATGGGCTGCATGGTCTCTCCAGCTCACAAGAAATTGACTTTGTTTTTGCAAAACCAGCGAGGAAGAACCAGAGTCTGGCTGCACACGTGCATCCCTGTCTCCCTGTTACCCTCCTGGTGACCACTCACACAGATTGCTCGAACCCTCACACTGCAGCCTCCCCAAATGTGGGCTGTGGTCCCCATGATGATGGAGCAAAACGAAAATGATCCCCAGTCAAGTGCCCTTTTGTGGATGCCTTGGAAAGAGGAAGCGGGCAGGGCTGTTGGTGACTCACTCTCAAGGGAAGTGAGACAGGCGTCCCCTCACCTTTTCAACGTCTGCCTTTGTCACATTGATGTCAGCGTCCATCTTCTCAAAGTACTGCTGCGCCCTGTCGGCCTCTTTGCAGTCCCGCTCAAACCGCCTCTTACTCTGCAAATGGAGAACACAGTGGGGTGGTGACAAGGCCCAAGATGGCCAGGAGAAGGCAGAATTTCATCCAGGACCCCCAACAGGCCTTCTGCTTTGAGCTGATTTGCAGATAACCATTTCCAGGAGTTGTTCTAAAACCCCCATTTATTTCCATCAATGCTGGCACGTGTGTGTTCTCTCCATAGTCCTTCTAGAAAACAATAAGCCACCCGAGCACTTCTGGCCCGATATTGGCTTGAGATAATGGCTCTAGAAACAGATTAGATGAAATTTAAATGAGGAGTGCTTTTGCTTGCTTTTGACTTACTGGGGAACTCGAGCCTAGATTCAATTCGAATGAGAGAATCTGAAGCCGATTCTTCAGTGTCAGTCCTCCACTTACCGACTCCAGCTGCTTCCAGCAGGTCTCGATGTGCTGTTGGGCTTTTCTTCCATCGTGAAAGTTCTGGAGAGGGGGAAAGAAACCACATCAGGGATCAGCACCCATCCTTCTCCTCCGAACATGGGAGGTAGGGGATCTCATCTGCTTAAATAACATTTTGATATTGAACTTCTGGGCTGAGGCGCAGCTCCATGGTAGAGCACTTGCCTCGCATGCATGAGGCCCTGGGTTCCATCTCCAGCACTGCAAAATACACACATGTAAACATAAATACTGAGCACCCAGCAGGTGCAATCGAAAGAAATTTAGCAGCTAAAATCCCTCAAATTAAAGGGGAAATAAGAGTAGTCACAAAGTTCCTTTTACACACAACAATATTGCATGTGAAGACATGCAATATTGTATCACTTGTGAAAACAGGAGTGTTTTATAAAGACAGCAACGACTTTTGCTGTTAGCTGCTTGGAGCGTAATTCATACACTGAGTGACCCTTTCACATTGTGTGATCCGACGGGTTTTAGTAAAGGCACAGAACTACACAATCATCACAATTAATTTGAGAATATTTTCAGCACCTGGAAGAGAAAAACTATACTTCTTAGCTGTCACCCTCTAGTCCCCCATCCTCCCCAGCCCTCAGCAACCACCATGATATTCTGTCTCAAATCTGCCTCTTCTGGTCACACAGGATGAAGACGTTTGTGAGTGTGGTGCTCACTTAGCAGGGTTCAGCCATGTTGCCACAGGTAGCCGTACTTTATTCTTTTTTATTGCTAAGTGAAACTTCATGTATGGCTGTACCACATTTTGTTTATCAATTGAGGAATATTTGGTTTGTCCCCAGTTTCAGGCTATGACAAGTGAAGCTGCTACAAACATTTGCGTAAAAAGCATTGTGTGGATGGGGATTGTCATCCCTTAGGTCTGTTTCCACATGAAGATAAATTCACCTCTGTGCTACATGGCCAAGGCCCCAAGGCAGGCTTATGTCTGCTGCTGACTGGCTGGGACCCCAGGGAGCCAGGCAAGGCTTTGTAGGGTCTGCAGGGCTTTCTTGTCTGAATGAGCCAGAGGCAGTAAGTGACCCAGTGTAGATGTTGTGAAGGGAAATCCCAGAAAGGAGCCTCTAGCAACAATCCTGAAGGTGACAGTGCATGGACCAGATGGCTGCAGGGCAGGCGGTGAGAGGGGGTGAGATTTGGGGTGGTATGTGTGTGGTGTGTGTGTGTGTGTGTGGTGCTGAGGGTGAACCCAGGGCCTGTGCATGATAGGTAAGCGCTCTATCTCTGAGCCACATCCCAGACCCCTTGGGTGTCCTTTGATGAGTCAAGTCAGCAGGACTTCCTGGAGATTAGGTTGGATGCGAGGTAAGGGGATGGTCAGGGTGGCCCCACGGCTGTTGGTCTGGGCTGCACAAGGACAGGGAAGACAAAGGAGTGGATCTGAAGAGAGAGGAACATGCACATAGTTTTAGTTAAGGTGGGTCCTGGGGTTGAAGTCAGGGCCTCATGCCTGCTATGCTGGCGCTCTTACCACTTGAGCCACTGCGCCAGCCCCTTCTTGGTTACCATTTTTTGAGACAGGCTCTTGCCATGCAGTACAGGATGGCCCAAAACTCTCATTCTCTTGCCTTAGACTCCTGAGTGCTGGGATTACAGGCATGTACTTCTATACCTGGCTAACATCAGTATTTCTACAAATCTCGGAGTAGAGCTGAATGGGTCTTGGATACAGAAGTGAGTGTAGAATCAGCACTAAAGATCCATTCAAGAATTATGAGCATAAAGTGTGTGGTTAAAGCCAAAAGGGTAGATGGATGAGGTTGCCACAAAAGACAAGAATCCCAAAGAGCTGAGTGCCAGTGGCTCACATCTGTAATCCTAGCTACTCAGGCAGGCCCTGAGTTCAAACCCCAGTACCAAAAAAAAAAAGACTCCCAAAGAAATAAATACACAGAAATATTAAGAAAATGCAGTCTTTTTTTGCCCAAAATCACTAGTTCCTTAACTTTTCACATCTTTTCACCAGACACCACTGATTTGGTCAGTGGACTGGGGATTTCCCAGGTCCCCTTTTCACCCTGTGTCCCCCGAGGCTGACAAGCAGTGGACCTCATAAACAGCTCCCCTGCGCTTCAGGTCTGGTTAGATTTGTTGTGCAGGCCAGGAATTCATGCCTGCAAGGCAATGGGTGGCGGGGACTCTCTGCTGATCTCAAAGTTGGAGTAGGGCTCCCCTTGGCTTTTGAGGACCAGGGGCCATAGCAGCTCCTCACTGAGATTAGCCCAGGGACTGAACCTTTCCTTATTGCTTTCCCTACACCTGCCATGTTGTCCTAAGTGTTCCTGTTTAGCTGGTTTCAATGTGCTGTGTTTTCTGACCAGCCAGGCGTGCGTTGGTGGTAGGGGTGCACTGTGGAAAAGGCGAGAGAATGGCAAAAATGAGTTCTTCTAGGTACAGCCTCCGAGCTCAGAGGCCCACCCACTCAGACCTGCACCTAAGCCATAATGACAGCTGGCTGGGAGGAGAGAGATCAGAACAGTGCTCCTTTGGAAAGGATGTTTTCTCAGCTCTCTTTGGAGGTCACCTTTCTCTGTTTCAAGTGCCTCTGCAAAATATATATATATATATTCGTAGTGCTGGGGCTTGAACTCAGGGCCTACACCTTGAGCCACTCCACCAGCCCTTTGTGGTGATGATTGTTTTCGAGGTAGGGTTTCAAGACTTGATCCTCCTGATCTCTGCCTCCTGAGTTGCTAGGATTCCAGGCATGAGCCACCGGCATCCAACATGCAATAATTTTTATTCATCCAGCAAGTTTTGGGTCTCTAGGATCCCAGCGGAAGCCTCTTGGGGCTTCATTTTTCAACTTTCCTAATGGACACAAGATAAAACAGGAAAGAAACAGAGTCTAAGGCAAGGAATAAAAATAACTGTGGGAGAATTAAGAATCAGAGCTGAAGGCAAGGTGAGAAAAACTCTGGGCCTAGGAGGAAGGACACAAAACAGGTTTTCTGAAAGCTACATTTAGTCATTTTAGAAGGGAATGGCCAGAGGGAAGGAGGGAGGGCTGTCCTCAGGGGAAAAGGGAGGCAGAAGAACAGGCTGAAGGAGAATCCCAGGACAAAGAAAAAGGATCCATTTCAAACCACCTGGACTAACCGTGCCTTCTCAGTGAGGTATCTTTGTCCCCAAAGTCCCTTGTCTAGTGGCTTTCTCTCACTGCAAAAAAAACTATTCCCACTTCCCAAGCAGGACCACAGTGCCGTGCATGTGCTGAAGAGATCATTCCCCAAAAGTTTACTGCAAATTCAAAGACAGGTACAAAAAGAAAAAGAAAACCAAGTTGGGTGTGATGGTGTAGACCTATAATCCCAGCACTTGGGAGGTTGAGGCAGGAGGATCTCAAGTTCAAATCTAGTCTGGGCTGCATAGTAAGATGTTGTTGAGAGAGAAAGGAAGGAGAGGAGGGAGGGAAAGCAAAGAAAAGGAAAGGGAAAAGAAAACACAACCTCAGCCCTCATTTCCGAGCTCTGGCTGAAGCCCCATCTCTACAGCAGCTATTGAAGGGACACTTGAATGAAAGCAAGCCCCACGCCAAGGGCAGCACTGTCGAGGAGAGGGCGTATATACAGAAGCACACTGCTCAAGACAGACTGGCTTTATTTTTATTTTCTTTTCCTTTACCGTGCTTGGGGGTCAGAACCCAGGCCTCTTGAATGCTAAGCAAGTGTTCTAACACTTAGCCACACCCCCAGCCCAGCTTTATTTTAAAAGGCATCTTTTCTGAAGACAAGTCTTTAAAAAAAAAAGGCATATTTTGGGAGCACTGGAGATGGTTTTGAGTTAACATTCATAGCGTTATTCTCCGGTGACTCTTTAATTTAAATGTTTAATAATCGTGTTTGTTTCTAAAGCAGGGCGTGTCCCTTACCTTACTGTGGGCTCTGGCCCATGAAGACTCCTCAGTCATACATCTCTCCCATGACTAAATACCTGAGCCGGGCACCAGTGGCTCACGCCTGAAATCCTAGCTACTCAGGAGGCAGAGATCAGGAAGACTGAGGTTCAAAGCCAGGTTGGGCAAATAGTTCAGGAGACCCTATCTCAAAAAACCCATCACAAAAAAGAGGGCTGGTGGAGTGACCGAGGTTAGGCCCTGAGTTCAAGACCCAGTACCACAAAAAAAGAGAAGAGACCTGTGATGGTGACGCTCCTTCCACTGGGAATGACCCCTGAGGATTTACTTGTCATGTAACACAGGAAGCATGTTCTTGTCATGTGACCCTTTAGAACATGGAGGGAGGAACCAGTGCCCTCCAGGGCTCGGGGTGCGCCTGACCTAACAGCAGGACTGTCTTCCCCTCCTTTGACAGAAAAGCGATCTTCACAGCTACAAAACTGAGCAAATGGAGGGGAGCGGGGCCGATGCATTTGTTATTTACGCACAGCAACGGCAGGGCACTTCTCCGGACAGTGGGCACGTGTGTGTCTAAAAGCGTGCCATCAGCTCTACATAAAGAGGAATTGTTCCCTGGCCAGAGATGATAAGCGCTTCTTTTGGAGCCATGGGGTGAAGTCATCTCAGCTCACTTCTCCTATCAGAAAAGAGACAGGAAATGCCATCTCTGGGGTCCCCAGAGCGCTCTGGACTTTCTCCTGTAATAAGAGAAACACAATGATAGACCTAAAAAAAAAACAAAAAAAAAAAGCCTAAAGGAATGTGGGGTGACAGATACTATTACTTATTTCATCTCAATTTTTAGTTGTGCTCAAGTCTCTGCAGAAAAAAAAAATCATCCTTTAAAACTCTTTTAGACATTTCCCTGTGACAAGGGACAGCTGAGAATTAAAAAAAAAAATCACATAGCACATAAAATAAGCAAGTCTGAGCTTAAAGAAAGGTTGACAGTGAGGACTGGTAGAGTGACTCCAGTAAGAGCGCTTGGCTAGCAAGCGGGAAGCCCTGAGTTCAAACCCCAGTGGCACCAAAAATATATAAATAAAGAAAACAAATATAGTTCAAGAAAAATGACAGTGACAAAGCTTAGAAGATTCTACTGTACTGCAAGAAACCATACTGAGGCTGAGACATGCTCACTTCACTATGTTTGTTGCTATTAAACCATCAATGGCTTGCTTAAAAACAAAATATATGAGAACAGCCATTAATAAAAGAAAAAAAAAGTAGATAAGCAAAAGAATAAACACTGGAGGGGCAGCAGTCAGCCATTTGGAATTTGAGATACAGCTCAGATTCCACAGCTGAAAAGAAAGGAACACAAAAACTTTTAAAGGGCAAAGAAAGAAGGAACTTTCAGAAAACATGTCTATGACAAACACTGTCATTTCCTCACAACCCACAGTGTGATGGATTTGGACACCAGTGGCCTCCACACTTGACTTGGGATCCCCAGTTGTTTGTTTTTTTATTTTGCTCTGTTTTGTTTTGCAGTACTGGAGCTTGAACTCAGGGCCTACACCTTGAACCACTTCACCAGCCCTTTTTGGTGATGGTTGTTTTCGAGATAGGGTCTCGTGAAGTATTTGCCCAGGGCTGGCTTCAAACTGCGATCCTCCTCATCTCTGCCTCCTGAGTAGCGAGGATTACAGGCGTGAGCCTCTGGCCCCCAGTCCTGGTTTTAATCTCACTACAAATCTACAAATGTGGTGAGGTTCTTGTGGACCGTGGAGGGCAGTACCTCACCATGAGACACCCCAGGCCTGTTCATGCAAGTGACTCATGCTCTTCGATCCCAAACCAGACACCAGAACACTCGTGACGGGACCTACATTCTGCATTTACTCAGTATGGCCTATTTTTCCAAATCTGTTTATATTAAAAATACCTTCTGGATGAATGTGGTTCCTAACATGCCTACCTCCCGTGTCAGGCTCATTTGCTCATCCTCCCCCTAACACTGACAGAATGGGTTCAGCGTGGGGGTCCCCTCACAGGGTGCAGGGCCAGGCTTGGGTAGCAGATGAGGCCGGGTTTCCTTTCCTCCTCTCTGGCTGGCCCTCTGCCCCCTTCCCCACCACTCTCTGTTGCCTGTGCCACCCAGAATGTTCACACCTAGCTATCTACAGACTTCGGTAGTTTTTTATCTTTAAAGTAACCACATCTCCAGTTCCAAAATGTTCTGAGTCTTCTGTAGAACCTCAATTAGCCTTTGGATGAAAGGATCAACTTAATACAATCTGCATGTAGGCCTCCAAGGATGCATGTCCTTCTCCTAGTCCCTTCTGGAGCTGATACCTCCACACCAAAATAAGGAGGCTCTCCATCCACAAGTTTAGGTGGGGTGTCAAGTGGACAGGTGGAACTTTCAGGACAGCAACCCTTCCCGAGCTGCAAGGTCGTCCAGTCTAATTCACTCACTCATCCCATGTTAACTGCACACCCACAAGTGCGTGGGGATGCTCTGGACATGAGGAAGGCGGTGTGGGAGAGTGAACAGAGAAAAGGGAAGGGACCCGAGAGATGAGTGTGGGTAACTGTGGTGTCTTGGACAGTGTGGTCTGGGGGAAGACCATGCTGGGCAGTGGGAAGACCGAGTGCAGACAGATGCTCCAGGTGTGAGAGGGCCTGGCTTGTTCAAGGCCAGCTGGATGCCAGTGCCCTTTGACCGAGTGCCGGGACAAGGCAGGAGAAGTGAGCATGGCTTTGACCATGGACAATCATGGTGAGCATGATGAAGGCTGCTGAAATACGTAAGAAGGGAAGTGACCTGCTCTGTTCTGCATCATTGAAGGTACAGGTGATGCCCTGCAGAGAACAGGGCAAGTGTGGCAGAACAAGGTGGGGACTGCTGCCCTGCACTCTGGGGGCTGGTGGTGGCTCAGACGTGGGGCCGGAGAGTTGGACCATTGGCCCTGGGGTAAGCACGGAAGCAGAGAGGTGAAGGAGGAAGGCTTGGCTCAGCCCTCCAGATGAGAGATGACGACAAAGGGAACCAGGGTAGACACAGAAGACATGGTGACACGTTGTGCATTGAGAGCGTTTTCTGGAGGCAGAGTTGACAGCACTGGATCCTAGCTAAGACCTGGGTGAGGGGAGAAAGGACAGTCGTGGATGGCACCATGCTATTGGCTAGGACAACCTGGTGAGAAGGGCACCGTTTATCGAGAGGTGAAGGAAGGACAGCGGGATGGGGAAAGGTGTTGGGGGTTCAAGTTCGCTTTGGGAAGGGCAAGCAGGGCCACTCTGTGAGGGGCGATGTTCCTAGCTGCCGAGAGTCGGCTGAGACAGAAAAATAGGCAATTCTCACAAGTCCCCAGAGAAAAGGAAGACACCGCTCCTGCTTACAAGGGAGGAACACAAAATCCAAGGCCACAGTGCAAGCCCATGAAGTCAAGAAGGGAATTTAAGCTCTCCGTGAACAAGGCATGTGATCCCACGAATGACGAAATAACTCTTTGGTCTATGTCACCAGTGGCTTTGTAAGTGATAAAACCACAATGGTGACAGGGCCCATTCTTAGTTAACAAAAATGTCACTTTTACATGTTCTTTCAAAACAAGAAGACTGAACAAAATACCTTCTAGGGACACATTGAACTGGGGGATACGGGTATGCGTTGGGGAGGAGGATGCCTAAGGCCAAACCATAGGCAGTCACACAAGGAGAAGTCCAAATTCTTTGGGCTGACCAGGCTCTTAGACTCATGAGAAAGACCGACAAATAACAACTTGAGGCCTCCTGCTTTTTCACTGATTTAAACAAACGCGGGGCAGAACACTACAAAAACCCACCACTCTTTCTCCAGCTCATGAAATCTAAAACCAGTCCGGGCTTCTCACTACACTTTTTTTTTTTTTTCCGGAAGTGGGGTTTGAACTCAGGGCTGCACACTTGCTAGGCAGGTGCTCTACCACTTGAGCCATGTCTCCACCTCTTTTTCCTTTTAGGTTATTTTTTAGATAGGGTTTTATGTTTTTCACCCTGGGCCAGCCTGGGGCCCTGGGCCTCCTACCTATGGCCTCCCACGTAGCTGGGACCAGACGTGCGTGTCACCATGCTCTCAGCTTATTGATTGTGATGGGGGGAGGGGCTAACTAACATTTTTCTCAGGCTGGCCTCAAACAGGGATCCTCTGATCTCTGCTTCCCAAGTGGCTGAGATTACAGGTATGAGCCACTGCCATGGCTCTACATTTTTGGTGCCTAACAAAGCAGCAGTCAGATCTCAATAGACTTAATAAATCAGAAATGGACCTGAAATTAGTTAGGTCATATACACAAATTCCTTTTAGCTTTTGTTTTCCTTCATGCTAAGTTTTATCTGCTCTAATCACTTATAAAAACATTTTTTTCTAAACATATTGGAGGCAGTCCATGCTGCAGAACTGCTTTATTGGAGATGAAGGTCCTTCGTTAAGATCTATAAATAGGACTTATACAATACCTAACTTAAAAAGAATGTTACAGTTTTTAGTGTGATATTAATTTTCAAACATTTCAGAGACCTCAGGAAAATCTTTAAGTGGTCATTCTAAGTGATGTGGGGTCTGCAGACATACACTGAGATTTGTAAAATTTTTAGTATAATTGTCTCCTCTACAACTCATCAGATAACTACCAGAAAAAAGCGCTTCCATTCCTGGCCAGTGTTTTGTAAGTACTGAGCCACCCTGCTCACCCATGGGGAAGTGCACTGGGAACTCCAGCAAATGTCGGGGAAGGCATCCTGGTTCCCCCACAGGATCCACAAGTGTCCACAAATTCCTCACCTGTGACTAGTGGGAATCACCGAGAGCACCCTCCATGGAAGCAAGGCTGGAGCTGAACCATCTCTTAAGATTCTTGGTTCAACATGCAACAGTCACCAGTAAGAGTGGGTTTACAGTAGTCCTTTCTTTTGGCAGTACTGAGGTTTGAACTCAGGGCCTCACCATGCTAGGCAGGCACTCTACCACTTGAGCTGTCTATGTCACCTCCTCTGCACTTTCAGCTTTGGCTGTTTTATTTTTCAGGTAGGGACTCATGCTTAAGCCTGGGCTGGTGCAGACCACCATCCTATTTTACGCCTCCCATGTGGCTGGGATGACAGGCCACGCCACCATGACCAGCTAATTGTTTAAAAGGGTCTCGCTAACTTTTTGCCCAGGTTGGCCTCAAACCACAAGCCAAATAGCTGGGATTACAGGAGTGAGCCACCTGCCCAGCTGTTTATAGCAGCTCTTATTCAGGAATGTACGTTATCAGTTCTGAGTTATCCACATCTCAGATAAGCCAATTCTCAACAGACGGCTTCACTGACACTTAGAAATCTTATCTATAATTCTGTGAAAGACCACTAATCTTATAAAATGACCAAAGCTTTATCGAGGACCATAAGCCATGGGTGCTTAAACAAGTATTTTGACCTCATATTCTCACTTCTGGGAATTTAGCTTGGGGGAATAATCTTACTCATGTGCGCAAAGTAAATAGTTGTAGCCAGGCACCAGGGATTCATGCCTCTAATTCTAGCTACTCGGGAAGCGGAGATCAGGACGATTGAGGATTGAGGCCAGCCCTGGACAAAAAGTTCCTGAGATCCTATCTCAAAAAAAAAAAAAGACCCATTACAAAAAAGGGCTGGTGGAGTGGCTCAAGTGGCAGAGTGCCTGCCTAGCAAGTGGGAGGCCCTGAGTTCAAATCCCAGTGCCAGCAAAAAAAAAGTTATTAAAGAGGTTACTTAGTATTGCTTAACTATCTAAATCCATTAATTGGAAATTGGGAATAGCCTGTAGAGTAAGCAATAAAGAATTAGGTGAGTGAATTATAAGAGTGTTAGAGTGAAACACGGTTACTAAAAGTCTAATTATGAAAACAATACATTTTCAGTAGACACATGGAAAGTGCTTGTGATATTAACTGGAGCACTTAAGCACACAGGCTGACCAAGACTAACACTTGACCATCACGTAGACCTGCAAACGACAACAGAAAGAAAACTTGGGAAGAATGAGGAATTTGCTTTAAAAGGACTGCATTTATGTTTTTTTCTTCTGTATTGGAGATCAAACGCAGGGCCTCCTTGCACGCTGCGCTATCACTTGAGCCCTGCCCCAGCCCTTTCCTTTTTGTATTTTTTTGTTTTTGAGATAGAGTCTCACTAACTTTGCCCTGGCTGGTCTTGAACTCTTGACGGTCCTGCCTCCACCTTCTGAGTAGCTGGGGTTACAGATGCATACCAGCCACCCAAGCTTGGTTTTGTTCTTTAGTTCATTTTAGTAAAATTCTTTTATAATTTGTGTAAATGAAACACAGCATTAACCCCTTAAACACCCCCCTCCCTGTCAATAACAGAGAGTAAATAAATGTGAGCTCTAAATAAATGACATGACCGGGCACCATTCACTCGCACCTGTAATCCTAGTTACTCAGGAGGCAGAGATTAGGAGGATTGTTGTTTGAAGCCAGACTGTCGAGAGACCCTATATAAAAAATATCCAACAGAGAAAAGGGCTGGTGGAGTGGCTCAAAGTGTAGGCCCTGAGTTCAAGCTCAATTACTGCAAAAAATAAATAAATTAATAAATAAACGATATGCTATTCACTGTAAATTTGTAGAAATCCAGAAAAAGCACACTTCATAGTATTAAAACTAATTGCAGTGCTCCTGATACATAACTGATGTCCCAATTATCCCTATTCTGTCATTAAACCCAGTACACCCTCGCCTTTGTCACAGAGTATAGACTAGCCGGTCATTTCTGTCGCTGAGTATGAGACTGAAGTTGAAGCCTGTCACCGTGGATGCCCACTGGCGCCCACTGCAAACACTGGGCAGAGGGACTTTATCATTTTAAAAGAGGTGGAGAGGAAAGACTTCTTTGACAAGGCAACATTCCTGAAAGAGACTTTTCTGGGAAAAGACTTTCCAAGGAGAGGAAGGTCAGTGCAAAGGCCTTGAGGCCTGCCCACGTAGCTGCAGGAGAGGAATTCAGAGAGGGAGGAAGAGGACCAGTCATGTGGACTTCCCACCTGTGACTCACTCCAGGCAGAGTTTGCACTTCCTACCAGGGTAAACGCAGTTTTTGTTAGGGAGTTGGCTAAAATGCTAAGCTATATGGGTGGAGGAAAGTCAGTCCAGAGACAGAGAGCATCAAGACAGAGAACAAACAGGAAGAAGATACAAACCTTTGCAAGGTCAAGGGAAGTTCGGAACCAGGAAGCAGCCAATTACTGTGTCCAGATTCACTGCAGTTATTTTATCATTATTATTAGGTACTTTTGCTATATTCTGAACAACTCATGGCTTCCTTCTGTCTCATAAAATAAAATATCTTCTTTAATGAATAGTGTAGCAGAGGCTGTCAAATTTCAGGCTCCAGTTCAGGGTTTCTCAACCTTGGCACTGTGGACATTGTTTGTTGTGGGGGAGTCCTGTGCGTCTCTGGCCTCTACCCACCAGCAGCAACCCCCTACATAAATCTAACAAGTATTATCCCCATTGCTTCCAGGTGAATAAATATGTGGGGTTTTTGGTGGCCCTGGGGTTTGAACTCAGAGCCTCACACTTACTAGGCAGGTGCTCTTATTGCTTGGGTTACTCCACCAGCCCCAATGGATTAATTTAAAGCCTGTACTTTTGCTGAGTGCTGGTGGCTCATGCATGAAATCCTAGCTACTCAGGAGGCAGAGATCAGGAAGATTGTGGTTCAAAGCCAGCCAAGGCAAATAGTTCTCAAGACCCTATCTTTATAAACCCTTCACAAAAATAGGGCTGGTGGAGTGGCTCAAGGTGCAGGCCCTGAGTTCAAGTCCCAGTACCACAAAAAAAAAAAAAAAGGCCTGTACTTTTCCCCCGAAACATATCCAAAGACATGGGCTACATGTTTATGGTTTAGAAAGAAAGTAAACTGAAATGTTCCAAATACCCATCTGCTCCAGGGCCTTTGCACTGGCTGCTCCTACTGAATGTTTGTCCCTCAGCCCTCAGGGCTTAACTTCACTGACCCCCACCTAGACAAAGTATGTCAGGTACCCCCATTATTTGCTCTTGACACACCCATGCTCCCACTTTGTAGCAACCATCATAAATGCAATTAAATAACTATTTTTGTCATTATTACTTAATATCTTTTCCATTTCATTAGGAACCAGATCCATCTTATTGGTTCATGTGTCTCCAAGGCACTATAAACGAATTTACTGCAGACTCAGGTTTACATTAAAAAACACAGGAAGGCCAACTTGGATTTGTTTGACTACTACTCGTTAGTAAATGCTACATCCCACTGCTTGCTGTTTTTCTGAAGTCTGAGATGCTCCAAAATATTTAAATTCCTCAAAGGAATCCACACTCTGGGACCTGCGGGTGAGTTTCACAGTGTCTGAGGGACACTTGAAATCATATGCAAAGACCTAGAAGCATTTCAGGAGCAGAGTCCATGTGTTTAGACATGCTCCCAGATGTCGGCTTAAGTCTCCCGCTCTTACGGCTTCTTTGTGATGTTATGTCTTTAGTCCTCTCTCAGGAGGAGATCAAGTCAACCTGCCTTACCGATTTCCTCTCCTGCTTCAGTTCCTGCACATAGCGCGCCAGGTCCAGCGTGATCTGGGACGTCATGTTCTCGGAGATGACCTCGTGCTGCCCGGCATAGTCGTTCATCTCGTTCAGGGTGGAGAGGAAAGCCTGACATGATGTGTACCTGCGGAGTACAGCACACCCACCCCTTTCAAACCAGGCCACATCCGTCCTCGCCCGGCCCCAGGTCAAGGAAATATTAATTAAGTCAGGGGAATGCACACGGCCTCCTGGGGGATCCCCAGGATTCATTACACAAGGAAATGGCTCAGAATTAATTACAGCTGAAACGCTTTGCCTCTGTGTAATGCAGTAGTTGGCTTTGTGAATTCTCGGTCCGGACAGAACCCAAAACACACACATACGTGAACTTTATACGAGGGATGCCTGGATTTAAGTCAGAGACTACGCTTGCAGGCTGGCCATCACGGTAAGATGCCCCAACTGCTAACAGAGCTGGGCATAGTTCTTGGGTGAATGAGCGGTGTGGCAGGATCTCCTGAGCTTCGAAACCAAATTGAAGCTCCAGAATGTACCCTCTGTACTTCCTGCATGTGCTCCAACTTTTCCTAACTAGTGGAAATAGGCTAAGACAGGTCTAGTGGCTTAGCATAAGTTCATTACAGATGCTCTTACTGTTCTTCCCCAATTTCAAAATGGACACAAAAAGGAAGGGGGACTGTAACTTATTTTTATCCCTCCTGTCCCTTCACAGTCAGCACCAATGTCAAGGTCACCACACGAATGTCAATGATAAACGTACTTGTATTCTTCTTCCTCCTTCGAGTTCTTCTTAGGTTGATATTTCTTCGAGAGATTCCTAAAATAAAAATACAGACATATCACTTTATTTAGAAAGACAACCAGGAAATCAGGAATGAAAGAACAGTAGTAATTTTGTTTACAAGTTTGTTTTTTAAAAATCACCAACTATCCACAGCTGGAATCCATTTATTCCCCTCATCCTTTCAACATGGTGAAGAAGTCCTGTATTACAGATGTGTGACTTTTCATCTTTCACCCTCAAAGGCGGAGCAAATATGAACAGAAACAGTTATCTGGATGGCAGCACCTGACTTGAGTGATCAGAGAATACAGACCCTGTATAAGAACACAGGCTACCATGTCCTTATGGTTATCCTCAGGCAGACCTTACCACCCCAAACAAAAAGAAAACCGGGTCCAAATGCCTAAATTCAAAAGCACATTGCCAAGGGTCTGTGTCCAAGGCTGAGTGGCTGCCCCCAACAAAGTGGTAAAGAAATCACCTGTGAATAAGTCTCCCTGAAGGAAGCAGGGATGGGCTGGGGTTGTAACTCAGTGGTAGAGCACTTGCCTAGCATGCCCAAAGCCCCAAGTTCAGTTCCTAGCACTGCAAAAACAAAACAAAACAATACAAGGAAGCAGGGACAATTTTGACAGTGTTCATGCAAAGACATTTAAGTCTGATGACCTTAAACCTGTCTAGCAGGTATTCCCTGAATATACTCAGATTATCCAAAATGCCCTGAGTTTTCCTCTCTAATCCCATCTCCAGGTTTGTCAGCACACTGACAAATGAGTCATGGGTACTCCTGTCCTCACTCCTTGGCATCCAGTGCTCACTTCCTTTGTCCTCTTTTACAATTCCTCTTTTATGGTAGGTACATCTTACTTCTGTTTCTTCCATTTCCCTCAAATCTATAGATTTGCCTAGAAAAATACATGCTAACGCATTTACCATTTTGATCAGCCTACATTTCATACACAAAGTGAAATGTGGATTCATCTCTAACAAATGGTACTAGATGGTGGGAGGGAGAGGACTTCAGTAAAAAGGACATTGCTCTGAGAACCAGAGCCCATGTGCTTGGACAATATGACCTCAGAGCTATCAGTGAGGGAGTCTGTTTATCTAGTTCCTCATCTGTAAGCTGGGGGAAATCGGAGGACATGACCTCTATTGTCCCTGCTGGTTTTGAAACTCCGGGGGAATATAGAACATCCAATAGAATGTCAACTGCTGAGATTGTTCAAAAAATGAAGACCTGGACATCCAGAAGTGCAAAAATTATTAGGCCAACGGTGAAAGAGAACGGTTGCTAGCCCAAGAGCATGAAGTTAAATTTATAAACTGAGGCATGTCTCCAAAGATGTAGACATGTGACAGAATTACTTCATAAATCTAGATGCAAGGAATATAAAAAGCAATGTTTTCTTAAAGGCTATGTCCTGGAGAAAAAAATAAGGCAAAAAGGACAACTACTTCAGGTGGAAAACACAGTACCCTTCCTTGGGTTGGTTTATCTGTATAGGAAAAACAATGCCATCCCAAGTATCAAGAATAAAGGGGAACCCATGGCTCAGGCCTGTAATCCTAGCTATTCAGGAGGCAGAGATCAGGAGGATCATAATTCAAAGCCAGCCCCAGACAAATAGTTCATGAGACCCTATCTTGAAAATATCCAACACAAAAAAGGGCTGGTGGAGTGGCTCAAGTGGTAGAGTGCCTGCATAGTGAGCGGGAAGCCCTGGGTTCAAACCCCAGCGCTGCAAAAAAAACAAAAGAATGAGGGGGAATCTGCAAATGAGAACATCACCATCTCAACAATAGATCCTTTCCCCCATGTATTTAGAATAATGTATAAGGGAGGCTGAAATACTGGAAAAGCCCAGTGTGCCTGTGGGAAATATTTCTAGTGCACAGTTTTAAATTCTATTTCTTTCATTAGTTATAACTTACAAAATGAAAACACCATTTCTAAAATTCACACCTCACATAGAAATTCTTTCAAAACTATTACTTTAAAGCCAGGTGCTGGTGGCTCACGCCTGTAACCATAGCTACTCAGGAGGCAGAGATCAGGAGCATTGCAGTTCAAAGCCAGCCCCGGTAAATAGTTCATGAGACCCTATCTTAAAAAAAAACCCATCACAAAAATAGGGCTGGTGGAGTGACTCAAGGTGTAGACCCTGAGTTCAAGTCCTAGTACCGCAAAACAAACAAACAAAAAAAACCCCCAAAAAAATCCTAACCCTATTATTTTAAAGGTTTACTTAAATCCATCTTCTTTTTTTTTAATTTCTAATCCTTATCACCCATAAAAATCATTGAAATGCTACAAGGAGTTGAAGGAAAACTAGCTTGAATTGATCCAGGCAAAACAGGTGGTCCTGGGTTTGAACTCAGGGTCTCCTGCTTACTAGACAAGTGTTCTACTCCTTGAACCACACCATAGTCCTCTTCCTTTTAGTTTGGTGTTCAGATAGGATCTCATGCTTTTGCCAGGCTGACTTTGGACTTCAATTGTCCTACCTCCACCTCCCAAGTAGCTGGGATTGTAGGCATGCACCATGAAGCCCAGCCCCCCTCTAAAGAGTTCCCTTTTACCAGTCCAATCCTAAACAGGATTAAAGACTTGTTGTTGGTGATATGCTGTTAAGACTGGTAAGTTCTGATAAATGAGGATTACTTTGAATGTATGTAACATTCAAGTGCTTCTCAAAAACACTGCTAAATTATTCACTTTTAAATACTAGCAGAAACCTAAAAGCTAAGAGATATAGAAATGAATACCACATCCAAGGATCTCTCTCCAGGAGCACTACAAAAAAATCATCTTCCCATTTCTGGGCCCTGGGGACAGGCTTGTTCACCCTATTTGTACTCACTCATTTTCCAAACAAGCAGGGAAATAAAATACACACACAAAATCATCTTTAAATTTATGGGATCTGTCTAAGAAACGAGAAGTGTTTTCTATATTCAACCTGCTCTTCAGGTAGACTAACTGATAGGAAAGAGGAAAACATACATCATTGAATGAAGATGGCCACAGAGAGGCTTTTCAAACTGAGCTCATTGGGCCCTTTCCAGATCTTCCCAAATGGAAGATCCAGGGTGGAGCTCAGGAATGTTTGGAGGTTTTCTTTCTTTCTTTTCTTTTTTCAAAGCTCACCACAAGATTTGGATAAAGACGGCAAAATAAAATTCAAGCAGAGAATAGTACTTTCTCAACAAGAAAAGGTGCAAAACAAAAGCCAGGAAATGTTTTCATAGCAGAAAATAAAAAAAGAAGAAAGGAATCACCCCTCAGTCCACACTCTTTGGAAGGAGGTGACTGGGAAGAGGAATGCTGACCCCACCCCTTGTGGTCACAAGCAAGGGCATTAATCAATTCAGACAGCAGCAAATTGAGCAGAGGGCAACAGGGGTGGGGGAGGGAGGAGGGAGGGGAGGCGGAGCTGGACAGGAAAACTATGAGAGGAGGACATTGGTGCCTATGCCCAGACAGATTCTGAGGACATGGTGGGAACAGAGCTTACCCTACATCTCCATTCTCCAGGGCTCAAGCTGAATGTGGGAGTCACCCCAAACTAGAGATGCCAAGGACTGTGACACCTTTTGTGTGACAGAATCCACCCACAGCAGAACCTCCAGTTTCAGAAGAGGCAACAGAGCTGAGACTCAGAGCCAGACATGGGCAGACTCTGATCCACCTGTCTTCTGCTTTCAGCATTCAGAACATACACTGCTCCAGCCTCAAATGGAACTCAGAAGAAAGATCGGCGAGCCAGAAAAGGAAGGGGCATAGTAAGAGACACCTGTGTGCCATCAGAGCAAACAAGAGGAGTGGTATGACCAGTGTGCCAGAGAACTCTTATCTCACTTATCTCACTAGGTCCCCTGGACAACCTGAGAAGACAGGGATTTATCACTATTCACACTTTACAGAGGAAAAGAATGAAGCACAGAGAGTGATTTGCCCCAAATCTCACTGCTATTACGCGCAAGTACCCAGATCACAGTCCAGGCATCAGAACACAACCACTTCACCAAAACCACCTGCATTAAATATGAGCAAGGTGAAAAGATTTAGCACGTGATGGAGAAGAAAAGAAGGAAGGAAGGGAGGGAGAGAGGGGAACCCAGCCCGAAAAACGCATACATGGAAAATAACCAAGTCAAACTTCCACAGAGCGCTTTACCTTCTAGACAAACAAATAAAAAACGCAGCAATAAGGCAACAATCCCAAGGCCATGGGGTGACACACAATGGATAAAAAAGATGCAAAGCTCAGGAGATGAACGTAGGACTAATCACACCACTTTAGAAATGATAAATCAATTAGGCTTTTTCAAATTAAATGAAGGAAAGGTTTGAGATGACCATTGTGCAAAAACCACCAATGTAAGCAAGAAAGAAGAGGTGTCCTGCCTCTGAAGTCTGTAACCCAAGAGCAGAATGGAGAAACAGAAGTGATGAAAGTGAATTCCCCAGAAATGAAGGAGAATGAATCTGCCTGTGAAAGAGCTCAGGAAAACTGGGAGAACGATCCACGCCAAGGCCGAGCTTGGACAAGTTATCCAACTGCCAAGAACAAAAAATTCTGCACAGATTTGCTCCAGAGAAGCAAAGTCACCTATGAAGAAAAACTTTGGCTGGCTCTAGACTTTTCCAACAGACAATGCAGTGACAAGGTTTGCAGAGAAAAAGTGTGACCAGAGGATAGCCTGGTCTAGTTGGGGTTCCTGGGCAGGGGACTTCTCGAACTAGAGAGATCTGGACTTCTCGAACTAGAGAGATCTGGACTTCTCGAACTAGAGAGATCTGGACTTCTCGAACTAGAGAGATTTCCTGATGCCCAGAAATGAGGAAAGGAAAGGGTGGAGCATAAATCCACATTCAAACACAGAGTGAGGACCAGTTGACTGTGGGACTCACCGTAGAGCCAAACCATACCACTTGATTTCAAGAGGAAGCAGCACGTGTAACTATTATCTTCATTATACATTTCCAGTGAGTCAGTTCGGTCTGTTTAAAACTGCATCATGGAATTTTTTAAAAAGAATACACAGTAAAACCAGTTTACAGATTTTTTCATAATCTTTTTGGTAGGTCTGTTCCCCCACTGTAGTCCTGGGGTTTGAACTCAGGGTGCTGGGCTTGCTGGACATGTACTCTCCCACTTGAGCCACCCACCCCTCCAATACGGGTAACAATTACGAAGAGCTTAATATCTGAAATCAGCAAATCTTCTGCTTTTACCTTAATGTCTTTTATACTGTGAAAGCATATATAAATTTAATACTGTGTGTATGTATATGTACACACACACCATCTATGAGATATGCTCTAGAAAATGACTTCTGGTTGCCATTTATCTACAATGGGCTCTAATAAAAAAATAGACCAGGCCCTACATGCAAATCCAGACAGACCAATTTTTACATATTAAATCAGCAAAGATAAAGAGTTTGGTAACTGGAAATAAGAGCAAGGGCCAGGCCAGGCAGGTGTGGCCCACAGTGGGAGGGAGGGGCAGGGCCACTGAGGAGGGAAGGGCAGCATCTCCTCCAGCCAGGAGGCTTCATTTGACCTTCATTTACTTGACCCCCCCCCAGACAGTGTGCCGCCTGAGAGTATTATTCAATCACAACTTTGTTCGCAGTTGCAAACAATTGGAAACAATCAGAATGCCTATGAATTCAGCACAATACTGTAAAGCTGTAAAAATAAAAATGAACACTTGGAACAACCTCCAGGATGCAGATAAAAGAAAAGCAAAGGGCATACCGAACTGCCAGGAAGCAAGGGAAAAAAATGCTAATTTCCCTGTATATGCAAAACACCTCTCTGAGGAACAGACACACAAGAACCTGCTAACATCCATTGTCCCCAAGGGCAAAGTAGGAAAAGGGATACTTTACTGTCTACCATTTGGTATCATTGGAAAGTTTTCTTTTTCTCATTCTCTCTTTTTGAGACAAGGTCTCACTTCACAGCTCAGGCTGGCCTGGAACTCTAGATCCTTCTGGGTACTAGGAAGGCAAGCAGGCACCACCATACCCAGCTTGGATTTTTAATCATATGAACACATTTTGTAGTCATAATAAGTATATTAATGTTTTTTTTTTAAGAAGCAATTGCTAAATGCAAGCAATAATCAATTCTCCCACATAGGACAGATAGGATGCTTTAAAATTATAATCAGGGAGTCAGGGGATTTGTGTACACCTGTAGTCCCAGTTACTAGGGAGGTTGGGCAGGAGGATAGTAAGACCAACCTAGGCAACAAAGTGAGATCCTGCCTCAAACACAAAATAAACAGACTCTTCTCAGGAATTTCAACCTTCATGGCCTTAAATAGATAGCAGCCTACAGCCGTGGCTGGCAAGGTTTTGCTGCAAAGAATCAGATAGGAATTTTGTTTGAAGAGGAAAGGTTTATTTTGCTCCTGGTTGCAGACTGTGCCATCCATCATGGCATTTTTGTTGTGCTTTGCTTTGTTCTGTTTGCTTATTCTAGCAGGAGGAAGCAGAAGAAAATGGACACTAAATACAACAGGGAAGCAATGTATCTGGGAGGTTGAGATAGATGTTAGTCAAAGGATACAAACTTTCAGCTAGCTGGAGGAATACTTCAAGAGATTGAATTGTTGGATATGATGACTACAGTTAGTAACAATGTCACAAATTCTTGAAAACTGCCAAGCAAGTAGATTTTAAGTGTTCCCACCAGGAAGAATCACGGATACAAAGGGGTAAGGCAGTGTTAATTAGCTTGACTTAGCCATTCCACGTTATCTACATATCTACATATCGGCTGCTACAGACATACACAATGTTTGTCAATGTAAAAAATAAATTTCAAAGAAACTGTAAGAAAGGAAGTGACCAGTGATAAGGGAACACTGCAAAGGAAAGCAGGTGGGGGGGATGAGGGGCCAGCTGAGCCTCACTGAGCAGTGACAGTTGGGAAGGACTTAAAGTGGATCCAGTTGGATCTTGGGGAAGAACATACAGGTGATCTTTCTGGAAGGGTGGGTGTGACAGGCCTGGCTGGGAGAGGCCTGGTGTACCAGGAACAGGAAGGAGGCTCTGTGGCTACGGCAGAGAGCAGGAGGGTGGGGGCTGGAAGCCATGTTGTCAGAGAGACCAGGGGGACCACACATGCAAGGTCCGAGGACATTCACTATAAGAAATTTGGATTTACCCACAATGAAATGGGGAATTGCTGAGTTTTGAACAGAGGGAAATGGATCTGGCTGATTTGTAGAAAACAGGCAGACAACGGGGGACAAAGGTAGCGAAACTAGCTAGAAATCTCGTAATAATGCAGGCAAGCTATAAGGGTGACCTGGCCCCTCATGGGGGCAGAGGGGGTGAGAAAGTAGTTGGGTCTGTGTGGAAAGTAGAGTCACAGGCATCTCCCAGTGGCCAGGATAGGGAGTATGACGGCAGTTGGGAAGTACACAGCTTCCCTCAGGTAAGTGGGGCCGGCACCATGGAAATGAGACTGAGTGGGGATCAGGAGTTTGGATTCAGATCCAGGGCCTCATGCTCTGCCCCTGGGTCGCTTCCAGCCCCACTGTGGAGATCCTGAGCCAGCTGCTTCCAGCGTACAGAAGGATCTGGTGTGGGGAATGCCACCTGTGAGTCACTGCCACACAGATGGAGAGCTAAAAGCACAGAGTGAGAGGGAAAATGAGCATGAACTTGGTGCTGGAGACAGCAGTGGTGAGAGGCAGGGGAAAGGCAGGGACCAGCCAGGGAGGCTGGGGAGGAGCTCTAGTGGGACAGGAAGGGCACAGTAGCCAGGGCAGGAGGGACAGCAGCCTGTAGGTGTTGCTGGCAGGTCAAGGATAATGAGGTCTGAGGGCAGGCAATGGAGATAAGCAACAGGATTGTGACTGGGGACCTGGGCCAGCACAGTGCTGGGGGCATGGTGTGGACGAGTGGGGTGAGTTTATGTCAATGAGAGGAGAGGGGACGAACTACAGGCAGTGGGTGAGGAGCCATTTGAGAACTTTTGCTGCAAAAGGAAGCAAAGAAAGGCTGGTCACTGGTGGGCAAGAGAGCAAGAGAGAGGCTTCGTTCTCTTTTGTGGATGTGAAATATAACAGTGCATTTGAGTATTGGTGGGGATGACCTAGAGAAGAGGGAAGCACCCATGCCCCATACGTAGAGGCAGGAGGGAGGAAGAACTGAGGGCATAGAAGAGGGCCTGGTAGAGACAGGCACACCCTCAGGAGTGTGTCCAGATGTGGGTACAGATGCTGACAGGAGGAGGGAGGGTGGCATGAGTCTGGGCAGGTTTTCTTGTGATTGCTTTTACTGTGTCAGAGACATAGGAGGCAGGCAGTAAGGCTTGGAGAGGAAGTGGGGGTGGTCCCCTGGGAGAATGGGAAGTCAGCTGTCCACGGGTCTGCAGCCTGGCCACTTAGCAGCATTTGGACCACTGAGACGGCCAACAAATGAAGACAGAGTACTTACTGGTCTTGAAGGCATTTGTTCACTATTTATTCATAACCTTTCTGGATCAACTTCTCCCCCAAAGGTACAAATGCCACTCAGGGTCGAGATGAAACCAGTATTAATATTTAAATATCAGGAAAAGAGTTTCCTAAGATGACCACCAGAGCGGTGGTGCTGTGGAACAAGACCCTGACAGGGTCGACAGCTCGATGCAGAGCTATTAGATCTTATCCTAAACCTATCCTGGAATTTGGAGCTTAGCACCTCGCGGCTCACTCATGCAGGGTGGTAGGAAGGGGCAAGGGGCTGGGTACACTTTCTGTTCACAACACAGAAGCCAGCAGACACTTTTTAATAGTTGACCTAGGAGCCGATGCTGGTGGCTCACGCCTGTAAACCTAGCTACTTGGGAGGCTAAGATTGAAAGGATCACAGTCCAAGGTCAGGCTGGGCAAATAGTTCATAAGACCCTCTCTCTAAAATAACCAGAACAAAATGGACTGGAGTTATGGCTTAAGTGGTTGAGCACCTGCTTTGTAACCACAAACCTCTAAGTTCAAAACCCAGCCCCACCAAAAAAAAAAAAAATAATAATAATAAAAGAATTGACCTAGGGCTGGGGTATGGCCCAGTGGTAGGGTGCTCACCTAGCCTGTGGGAGGCCCTGAGTTCCAATTCCAGCACTGCAAAAAGCACCACCACCAACAAACTGATGTAAGGACAACTCACAACAGACCTCCAATGCAAAACAAGACATTGGCCTGAGGCACCAGGAAAGGGGAGTTTATGCTAACAGAAAAGAAAGGAAGACACAAAAATAAATAAGTCCGTAAGGAGAAACTGATAAAAATGGTTCCCATTATTTTGGCTAAGCTGCTGTATAACCCATTTCACATGAAAGCCAACACACAATGACTAACAGTGCAATATTTAAATCATCAACATTTTGATTCTCACTTTCAGTACTAAAAGCCTAAAAATGCTACCAGACTGATACCCACAGGTCACTAGAAACTGATCAGGACCTGGTGAAGCTAGAAATATTATTTCATTGAATTCTGCATTTTAGTTACTCAATGGGAACAAACCTTATCATCCATTCATCCATAAAAATATCCCATAGGTACTACTTAGGTGCTCATTTCAACAATAGCCCCGTGTAAACTGAGCCTACGTTCTTTCCAGACACAGGACACATCTTCTCTGCAGATATTCTTTGGATGAAAACAAAATGTTTGTAAACCACAAAAATCATCTAGATCATTAACAAGTCATCTTTTTTTTGTTTGCAGTAGTGGGGTTTGAACTCAGGGCCTACACATTGAGCCACTACACCAGACCTTTTTTGTGAAGGGTTTTTAGAGATAGGGTCTCTCTAACTATTTGCTGGGGCTGGCTTTGAACTGCAATGCTGCGGATCTCTGCCTCCTGAGTAGCTAGGATTGTAAGCGTGAGCCACTAGCTCTGGGCTCATTAACAAGTTTTACACAGCATCACAAACCAATTCAACCACACAAGAAATCATTAAAGATTTTGCATGCCACTTCAAGTTCAAGATTAGTTCTACCAACAACTTTATAATATTTTTATCAAAAAACAAATTTCATCATTAAAGATTTAAGAACGTCTGAAATTCTTTTAAAATCTGCTCTGCAGAACCCCCTCACACATGAAGGGCATGTGAATTAGTACAAGCCCTTTGGAAAACCACAGGTCCTAATCTACTATGACTGCACATAGATGTGGCCTTGACCAAGCAAAGCCACTACTGGACAAATAAGAAGAAATGTGCTCAGATGTGCACCGAAAGTCTTAGATAAAACGGCTGCACAAGCACCATTCATTTTATCCCTGAACTGGAATCTAGTCACCTAGTGGCAACAGACTGGGTGACTTGTGGGAATTCTTACAGCTAAATCCTACAAGCAAGGAAAATAAGTAGATTCCCACCTAGCAACACCAGACATGAGTGTCATAGGTATAAGGCAGAGAACAAAGGCAGCCAGACACAAAAACAATTGCATACCAAACGATTTCATTCATATAAAACTCTTTTTTTTTTTTTTTGCAGTATAGGGTACTGAATCCAGGGTCTGTAGCTTGCTAGGCAGGTGCTCTACCACTTGAGCCACAAGCCCAGTTCACATACAAAACTTAAAAAGGAACCGGGGATCCAAGCTGCTGGAAGTCAGGAGAGTTGGTTGCCTTTGTAGAGAGGTCAGAAACTAAAGAAGCCAGGGGCGTCTGAGCCAGTCACTTTCTGTGTCTTGAGCTGGGGGCTGGTTTCACGGTTGTATTCACCCTGTAATAATTTCTGGAGTCGTATACTCATGATTTGTACACTTCTCTATATATCTGTTATATTTCACTAAAAAGTTTGCTGAAAAACAAGCTGCTCCAACAGTCATAATAAATAAATAAATAAAGTGAAACAAAAAAACAATGGTGCCTAGAGCCTGGGCTGCAGCTCAGTGTTACAGCATTTGCTGAGTGTGTACAAAGCCCTGGTTTTAATCCCCAGCACTGAAAAAAGAACAAAACACTGAGTCTAAAAGCAATAACTTGGCTTCTATTTTTTTACTGGTTCATAAAGATTAACTTTCTGCTTAAAAAGCAGCTGTTTATATTAAAACATTACCTTACGTTAAAGGGGAAAATGTTCAAAAGATTATACACTTATACTGTAAAATGAGAATATAAATTATCCTTACATCCACTTGCAGTTAAACACCAATGCAACCTATTTCATCACCAACTTACCTGAGCTGCTTTGCATAGCTGAGTTCAATCTCAGCCCTTTCCTTTACAAATTTGATGTATTTCTCAAGAATATCGATTCCCCACTGCGTGTGTTTTTCTAAGTTGTCGAATTGATCCTGTTTAAGAGAGAGACAGAGAAAGAGTTTATAAATCTTTCTCCGTGATTAACATAATTTTAGTGAATAATTCTCTTCATAATACATTGCTGCGTAGAAAGTAACACTAATATTTTCCATGATTACACTTGGGTGCTTTTTTGTGGAGCAGTTTTAAATCAACATTACCAAATTAGGTTTGAAAACTGCCTAGAGTACTGCTCTCTGACCCATTCATTCATGTTCCCCATTCCTTCTAGAAACATGTTTTTGGGGATATAATTAACATTCCAGTAAAAAGGAAAATGCCTTTCTCAGACACCAAAAACTGATAAGTCTCTCTCTCTCTCTCTCTTTCTCTCTCTCTCTCTCTCTCTCTCTCTCACACACACACACACACACGCACACACACAGAGTCACACTATTACCACCTTATCACTTTATCACTGGGGGTCAGCACTTAAAACAGCTGATTGAATTGGATCAAGGAAGTTGGAGAGGAGAAGAGCTATAAGATTCTGACTTCTCTAAACGAATAAAATAACTGACGCGGACTTCGTTTACACAAACATAACATCAAGCACACACCGTGTGCCAGGAACCAAAATGAAGGGAGATAAGTTGCACCTTGCAGAGGCCTGGAAGATCCTGTTTGGAAGAATGAGAGGGGAAGCCATGCCAGCAACAGCTAATGCCAAGGCATGGAGGTGCCCAGAACTCAGGGGCATCTGTGCTCTCTGAGGTGAGGGTGAGTGTGGCACAGGGACTGGGCGGTGGTTCTGAGCTCAGAGACAGCGGGGCAGACCATCCTAGGCCTCAAATGCGTTATGAGGTGCTCAGACTCCCATAGCCATAGCAGAACCTGCAAGAGGAGTGGCAAGACCATGGGTCTGCCTGGAAACATCTCAAGAGAGAGTGTCCTGATGGGAGAAACGAGCAAATGGGAGTCACAGGGAGGCATCACTGAACAAATAGAATCAAGTAGCTGTGGTAACTGACTGGGTAAGGGGCAGTGTGTGGGGGGGGTCAACTAAGATTTTGCCGTGATTAAATAAATGGTCCAAACAAGGAGGTGCTGAATTTTGGGGTGAAAATTAAATGTACTTTTGACAGGTTGCACGAGGGTCTGGTATGTCCAGAAGGGAGCTGGGAGCACAGATCTACTCAAGCTCGAGGAGGGAGGCCAGGGTGTCAGTGCCAAGATCAGAATGGCAGAGAGCAGGCAGCGCTGCATGGAATTAGCGGAGAGGGTCTGGCCCAGGAAGCAGAGCCCAGAAAGACTGTGGAAGGGAGCCAGCGAGAGCATTAGCACATCACAGAAACCAGAGCACCAAGAGAGGCCAAGATGGAAAATTTGCTGCTTCCTGAGGTAAAGAACAGAGAATGAGGCCTCCGGTCCCAGCAACAGTGCTTCCCAGAGACAGACCACCACCGTCTCACTTTTCAGTGCCTGCGTACAGCATGTGGACCGACTCCTGCCTAAGTTCCACAAGTCAGTCATAAGGATCGTGCAAAATGGAGGGACAGGCCAAATCCAAAAAAAACAAAGCCACTCTTTAATCCTGTCACGTGCAGTGCAACATAACAGTGTACACTCAGTGCCACAATACAGCTTCCTTTTTTTTGTTTAAGTCACTTTGTTAAGGTATGATGGACATTAAAGAACTGTACATATTTAACCAGCATGGTGGTGCGTGCCTGTAGTCCCAGAACTCACAGGCTGAGTCAGAAGGATTGCTTCAGCCAGGGACTTCAAGGCCACCATGGGCAACGTAGCAAGACCCCACTCTACATATTTAATGTATGCAACTCGGTGAGTCTGGAGATAAGTATATATTCACAAAGCCGTTCCCACACTCTACCCCATAAATATGCCCACCACCTCCAAAAGTTTCCTCTTGCCCTTTCGATATTTGTGTGTGTGCGTGATAAGAACACTTAACCTAAGATTCAAACTCTTCATAAAGTTTTAAGTGTACAGTGTGGTGCTGTTATGCTCAGCTTGATTTTTAAATTTAATGCCAACTAAACTACTATCGTGCTTCGACTATTTTCCACTTGCAAAGAGTAAAATCAACCCATTTTCTACGTAAGTCAAATTTGGGTAGCAGAGGGGAAGGCAGGTGGCAAAGTCAAAATCACTGACTCTTTAACTTGAGAATCGTACTCCGAAAAAAATAATTTCCTTGGCTGGGCAGTGGTAGCTCACGCTTGTCATCTTAGCTACTTGGGCAGCAGACATCAGGAGGATTTCAGCTGGAGACCAGTGAGGGCAACAAAAGTGAGACCCTATCTCAAAAGTACCCAACATAGAAAAGGGCTGGTGGAGAGGCTCAAGTGGTAGAGCGCCTGCCAAGTAAGCATGAGGCCCTGAGTTCAAACCCCAGTATCACACACACACACACACACACACACACACACACACACACACACAATTTCCTCAGTCTTACTGCACCCAGGCCCACAGAACAACCAGAGAGATCTCAACTTGGAAAACCAAGGTGTTCCTTTACCAAGATGTTTCTCTAATTGAAAATAATCACTGCAAAATGTTTACCTTTGAAACCAATTGCTTTCAATATTACCATAGAAAACAAGGGGTAGATACTTAGGGCTCTCATTGATTCTAGGTCCTCAATGATATCTTCCACACCCCCAATTCCATTTCAAGCAAAAGCTGCCAGGAAGATTACTTATTTATGTTACCTCTAAGGAAAAGGGTTATAGAGCAAAATGTAGTGTAAACAAGACTGTAGGCCTCTTTAAACTACGTGAAAGAGCAAATACACAAACAATTTACAAATCAGACCTACTCACGTAGAGTGAGACTTCTGTAGAGGCCTCTGCTAATCAGCAGCCCTACGTTAGTCTAGTTTTGTGGTGAATATATTTATTTAAAAAATGGTAAGCACCCTCCCTCCACTTGACTCTACTCTCTGCAGAACTTCCCAGCTCCTCCAGAGCCTGGGTTAGTCTCAGCACCACAGGTGCCAAAAGGTTGCTGAGAGCATCAGCTCTTAGATTCTGCTCTTGTCCTGCTCCAATCTGACTGTATATTTTCCCTATATTAGCTTACAATTCTTTTTAGCCTCTAAAGCAAAAGTTTTTGATACCCAAGTCCTTAAAAACAACAACAAAATCCTTCTACATTTGAATCTGGTCCACCTTAAAGATTACTGGCCTCAAACCAACAATGTGGTTTCAATAAAGTTATCTGTATTCAAGACCATTCTGCAAGCTGTGCCAAAGTGCTTACTAAAAGGACAGGGTCCAAAGTAAGAAAGATTTTAGCAATAAAAGCCTGAAATAGTAACAAGTGGATTTTAAATGTGCTTATGCCTTCAGTGCTATTCTTTTCCTGAAGACATGGAAGAAGATGCCACGCCCTGCTATACTGTCACATGATGCCCCAGCATGGCTTTTCTGACAGCAGCTAAAAGAAAATTCAAAACAGATGAAAAACTAATCAGCCCACTTACATTCTTGACTGAAATATGGAAAACTTAATGGAAAAAAATTCCAAATCTTTTTAAAGAGCTCCTTTGTGACCAAATATCATAAATGGCACTTAAAAAAATAGTCTTTGCTACTTTGCAGATGGTCTGTTGTCAAAAATGCATTCCTTCCTTCTTGATGTCAGAGGATGGCAGCTTTTCTTATTTTTTGGTGGGACTGGGGTTTGAACTCAGGACTTCTCGCTTGCAAGCAGGTGCTCTACTGTTTGAGCCACGCCTCCAGTCCATTTTTCTCTGGCTATTTTTGGACATGGGGGGTCTCTGCAAACTATTTTCCCTGGATGGCTTAGAACCTTCATCCTCCTGATCTCAGTCTCCCAAATAGCTAGGATTTCAGGTGTGAGCTACTGGCGCCCAGCAGGATGGCAGCTTTGAAGACCCCTTTGCCCTCTTAAAAATCACTGAGGGGCAGGCACCAGCAGCTCATGCCTGTAATCCAAGCTACTCAGGAGGCAGAGATCAGGAGGATCAAGGTTCAAAGCCAGCCCTGAGCAAATAGTTCATGAGACCCTATCTGAAAAAAAAAAAAAAAAAAAACACAAAAAAGAGCTGGCAGATTGGCTCAAGTGGTAGAACGCCTGCCTAGCAAGTGTGAGGACCAGAGTTCAAACTCCAGTACCAGAAAAAAAAAAAATCACTGAGGACTCCAAAGAGCTTTTGTGTGAGTTAGCTCTATTACCAGTCACTCTATCAGAAATTAACATCAGATTTATTAATAATAAATGTGTCACATGTTAATGTAAATGGCATATTTTTATTTTAAAAAATCTGTACTTTGAGAAACAGAAAAAACTGTACTTTGCAAAACAAAAACACTGGGAAGAGCGGCACTGTGTTCACATTTTTGCAAATAAATCTCTTTACTGTCTGGCTTAATAAAAGACAGCTGGATCCTCATGTATGCTTCTGCATAAAATCTATTGCTGTTCCTTAGTTTGGCTGAAGTGTATGAAAAAATCCAACTTTGCACAGATATGCAGCTAGAAAATAGGAAGACTTCAAGACCTTTTTAGATTGTTGCACCAACGCTGGACAAAGTAGCTTCTCAAACCTAGTTACAGTATCAAATCTGAACCTGTAGCAGTGAACTTTTCCTGTTGGTTACAATAAAATGCACTGGTCAGTCTTGTACTTTGCATGGGTCTTTCCCTGTGTGCGACAGTACTACTTTATTCATTGGTCATTTAGAAAATATTCTCCCTGTTATATGCACATCTTCCAGGTATTGACACACTTCATCATAATGTATATATAATATATATAACCACACGTGGTTATATTGCTGCCTGCCTCATCTTTTCTGAGTCTTTAAACACTTGGAAGCTGTCATATTAACAGTGGAAATACAAATTTCCCCAAATCCCAGTTCCACTTAGAAGCCAGAAATGTTATCCTAGGCAACAAATACTGTCAGTTGTTCACTTGTTTCCTTGAAGTGACAGACTTGCTTCAGTTTAAGCAAAAGTGTGCCAAATACTCAAGAGTTTGTCCCTTGTTCTTTGAGGTAAAAATGGTGGTCCGTGAGACGCACAGCCAGAGATAGCTGGGACTACAATCTCCCAGGAATTCTGATCAGCCTTCTAGTACTTCCTGCACATATTCCATCTTACCAAACATGGATGTTTATTCAAAACTTGAGATTTAATGAAATTACCAATCTTCACTATTTCATCAAGACTTTTTTTTGAGATGGTGGTGCTGCCTAGGCTGGTCTTGAACTCCTGGGCTTAAGTGATTCTCCTACCTTAAGCTTCCCAAGTAATTGGGGCTACAGGTGCATGCCACCGCCACCCAGCTCCATCAAAGACATTTTCAAGTAGGTTGTGGTGGCTCACACCTATAATCCCAGCTACTTGGAATGCTGAGATCAGGAGCATTGAGTTCAAGGTCAGTCTGTACAAAGAATTAGGGAGCCCTCCCCATCTTAACCAATGGGTGGGTGTGGTGAAAGGTTCCTGTCACATCCCAGCTATGTGGGGAAACAAGTAGGAGGACCCTGGTACAGGCATAAAGTGAGCATAAAGTGAGACCTACCTTAAAACACCCAACACAAAAAGGGCTGGGGTGTGGTTCAAGGTGCAGAGCACCTGCCTGGCAAGCAAGAGGCCCTGAGTTCAACCCCAGCACTACACCAGCTAAGGTGAAAAACACAGTAAGTACCATTGCAATTTGGAGCCACATCTGAGAGCAAAGGTGCCACAGTTCTACCCACCACTGCTGTTGCCCCATTAGCGCAGTGTCACAAAGTGAAAAGGTCACTCACTGTGAAAATAGTTTTGACTTGCAAGTTCCAAGATAGGGCTTGAATACCATACTGAGAGCTACTGCCCAATGATATACACTCTAAAACTTTTACTGCAAAGGTGTACATTTTCAGAGATGAAGAGTCAGGTAATATAAGACCTAATGGGAAATAATGCTTAGCTTGTAAGTGCATTCCATATATACTTTCTCCCAACCATTAGCTCTAAAATTGCCAGGAGGACTGCGAGTGGATATTTCCAAGTTGCTAGAATCTCTCTAAAGTCCTCTTTTGGTCAGGCACTGGTGGGAAAACCTGTAATCCTAGCTACTTGGGAGGCTGAGATTGGGAGAAGGTTCCAGGCCAGCCCAGGCAAATAAAGTTTTCAAGGCCCCATCTCAATAGAAAAAAGCAGAGTGTGGTGCCACCTGCCCATCATCCCAGCAATGGTGGGAAGCACAAAACAGGAGAGTTACAGTCCAGGCCGTCCTAAGAAAAAAGTGAGACCTTGTCTCCAGGGCTAGAGGCATGGCTCAAGTGGTAGAGTACCTGCCTCACAAGGGTGAAGCCCTGAGTTCAAACCCCAATGTGGCCAAAAACAAAGAAATAAATAAACAAACAAAAAAAACCCTGATCCTCTCTAGACTTCATTCTTGATTTGGTCACATTGCTCCTTCAATTCAAACTAAATAAGATTTGTGCCAGGAGCATTCATCAGTGAAAAGCTGGATGAGCTGAAAAGACCATCAACATGCAGTTGTAATGTTTTGTGAGTATTTTATTTCAGGTCTGTTTTATGACTATACTGTGAATCAACTCCTTATACACCTAGACAAAACCAGAATTAGTAAGAGCTGTGTCACTGGGTTGGGTCATTCATTATATGTTCCTCAGAGTCCTCACAAAACCTTGAACATCTACAAGATCTCATTGCCTTCATCTTACCTACAACATAAACCCGTCCATGTTAAGATCGGTCTCTCTAGGTCAGTAGATAGTGATTACCTTTGGTTACTCCTGGCATCTGATCTTTTTCCACATTATGCAAAAAAAATTGACATGACACTACAGTCAGGAAAGCCACTTACTTGAGAGAAGGAGACCCAAGTCCCTCATAAGGCAGTTTTTCTCCAAAGTACGGGTCAACTTTGAACATGGTGTTTCCTATCATTGAAAAGGGTACTCAACCAACATTAATTCAAACTCCCTGGGGGAGCCAGTCTCATGAGAGCCTAACACCCTACGGTTACCTCTGTATACACCCTCCTTCACAGGCAGATTCTCCTCTGGAGTGATTATTCTCTGTGCAGGACCTCTCCTCCATTTTCCTGAACCCACTTCCATCTGTGCTACACAGGCTTCTATTTTAGGACACTCTAATTTTTGATAAGCTCATTTTCCTGAGGACTTTGGCCCTGTGGGAAGCAGACCTTTAAAGGGACCTATTTAAACAGCAGCTCTGAGGATGACATCACCGGCAGTAGCTTCCTCTTGTCTTTGAGGGGAAAGGAATAGAAGGTATAGATTTACCCAGAGTAATCGCAAGGAAACCTCCATTTAAAATGTGTTAAAAATCGATTCGGTTCAGAATATTAAATATAGTAGCTGTCTATTCAGAAAGAAAGAAAGAAAGAAGTATAATAAAACCTTTACAAACAAAAGTAAGCCATTCCAAACATCACCTGAATGAACTAAGACTTCCCAGGCTTTTCACAAAGATTTAAATTAATTTTCATGGGTACATGGGGAATTTTTTTAGTAAATTATATTAAAAGCTGCTATAGGGCTGAGGCAAATGGTAAAGCGCCTACCAAAGTGCAAGGCCCTGATTTCAAACCCCGGAACTGCCAAAACAAGAAAATAAAATTAACTTAAATACACTTTTTCAACTTTAGTTGTCATTACCCAATGTAGCTTCGTTGTTTGCCCAGAGGAAGATGTGAGCTGTGAAGGTCAACTAGCTACCTTATGTACAGATAAGACAAGCTGTGGGCTCCATGTGATTGGGTATCACCTGCTGTTTCTGAAACCAGCTTTTTTGTTTTGTCTTGTTTTTTTGTCCACAAAAAAAAAAAGCCCATGCTTGCTAGGCAGGTGTTCTACCACTTGAGCCACTTGGCCAGCCCTTTCTTGTGAAGGGTTTTTTTCAAGACAGGGTCTCAAAACCATTTGCCCAGTCTGGCTTGGAGCTGCGATCCTCCTGATCTCTGCCTCCTGAGAAACTAGGATGATGGGTGTGAGCCACAGGTGCTCAACTTGAGACTGGCTTTTGATTGCAGGTGGTGCACTCCCTGGGCTGGGGGCATAACTGACAAAACAGGGTCCAATCTCAATGCGGTAGTTGGGCAGTCAAGTTAATACCACAGATTTTAGTTAGAAAGTGAAACTTAAAGGTCTTACTGAATTCAGAATCTCTTTTAAATGTGATCCTATTACTTGCCGCAAGCCAATTACACACTTAGGTTTGTTTGTTATAATTAGGCGTACATCTGTTTTTGCTGTAAAAATGAAAATGCAAAGGAATTATTTAGAGATCATGCTGCTTTCCAGCAATTATATTCTAAGTGCCAGAGGTAAGAATATAAACAAATGAAAGAAGGAAACACACATATGGGTTAAAAGCATGCTGAGTGATATTTAAGAGGAAACAGCCTATGGATGACGCTAGGGATATCAAGACTGTAGGAAGACACATGGATATGAAAAGTCCCATTTTTGTGTTTTTAGGACAATGATTACATTGTGTAAAAGGGCAGTAAGGAGGCTGATACTGGATGGGCAGTACATGGAAGGACACAATAACCAGAAGACTCTAGGCCGATGAAAGCAGGGATGCCCGAAACCAAGTGCAATGCAATTTTACAGAGATTCTGAAACAAAAAGAGGGGGAAAACTATAACCTACACAGAAAGCACCATGACTGTGCTGTAGTCTAAAGATGAGACTGGGAAGACACATTGCCATGGGGGCGAATTCCTTTAAGAAGCAGCAAGAAGCCTGCACCCATCTCAGTGCTCTCAGAACACCTGGGTGACGTTCACTTTGGTCCCTCTCTGTTCCTTTGGATACAGCAAAAGCAACAAGTGAAACCAAACATCTGAAATGGACCCAAACAGGCTGAGGGAAGAGTGAGATTTTCAGGGTGGGTTGGGCATGGTAGCACAGACCTGTGATCCTAGCTACTCGGGAAGCAGGAGGATTGTGAGTTGGGGGTCAATCTTGGCAAAGTCAATGAGAACCTGTCTGAAAAACAAAGCACAAAACTGCTGGGGGCATGGCTCAAGTGGTAGAGCACTTGCCTCACAAGTGCAGAGCCCTGGGTTCGATCCCCAGTACCACAAATGATTTTTGGTGTGTGTGTGGGGTGGGGTGGGGTAGAGACAGAACATTCTAAAAAGTACTTGTTTTCTTTTTTTTTTTTGGTGCTAGGGATGAAACCCAGGACCTTGTGCCTGTTAGGCAAGTGCTCTACCACTGAGCTAACCCCCCAGCCCAAACCTAATTTTTAAACTATTTAAGTAATTACATCTAGAAAGGCATTATCAAATATCTTAAATAGAAGAAGAAAAATTAAGGATGATGATATAAAAATTTGTCTCAAGAAGATGGGTCTAGCCAGGCATGGTGGTGCTGTAATCCCAGCATTCAAGGCTGAGGGAGGAGGATCATGAGTTCCAGGCCACTCTGGGCTACATTGCAAGACCTTTTCTCAAAAAACAAAAACAAACAAGAAGGGGAGGGGTGGAAAAAGGGAGAAATATCTGGTTATATTGTAATAGGCTGAATCAAGTATATTGAATGACAGAAACTAGACACAGAGAGTTGGGCATTGTGGCACACACCTGTAATCTTAAAGCTTGGGAGGTAGAGGCAGGAAGATTGCAAGTTGGAGGCCAGTCTGAGCTACATAGTGAGTTCAAGGCCAGCCCAAGCTACATAGCAAGACCCTATCTCAGTAGACCACGGGTGGGCTGGTGGTATGGCTCAACTGGTAGAGTGCCTACCTAGCAAGCTCAAGTTCCTGAGTTCAAACTCCAGTAACACCAAAAAAGACCATGGGCGGGGGCTGGGGATGTGCCTAGTGGTAGAGTGCTTGTCTAGAATGTGTACGACCCTGGGTTTGATCTCCAGCACGGGGGTGGGGAGAAGGGAAGAGTGGAGGGGCCGCACATCTACATGGAAAGTAAAATCTTGCTCTTAATAATAATGATGACAAACCTGTGTGCCATTGGGACAGAATGCAAGAGGGGCAGAATACATTAAATAAGACATGCATCTTTATCACAGGTGGACAGCACCACCAGCGTCCAGCACTGGTCTGGAAATGGGAACTCCCTGCTGTTTCCTGGTTTCCACGCAGAGGTTGGACAAAGAAGGCCATCAGCAGATGCAAAGGGCGGGTCTAGCTGCCCTCCTCCTGCTGCCTGCCTTGGAGAAACACCCCACCTCTCAAACACCCCATACTAGTTCTCCACAGGTTCAAGACCAGACCAGGAGAGGAAGAAAAGAGTGAGACAGAGAAGAGAAGAAGCCATACAGAAATTACCAGGAAGAATTCTGAAGGCAAGCCACGGGTTAGTGAAGAGCAATTGGACAAGCTCAATGTTTAATGAGAAGAAAAGGCCAGACTTAAATCCTGACCTTTTTTTTTTTTTTTTTTGGCAATACTGGCCTTGCTTGAACTCAGCAAGTTTGAGCTCATGCAATTGTTAGGTAGGTGATCTACCACTTCAGCCATGCTCCTAGCCCCTGACTTATTTCTAAACCCCATAAATATTTCAAAGTTGGAGCAGAAGGAGTAAATGTAAAATATTCCAAACATATTTTAACATCTGAAAGAGTTAACACCAGGGAAAAAGGATTTTCCACCACAATACTTACCAAAGAACTCATGCCCAGTTTTAAGTGATGGTTAAGCAAACACATAGGTGCTGGCTTTCTAAGAAAAGGGGGTCTCACCTCACAATGCCACTGCTACAGCTGAGCCCCTCAGCCAAGGACCAGGTGTTGTCTGGGAATGGCTGCTGGAGCCAAGAGGCAATATCACTAGGAGACCACTTTTGTCCATGTGCATGCCAAATTAGTGGGACATACTAGTCAGCAGAGATGGAGATTAAAGCTGATGCAAGACAACACTGCCCTGGGTCTTCAGAGATGGCTCTGACTGTAAGCCTGGCCTCTTCCCACCCTGCTTCTGTTAAGATCCCTTGGGACATACTCTGGGCTGCCCCCACGCGAGCAGCCTTCCCTTTGGCAGAACACCTCCCTTACTGCACGATCTGGTTCCTGTCTCCCCTGCAGGATCCTAGCTGCCTGTGGTGTTGGAATTGTCTAAAACCCAAGGAGGAAACAGTACTGATAGGCTGGGTGTGGCATGGGCAGAGGATGGAAAACACCTGCCTTGCAGTGATGTTATTACCGAACTATGAAGCCAGCCATGGAACCTTGCTGCCCTTAGGCTCTTGAAATGCAATATAATGTGTCAAAATTGTCTTACACACTTTTCTTTGGCTCTTTTGTTACTTTTAGTCTTACCCACCCACCTCTGCCTCCTTCTCATAATTGCAAAAGTTCAGCCATTCTTAACTGAGAATTGACCATGAGCCACGCTCTGTGCTGGCACTGTGATTATAGTGAAGACTTGTTGAGTTTTACTGGGGTTAAAAGAAAGCAGCAATGAAGATAGATTGGTTGGACCTCCAGCTGGATCGGGGATTCGACCAACTTATTATAAAGTTAATTAAGAGAAAGTGTGGTAATGGCTACGGGTAGAAACAGGCAAATACAAAGAACACAAAGACCAGGAACAGATTACGTGAAGCACTGTGGACTAAGGTAGAGGCGGCTGAGCAGAAAGGATGCAGAGCTGAGTGGATCTCGGCTCTACAGCCCGAATGAGTTGGCTTGAATTCTGGCTCTCTGATGGATGTGCTGCCACATCGAGCTAATTATTTAATCTCTCTGTTTCCACTTATTATCTCAAAAATGGGCATTAAAGCAGGACCGATTTGTAGAGTCGTGCTGAAGATGAAATGTATGGCACAGTCAGCCCTCAGTGAGGATTAGGGCCACCGCCATCATGGACCAACAGGGAGAGAACAGCCAATAAAAAGTGTGTGGCTACTGAAAAACATGAAAGTAAACCTCTATTCCTTATATTCCTTATAATTCCAGGTAGATTAAGGACCTAAACGTAAAAGGCAAGATTATAAAACTTCTAGGAAGCAAAACAGGATAATGTTTTTCTGACCTTTAGGTAAGGAGTGACTTCAAACAAGACACCAAAAAGTGTGTGCCACAGGAAAAGAATCGTGGCTGAAGATGTAGCTGAATAATAGAGTGCTTGCCTAGCACACACAAGGTCCTGGGTTCCATCCCAGGAGAAGAAAAGGAAGAAAAGAAAAGAACTGATAAATTTGATTATATAAAATGACATTGATACAAGGAAAAGTGAAAATATTACCTCAGGTCCTCGAGCATGTTAGGCAAACATTCTACCACTGAGCTGTGACTCTCGTCCTTGAATAAGAATTTTAAGGAAGACATTATATTTAGTCCAATTAGTATATTTATATTTTAATTTCTTTTCTTGTGGGACTGGGGTTTGAACTCAGGATTTCATACTTGCAAAGCAGGCGCTCTACTGCTTGACTCACACCTCCAGTCCATTTTGCTCTGGTTATTTTGGAGAAGGGGGTCTCTTGAACTATTTTCCTGGGCTGGCCTCAAACCTCCATCCTTCCAATCTCAGCCTCCTAAGTAGCTAGGAATACAGATAGGAACCACCACGCCTGGCTTAGCCTCATTAGTAACCAGAGAAATGTGTATTAAAACCACGATGAAGTCTCATTCCATATCCACCAGTTTGCTAAAAATTTGGTCAGAACACAGGAGTGTGGTGCTGGGAGAGCACTCAACTCCTGCTGGGAACCTTGGGAAAAAGACAAGTTTGACCTTGCAAGGGTGAGCCTATGCCCATCTAGGACTCAGCAATTTCCCTAGCCATCTTCACATTCAGGACCTAGCCAATGAACTGTTGCTCATGTGTACCAAGAGCTAGGCATATGAATGTCTATAGCAGCCTAGGTCACCCTTCTCAGCCTTGTGGCTGAGACCAAGTACAAAGCAGCATAGTTAAGCACAGCAAAATACTGGAAACAACTCAGCTGTCCACATCATTCCACTTACAGAAAGTCCCCAAACAGGCAGAACAACACATTTTCTGACTGACAGGTTTCTAAGTGATGAAATATTATGAAGAAAACAAAAAGCTCTATATAATACAAAATTTGCATAATACTCAGGGTGGGGGAGGCCAGGAGAGGAGGCAACAGGTAATCTCTGGGAAGGACAATGTTTTGTTACTTTGCTTGGGTGGCACACTCAGGAGTGCTCATTTCAATGCTATTTTTAGTTCATGTTCCATACATATACATTTTCATAATTCTTTTATAATCTGCCATAATTATGGAATTGTTCGTGTATTACTGGGTTGATAGGGACATTTTCAGAATAAGAGGGACTTAAGACCTCTTGAGCCTCTGCCAATGAGAGATTAAGAAGATGAAACGTTTATGAAAGAAAAACTCCAATCAATAGGAGACTACTCGATTACAAAAAGAATTGAACTATTACTCTTGCTTTGATTGATATACTTATTTCATCCCCATAAAAATATAAAATGTTCTTCAGAAAATGGGTATTGCTTAATACCCAAGTATAGATCGATTATTGATTGCAAAAAAGACTTTACACTTGCGGGAAAAAACTTTTAAAAGTTAGGACTACTATTGTCTAAGAGCTAAAATTATTTTTCACATACCATGAGAATACAGTAATTTCCCTCTCAAATAAAATGTTCATGGAAGTTAAGAGTACCCAAAATAATACAATAAGGACCATACACTGTTTCCACTCTACATCAAAAACACAAGCATCCATCCATTCCTCCAACAATATTCAACTGGGTATCTATGATGTGCCAAACACTCCGTTCAGAACCAAGGACGCAACAGTAAACGGAAGACGCAATTTCTGTATTCTCTTGGAGTTGATGAACTTAGTAGATCTTTGCTGTGCAGAACTATAAAGAAATCTCGAAAGGCTAACTCAAAACTAACTTGTTTACATTCCCATGAAGAAAACCACTAACTTCTCCTTAATATGGGCATTTTAAAGATCCTTGATAGTCGGAGTAACAGCGAAAATATTTTACAACCAGGCTGGGTGCAGTGACTCATGCTTGTAATCCCCGTTACTTTGAAGGTGGAGATTGGGAGGGTCACCATTTAAGACCATTCCAAGCAAAAAGTTAGTGAGATCCTATCTCAACAAAGCTGAGTGTGATGGTACACGTCCAGGACCCCAGCTGTGTGGGAAGTGTAAGTAGCAGGATTGCAGGCCAGGCTGCCCATTCGAAAACGTGAGCCTTCATCTGAAAACAGACAACTAAGCAAAAAAGGATGGGGTGTGGCTCAAGTGGTACAGTGCCTGGCTAGCAAGCAAAAGGCCCTGAGTTCAAACCCCAGTACTGCCAAAAAAAAAAAAAGTGTGTGTTTGTGTGTGTGTGTGTGTTTGTGTTTGTATATTTAACAACCATTTTTTCAACAGAGGCCAGCTGGGCTGGGACATTCTGAGGGAAAACTCAGCCTTCCCTATGGCACAATTCTTTTCCAGAAGGCATCACACCCACCAACAGTCACAGGGATGTCTGCTGTGCTGAAAGCTAACCAGAACTTAGCTACCATTTGCAAAACAGAAAAACAACCAAGCCAAAAAAAAAAGCTGTTTTGCTTACTTGGAATTTAAGTTGCCTTACTGTGCATTTCTTGGGTTATTCATGAAGCTAAGTTTTATCTTTGGACACTTATCCATAACTTCATTTTTATCTTCTTGTTTTACTTAAGTTCTTCATACATTAAGATAATTAAGAAAGTCACCTGCTTAATAAAACGTTTTTCCCAGTCTGTTAAAAATTTTATATATTATTGTTATAGACTGAATGTGAAACCTAACCCCCAAAGGAGGTGGTATTTGGAGGAGGGGCCTTTGGGAGGTGAGCAGGCCATGGAGGTGGAGCCTCTTCATCGGTGGCCCTGGAAGAGAGTCCCCAGACACAGAGCTCCCTCTTCAATCTGCATCTAGACCCCAGGAAGCGGTACCTCGCCAGATCCCAGGGCTGCGGCTCCTCTGAACTTGGACTTCCCTGCTTCGGAGCTGCAGAAAATGAACATCTGTGGTCTGTAAGCCGCCTGGTCCAGGACGTTCTGCTATCGCAGCCCCAACAGACTAAGACAGTAATGTTTTTGACACACAGACAGATAAATGTTTGGTGACCTCAGAGGTCAGAACCATGAGGGTTCCTGCATCTTGCTCTATACTTCTCCATGTGTTCCACATTTTTTTCAGCAAAATCTTTTTCTGATTACCAATTTAGTACAATACAATACTAACTTGATTCATTATGAAACTAACGCCTACCCTCACTTTACTTATCACTGTTTCCTTCTAGACAGTAATACAGGATAAAATAGCATAAATGCTGCCATTTTATCCAAGTTCAATGTTTTTACCAAAAGGAAAAAAAATCCCTATTGACATGTCATTTAACATTAAACAGCAACCCAGGGGTCACTTGCCACCATTGCCTCCTGCACACTTAAGGCCACGGTCCCATGCACCTTGCTCTATGACATGCCATGTGCCTCGAGACGCCCTTGGCACTGCTCAGCTGGTCTCTACATGGGCCATCTCTTTCTCACCATGCCTAGATGTCCTTCAGTAAACATCTGTCAAGGGCATGAGGGAGCCAAGGGATGTTCCTGCTGTATGGTTCGGTCTAGCCCACAGTCAGAGTCAGTGCTGTTCACATCTATGGTTCATTATCCAGAGTTTCAGGACAAGGTGTGCCAGGATCTGGGTAAACCAGTGAGGACAACAAGGGCACCCCACTCTCATGGAGCTATTAGACATGCCATTTGTGAAGAACACACAATCACACGAGAATTTTACATACATAACATGATAATCTCGCCCTCCCTCTCTCTCTCTCTCTCTCTCTCTCTCTCTCACACACACACACACACACCACACAGAGCCTCACCACTGAAGCTCTCCAAGTGCCAGAGGTTGGGTGCAAAAACAGTTTTTTAAAAATTCCTAGCACAAGGCTGCCTTCCTGAGCTTTCACCAAAGAATGCAAGCTATAATCCAGCACACAAGTGTTTTCTTCTCATTAATTATACATGGGCAGCCAGTTCTGCTTATAGCTGGAAGCTACTCAGGTTTTAAACTTAAACATTAACAGGTATTTCAAAGAAATTCCACCATGTTTGGCTCTGGTTTTGAATGAATGTAAACGATTCTACTTCATCTTATTGCAATGTTCTCGGCTCCTATTGCAGTTACAAATTTCTTTTGGGAAAATGCTAATGTAACTAGCACACAAATCCTATGTTTTTAAAATGAGCCAACACGAGTGAAGTAAACACCCACAGTGCTGCTGGCCATCCTGAGCTCTGATTTTACCACAGGATCAGGGGAGGGTTTTGAGTTCTGCAGCATGCCGCACTGGAGTTAGACTGCCCGGGCACCAGTCTCGGCTCCACTAACCAGTATGGGGAGGCGCTTCCCGCTGGAAGGATTTGTGGAGTGAGCTGGGAAGCAGGGAGATCATCGATATGGCACCCATACTGCTTCTGACCCCTCCCTTCTGTTTTCCTTTCTCCTAAGAGCCAAAGGGCTGCACGCTGCATCCCCAGACTCTCAGACTGAGGGGACTGGGTTGGGATTTGAAAAGAGAGATGGCCCCTTGTAAGATCTAGCAAACAAAACTAAGGGCAGTGTGGGAGGGACAGTAACAAGAGTTGCTGCGACACAAATGAGTTGACAGATATAAAGCCTTGTAAGTGGCACTTGAGGGGACTGTGTGGCTCGAGGCAGAGCACTGGCCTAGGGTGTGAGGGGCTGGGGTTTGAGCCTCAGCACCGCAGAACTAACAAAGCTGACACTCAGTACAAAGCAGCTATTCTTACCGACATACTGAACATCACAGCAACGTTCCAACACAAGCCAAACGATTAACATTCGCAGGCACAGAAAGCAAAACTATCTTTATAACTAGCTTCCAGTCCCACTTCCTGCCCATCAATTAGCCAGCGTCCTCAGGGAAGAATCTCACAGAATTGGCAGTATGGCTGCAGCCCTGAGTCAAGAGCAGAATCCCCTGTGGCCCAGGGGGTTTTGACAGAACCACAGAAAACCCCTGCCTGGGACGGAAGTATCCCATCTCTGGAATTCCTCACCACTTTCTGCAAATACAAGGATTTCATTGGCCCAGCAGGGGCTGGCAACTCCAGGTCATCTGCACACCCAATGGGACAGCTTTGGGAAGGTGTGTTGGTGGCTTAGCTCCAATGCATCACATTTTGCTATCAATATAAATTGGGCTAATTTTTTCCCTTTATTTTCAAATACAAGGAAGAATTTGGCACAATCATTGATGCGGTTGCTACCATCTGTCCTGGGCGCTCAGTCTCTTGAGCACAGACTATTCAATTCATGGGAATAACACTAACAGCTCCCTTTGCTGGTGCCCTTGCTGCGCTCCACGCTCTGCTCCAAGCATCTTGTGAGGCAGACATTGTTAATCTTCCCTTCTTCCAGATGGGTCAAACGAGGCACAGAAAGGTCAAGGCACTTGCTCAAGGTCACACAGCTATTAACTAGAAGAGATGACATTTGAACTCGGAGCTCCAGTGCCTGTGCCTCACTGATATTTAAGTCAACTCTTGTTCTTGCTTTTTTCTACTATAAGCTAGCCACACTGCTAGGTTCTTCAAGAACCTTCTACCTTTTGCCTCCACAACAATCAGCAGCAAAGTCAGTACTACATCCATTTCTGGACATGTGATCACAGAACAAGGAACTTGAACCTGGGTGTGATTCTACAGACCGTAATTTCAGTCTGTCTAGAAATGAAATAAGGTTGAAAAGCGTTCATGAAAGAAGTTGTTAACAGTGAAAGACTCATCTGCTTCTTCTGGAGGGAGTGGGAAGTATTTTGTGAGCTCCTGCTTTCTCCAGAGTAACTACCTTACTAACCACTACAGGCTGAGTGGGGAAGGAGGCTACTACCCACCATTCATCCAAGTAAAATCTCAGAGCAAAGGAGGAAAGCGTCTTGGTCTCCAGAGAGTCCTGTGTCCCCAGAATCTCCCCAGTGATTACAGACCCTGCTAAGGTCCCCATCCAGGGCACTGGTCTTCCTTCCCAGTGTTTCTGGCTGCAGTGGTATTTGTTGAGCGGCTCCATTAAGCTGGATGTGGATGCACAGGCCTCAGGGCCTTTGCTCGTTACTGCACTGGTGTTCCTGTCTCAGTCCCAGCCCAGGTCCCTGCCACGTCATTCTCATCACCATCGGAGGTCCCGGGGTGACTTCCCCCCCAACACAAAAATAAACAAAAAGAAAGAAAGAAAAAAAACTGCTGTGAAACCCATGTGCAGGTCTGTGCTGACATTTTACTTTCAAAAAATATTTTTATTCCTGGGGTTGTTTTCATTATTTCTTTATTTTAAAAAGGAAACAGATATCAAAACGTCTGTAGTATTGAAAAGGCATACTGACCCTGAAGAGTCAGGATTTCCTCAAATTGAGGAAACTTCTTAGATGGCTCTCGGAGCACATCCAGCATTTATGAGAAATGCTGATAAACAAAAAGGAAATGTAGTTATTGCTAAGAATTATGAATAAGCTGGGCATGGTGGTGCAAGCCTATAATCCCAGCTACAGAGGAGGTGGAGACAGGAGGACTGCAGTCTGAGGCTGGCCTGGACAAAAGGAGGAGACCTTATCTGAAACATACACTAAAGCAAAAACTGGTGGGAGTATGGCTCAAGTGTAGCGTGCATACCTAGCAAGCTTGAGGTCCTGAGTTCAAACCCCAACACTACCAAAAATTAGGAATAATTTGAGGTTGGGGATGCAGCTCATTTGCCTAGCATACATGAGGCCTTGGGTTCCACCCCTAGCACCACAGGACTAACTCACTGTGTGGTAATCACAGGAATACCATGCACCTGTTTTTTCAGGCAGATTTGTAAAGGTAAAATAAACTAGCGAAACATTAGGTTTTCCATTCAAGTGTTGGCCTTAGTCGGCTCCCCTATACACAGCTTCATACTATTATGCACTCTTCTTTTGTGGCACTGACCAGATACTGACAGTTATCTGGGTGATTATTTGATTTGTGTCTATTTCCCAACCAGACCACGTTAGACCTGACCCACAGTATACACAAAATACATGGACAGTTTAAAATGCAGTCAAAACCTGTACATTCAGTTACTTACTACTTCAAAAAAAAAACCACAGTGAAATTATACCAGGAGAATTTCTACAAACTCTGAAAACTCTATATCCTGGAAACTGGAAGGGGAGACTTTATTTTGAGCAAGAGAGAGAATTATCTTCTATTCGTTAGATATGGTAAACCAATAATCAAAAGAGCTGATCAAATTATTATATTTTTTTTCCTAGACAAAAGCCAACACGAGCTAGACAAGGTGAGTTTTTGGATTAAATTAACAATTAGACTGTATTGGTGTCATTAAAAAAAACCTTCATGCGTCTCACAGTAATGCTGGAAGAAAGATACATCCACAGAGTGATTTAAGAAAACATTTCTGAATATGAATTTTGTAAAATGCTCTGATGTTTAGCAAAATTCAGTGAATAAAGCCCCAAAACAGATCACCATGACTGCTCCATCTGGAACCCAAATCTGCCTCATAAATTCAAACTTGGCAATAATTAACGGGAAAGAATAAACAATCCCACCCGTTGTTTATATGCTGTTGTTTATTTGGGTCCGTGGAGAGACACTCTGCCAGAAGAAAGCCCAAGGTTTTCAAGTGGTCAGAGCACAATGGCGATTTTAGCTACACACAGAATGAACCATTTCACAGGCCTTAGCTACATTAAGGCAAAACAAAAGGGTGGTGGTGGGTGCTGCAGAACTGGAGCGTAACCACCCAGTCCCCTTGAAAGCTGTTCTGGTGATTTGCCTTTTTGGGCAAAAGAACAATGTTGTGATCACATTTCTCCATGTGAATCCTAACAGGGAAATTCCTGCTGGCTCTCAACCCTAGCATGATACAGACAGCATCAGCAGTGGGGGTCCTGCTAGGAGGCGGTGTAGCACGTTCCGTGTTCACAGAAGCAATATACGTGAGGGCTGGGCGTGGCTCAAGCAGTAGAGCACCTGCCCTGCAAGCCCAAGGCCCAGGGTTCAAACCCCAGTGCCACCAAACAAAAACCAACAAAGAAAGAAAAAGAACAATATACACCAGCAGGGACTCTCTCATTCAATTTGATCACTCTGGAGTCTCCGGCTATCTTTTCTTGTAGCAGGCATTTCTTTCTCTTTGTTCTGGTAAATGGTGCCTATTTCAGAACAGCAGTACAGTAACTTTAAACTACTCCTGTGACATGTAGCTCAAATTGTCCTAAAGCAAAAGCGTTAAGAATTTAGTCCCCCAAAAGTTACCAGGAGAAATAGAGAGCTAAGGGGCTTTGCTAGCTCAGCAGAGATGCAGTACAGTTCAAGCCTTGGGTTTCTTGTGCTCTGCTCTAAATGTCTACACAGATTCATGGGAGGTGAACACTCGAACCTTTGAAAAGCTGCCATTTTTCCAAGAAGTGGGCTGCTTTTAAGGCCTCACTCCCCCACTTCAGGAACAGGACAGAATGTAAATAAGACTGGCCCCATAGGCCGTGGATAGTGGCACGTCGTCAGGTTCCGTTCTAATGTCCTCTATTACTGAAACTAACTCAAGTCACTATTAAACAGGTACACACAGATTCCCGGTTGTTTTTCTTCCTTTTTTTTTGGTGGGACTCGAGTTTGAATTCAGGGCTTTGCTCTTGCAAAGCAGGCACTCTACAGCTTCAGCCACACCTCCAGTCCATTTTGCTCTGTTTATTTTTTTGGAGATGGTGTGTGTGTGTGTGGGGGTCTCTGCAAACTATTTTGGATGACTTAGAACCTTGATCCTCCCGATTTCAGCCTCCCAAGTAGCTAGGATTACAGGTCTGAGTCACTGGTGCCTGGCCCCTGACTATTTTAAACAGTGGCTGGGTAGAACACTTGTCCAACATGCCGAAGATCCTGAGTTCTAGCACCAGCACCGCAAAAAAGAAAAGGAAAGAAGGGAGAGGAAGGAAGGGAAAGGAAGGGAAGGGAACATCTCCTAAATAATGTCGATCTGCTGGTTATTTCTTCAAAATACTTCAGACATAAGATACATAAAACTAGTCATCCAGAGCAGATGAGCGTTAGGTAATGAAAAATTCTGATAGCAATTTCTGGAAATCTTATCCCATTGAGCTGAAGGACAGGAGTGGAGCTGCTTCCTGTCTACTCCCCAGGATTCCCAGCTCGGTGCCTTGCACAATACATGTTTGTGGAAGTGAGATAGAACACAGGCAAGCTGAATGGTGTTTATAGCCAATCTAACTATAGTAGTTTTTAAAAAGAGCCAAGTAGTTATTTTCAGCCACACACTGTAATTACAGTAAGGTATAAAAAGTCAGCCATGAAAACACTGTGAACACCATTCTCCCCCACGTGTAATCAGAAGACCAAAAAGCCACTAAACACTGGTTTTAATAGATAGCTTAACAACTGATTTGATGCAAATTAATTCGCAGGGTGAGCAATTCCTAATTAATCTTCGAGTTTGGTTTAATGCTGTGACTGTCTTCCGAAATAATACCTAATTTATCCTTCGAACCTGTTTAGTGATAAGAGCCCTGAGACTTCAAACACTGCCAGCTGTCTTTCTGTCACTCCGGGAATTTGACAGAATCCTTCTAAAGAGCTGGTGAGCAATTGTTTTACATAGCATTTATACTGGCTCTTAAATTTCTCAAGACCAAGAAGCTTCTCAAATTAGTCCTTTGTCATCTTAGAGATCATGAAGGTGGCTGGTACCAATCTCTTTTCAATTGAGGTGGAGTCGCATAGCCTAAAATTAACCATTTTAAAGTGGACCAAAAAAAAAAAAAAGCCCTCAGTGGTACATAGAATATTCATGATGTTGTCCAAACACAACTTTATCTCATTCCAAAACACTCTCAGTACCCCAGAGTAAAACCTGTACCATTAAGCAGTCACTCCCCACTCCTCACAACCTGAGCCCCCGGCAAACACCAGTCTGGTTTCTGTCTCTATGGATTTACCTATCTCGATATTTTACCTTCGTACAACCATGCACTAGGTCATGCTTCTTTCACTTAGCACACAGTTTTCAAAGTTCATCTGAGTTGTAGCATGGATCAGCACTTCATTATTTGGTATGACTGAGTACTATTTTCTTGTCTGGATAGACCACATTTTGTTTAGCCACTCAGTGGTTGTTTCCATCCTTTGGCCTTTGTGCTGCTGTGAACAACCCTATCAAAGGTATTTGTTTGAACACCAATCTGCAGTTCCTTGGGGTTTGTTTCTAGGACTGGAAGTGCTGATTACTGAGTCTAACTTTTGAGGAACTGCCAGCAGCTGAAGTGTTTCCCATTCCTTCAGCAATGAGTGTGCTTCTGGCTTTTCCAGCCTCTCCAATATGTGTTATTTTTCTCACTTTTCTGATTGCAGTCACTCTAGTTGGTGTGAAGTAATATCTCATTGTGGTTTTGATGTGCATTTCCCAAGTGAGTAGTGATATTCAGGATCTTTAGATGTGCTCATTAGCCATTCTGTATCTTCTTTGGAGCTCCAATCTGTTTTTACTTTTCAATAAATTATTTTTATACTTTTTCTTTTTTTGGTGGTATTGGTGTTTGAACTCAGGGCTTTGGACTTTTAAAGCAGGTGTTCTGCCACTGAGCCACACCTCCAGGAGATGGGGGACTCTCTAATGATTGGCCTGGGCTGGCCTTAAACTGTGATCCTCCTGATCTCAGCCTCCCAAGTAGCTAGGATTATAGGTGTGAGTCTCTGATGCCCAGCTAATAATAATAATTTAAAAAATCTTATCTTTGCTATCATTTTCTTTAAAACTGACCCCCCACATGCACATTTCAAAAATCTATGCTGGAAGCTACATGAACTAACTAAGCACCTGAACTGGTGTGTCACCAAAGGGCAAAATCCAAGACTGTCTTGAGTTTGGCAAGTGTCTTCCTTTTTGAGCACTGACTGTGCACAAGTACTACTCTAGGAGCTAGTGACCTAGCGTCAAACAGAAAATAAAAACTCTCGCCCTCACAGAGCTCATTCCCAACGCAAGGGCTAAATTTATTAGCCTGGAAAATCCGTGTAGTAAAAGTGGCTCAGGTAAAGTTCTCCCAGAAACATTTTAAGATACAGAACCCATCAACAGGCCACGCAGGGTGTTTGCACAGAGATATTAAATAACATTGAAGGCGTGCCTTATTTTCACTACTGAGAGAATGGCTTGATATGCTAAGCAAACATATTTTACATAGCCATACCTAGGAAATGCAAATTTACAAGTAGCTTACAAAGTTTTGGGTCCAAAAGTACGGCTCATACTTTGTTTTAACATTCTCAAATGTTGACAAATAGTAGCATTCTCCTTTTATACCAAGAATAAACAAATAAATTTAACACTAAGAAACATGACTCTTGGGCTGGTAGAGTGGCTCAAGCAGTAGAGTACCTGCCTAGCAAGTGGGAGGAGCTAAGTTCAAATCCCAGTACTGACCTCCCCCCCCCCCGCAAAAAAAAAAAAGAAAGAAAGAAACACAATTCCTATTTTCTACCACACTATATGATTATAAACTATTGTTTTCAAAGACATTTTTCCAGTGAGGGTCCTTGTTGGATTTCTGCTTGGGCCTGTGCCCACCTGTTCCACAGTAGGTCATCTAGGTGCCTACATGGCACCTTTGGTGGTGCTGTCAGGTCCCATGGGTGGGTCCTCTTCTTATTCCTAGAATTTAACATTTTATATTTACCTTGACCTCAGCCTCCTGTCTATGTTGGCAAATCCTACATTCCTTTTCTTTCTTTACCTTTTTATTTTTGCCTCATGTAACTCAAAGACAACTAAAGTTTTTCTGGAATGACTATTTACCTGCCATGTTGACTTGACAAAACACATAGGAAGCCTCTCAGCCAAAAGATTTTGGTTCATTGAAATAGACCTTGGTATTTTTGCCTGTAGAGTCACACCCAAGACATTCGATCTCTGTGCTAAGGGCTCATGACTTAAGGAATGGCCCTAATGACTCTATTTATGTGTCCCTTTTAAAATCTGGAACCTTTTAGGAACCTCCTGGTAACATGATTGGCACTTCTTTGAGTTGCAGGGTGGGAACTATACATAAAATTTCTTAATGTGGTTTCTGGTCTTAGAAGTTGTTACTCTATTATAACTGACACTTATGCATTCCCCACTTATGAATCAGGACTTGTGGGAGGACAATTTCAATGTTAGCTGGTTCTGGAACTCAGATTACCTGAGCACACTGGAGTTAGAACGCCCTGAGGTCATGCAGTCTGGTTTATGCCCAATCCATCTGTCACTTCTACAATACCCCGAGCAAGGAAGCGCTCATTGAAGGTATGGAATTCAAGACATGAACTAAATATCGCGACCAGCAACTGTGGAGCTGAAGGGTGACAGCCAACTGTGTCAGACTCTTATAGCTCTGAGGACTCATTAGCTCATGAGTCTCACGAGCCCTATAAAGCAGGCAGTATTAGTATCATCCCCATCTTACAGATGAAGGAATTGAGGTTAAATGACTTGGCCAGAATTACTCAGCTAGTTAATAGGATAGGAACCAAGCAGTCTGGCTCCAGACCCATATTTGTGAACCAGATGATACTCAGACTAAACTGGAGAAATCTTGTAAGAATGAAATCGAATTATTTAAACCTAAACAGTCGCTAGAGACCTTGCCCAAGGCTTTCACTCACGGAGGGAACAGAGCACTAGATCCATTCGCCTAACCTGAGTCCTGCAGACTGGCTGCCTCCAGAGAGTGAGTCTGGTTCACAATGAAAACCTATAGAAAGTGTCGTGTTTGGCTCTGGCATGATGGTGCATGCCTGTGATCCCAGCTACTAAGGAGGAAGAAAGTAGGAGGATCAAGAGGACCCTATCTGAAAACCAAACTCCAAGAAAGTCAAAGAAGCCAGGTGCTGGCAGCTTAGCTTCCTGGGAGGCTGAAGTAGAGAGGATTGCAGTTCGAGGTTGGCTGGGCAAATAGTTCTCGAGATCCTATCCCCAAAAATAACCAGAGCAAAATGGACTGGAGATATGGCTTGGTTGGTACAGTGTCTGCTTTGCAAGTGTGAAGCCCTGAGTTCAAACCCCAGCCCCACCAAAAAGCAAAGCAAAAGGACGGTGGCATGGCTCGAACACGAGATCCTGAGTTCAATGCCCAGTACTGCCAAAAGAGAAAGTTCCACGTTGTATTTGCTATTCCGCAGAACAATATTCCTGAAGTACATCAGCATGGCTTATATTTCAGAAAGGAGGAAATGAAACCTGGGTGAGGGGGTGGGGGGGACTCAGCAAACCCCTTCATTACAAAAGGGAATTGCAAAGAAATGTCCCCGTCTGGGACTTGGTGGTTAGGACAGCATGTAAAACTCCTGATACTTTCACAAAGGGAAGAGCCTTAGGCCAAAGGAGTTCGAGGAGTTCGCTTCTCTCTATAGTAGATTTTAATGTCTCCAGGTTGAGACTTCTTCATTTCCTATTCTAACATCTTCAGGGAAAATAAGTACAAAACTTCAGCAATGTTTCTCAATTTAAGAAAAGGACACGTGGTAACCCAGTCCTTTAACAAATGGAGAAGAGAGGCCAGAGAAGGTGTAGCTCAGTGCTAAGCTTGTCTGAGAGCCTGGGTTCCATCCCTAGCACCAAAAATGCAAAAAAAAAAAACCAAAAAACAAAGAGGGACAATGGTACCCCTATGTACAACATCCAAGGATATCATTCTGTTTACTATTGTTGTATAATGCATTACCCCCTAAACCAGTGAGAAAGAATCATTTTATTATAGATCGGACATTAGGATAGGGGCAAGTGTTGGCTTGAGCCTAGGTGGAATGTTTGAAGGCTGGGGGACCCCACTTGGGGCTTTATCTGGAAGCCCTACACTCCTATGGCTGGCAGCTGATTATGCGGTTAACTGGAACCTCAACACGGCTTTCAACTGGAATGTCTGCAGCTGGCTGTGTTCTCTCTGTGTGCGTTGATTGACTGGGCTTCCTAACAATATGGCAGCCGGGTTCTAACAGGAAGCACTGGACAGAGCAAGACAAAAGTGCTCAGCACACTATGATCCTGCCTCAAAGATCCTGTGTTTTACTTTCACCATACTCATCCATCACGTCACAGTGACCTGCCTGAACCCCAGAGGAAGGGACACAGCTACTCCCACCACTCAATGGGAGGGAGTCTGGAGGTCGCAATGAAGATGAGATATTGTTGTGGGCATCTTTGCAAAACAGAATCTGTCACATGTATGATCGAGAGTTCTCCCCAAATCTGATTTATTTGGTGATTTGTAGAGAGGACAAATAAACATCAGGTACAATAGAAATCTCAGTCAACAAGGTGTGAATTGAGTAATTTCCACGTGTCACAATAAGCACACAGGGAGCTTTCAAATGAATACAATCTGTGCTGGCAGACTGTCTTCAAAAAACCCCCAAACTGGTTTGTGACATTAATTTCTGATTATCTCCCCAAACTGAATACCAAATAGGTGGCCATTTCTTTTTATTTTTCCCACTTGTGACTTGGTATAATAGTGTTACTTCTAAGCATATCAAAGTATTACTATATTCTTATGAAAAATTTATAAACCACCCACAAGATGGCTCAAGAAGTAGAGCACCTGACTAGCAAACGTTGAAGCCCTGAGTTCAAACCTCAATATTACCAAAAAAAAAAAAAAAAAAAAAAGCATAGAACAAATTTCACATAATGAGTCTGAGTAAAAGTAAACCAGCAAACACAGGGGACAGCCACTATCCAAAAGGGCAACAGCAGTTGTACTGAGCAACAGAGGGCTGAAGTTGAAGAACGGTACTCGGAGGACCACCCCTATGCACCGTCCAGCCAGGACCACGTTCCTGACCTCCAGGTGAACGTGTTTAGCTATTGGCTGGATATCAGCTGCATAGATACCCACCACTGTCCTCAGACTCTCAATCCTCTGTTCATCTCAGCATTTATCATTACGTGCTATGCGATAAAATAAGCCCACATAGAAGAGCAATTTTTTTTTTTAACTATGGGGTTCACTACCCTTTCCCTTTGCCTAGAATAATCGATGCCTGGCACATACAGGTGGTCAATAATTCTATTTAAAAGAATTAGTAAATGATAACTTATCAAGGTAGCTGAGTAAATCACAACTTAAAAGCCATAAAAACAAAGAACACTTTACGATGGGCATGACGTTTTCTATGTGGCTGACCAGGTAAGGAAGTAACTCCAGGCCTGTAATCCCAGCTACTTGGGAGGCTGAGTTGGGAGGATCACAAGTTTGAGGCCAGTTTGGTAACATAGTGAGACCCCCCCCCATTTCCCCTTCCATATGAAAACAGGTAAGACAGTGGCTCCAAAATATTGCTAGATTTTAAGTTTGTTTTAAAGAGTAAGATAAGCAGCCATGTTTGACAGCACATGCGTGTGTAATCCCAGCCCTTGGAGGCAAGGCAGGATTGCAAGTTTGAGGCTAGCCTGGGCTACATAGTGAGGCTCTCTATAAGAAAAAAGTAAAATAAATAAAAAGAATACAGTCAGCAAAAGAATACAGTAAGCAAAATCTGCGTATGCATGAAAAATCAAAGGAATCAAGGTATTAAATGGTGCTACCGACCCACATCGGAATTATCTAGGAGAGTATCGAAGATTGTATCTTCTTAGGGCTGGAGGCATTGCTCAAGTGTACAGTGCCTCCCTAGCCAGTGTAAGGCCCTCGGTTCAAATCCCAGTACCACAAAAATAAATAGATAGATAAAATATCATTTAAACCGCGTGCCGATGACTCATGCCTGTCATCCCACACTACCCCCAGTAAAAAAGTTTGTGAGACCCCCCTCCCAACAGAAAAAAGTTGGGCATGGTGGTGCACACCTGTCATTCCAGCAACAGTAGGAATAAAAGAGAAGGATGGTGGCCCAGGTGAGTCTGAGTAAAAAGCAAGACCCTATCTCCAAAATAACCAAAGCAAAAGGGCATTACTCAAGCAGTATAGCACCTGCCTTGCAAGCACAAAGCCCTGAGTTCAAGGCCCCAAGTACTGCTAAAATATTATAGCTTCTCAAAAATAAATGAAGTAAGGAGAGATAGAAAGGAAGGGAGGGAGGGAGGGAGGGAGGGAGGGAGGAAGGAAGGAAGGAAGGAAGGAAGGAAGGAAGGAAGGAAGGAAGGAAGGAAGGAAGGAAGGAAAGAAAGAAAAAGAAAGAAAGAAAGAAAGAAAGAAAGAAAGAAAGAAAGAAAGAAAGAAAGAAAGGAAGAAAGGAAGAAAGAAAGAAAGAAACTACAGTTGTTAGCTTGACAGTTTGGGAAATGCTCAAAAGTGGTTAGATGAATATTCAACATCCAACCTGGGTAACTGGATGGAATGTCAGGGATGTGACACTGATAGAGGAAAGATTTAGCCGGACACCAGTGGCTCACGCCTGTAATCCCAGCTATTTAGGAGGCAGAGATCAGGAGGATCAGGGTTTGAAGCCAGTCCCAAGAAAATAAACCCATACAAAAAAAGGGCTAGTAGAGTGGCTCAAGTGGTAGAGTGCCTGCCTAGCAAGTGTGAGGCCCTGAGTTCAAACCAAAGTGCGACCAAAGAGAGAGAGAGAGAGAGAGAGAGAGAGTGCAATCTAAACATAACTAATTTGCTGCAGTCTGCCAGGAGAAAGAATGGGGTAAAAGAAAAAGAATCACCCATGTGGCATCTCTAAGACTATTCTATCCTGACTCAAGCTCTGTCCCTCTAGAGGAGACAGATGCCTAAGGCTCCCACAGCTTCCTGTTACCAGCCATTAAACTCTTCAAATTAGGATTTTATGCTCTCCAGGAAACCTGATATAGAATTTAGCTTTCCTCACAGATTAGCCTACAGGAAAGAATGACAGATCAGCAAATACGGATATCCAGTCTCCCATGGATATGCTTCTCACTCTAAGTTTAAAATTTGCATTCTGGTTTATTCATCAGTCTTGGGAATTTGGTTAGTGTGAGTCACCTGCAGGCAAACTGCAAATACTATACTTGTTAGATTAAAAGCGCTGAGGAACAAACTCCATCTATCCCATCAAGGTTGTATCAGTTGAGTAGAAGCAGAGGACAAGAAAGAAATGATGGTGGATTTGAGTTATGTGCTCAGTTGGTGAAGCAAAAAATGAGACTGGAATACTGGCACTGTTGCTAACTGCCTTCAGCAGTTCAGGGTGTCTTACTTGCTCTCAAGGAGAAGCCAAGGCCTGGTGTGGCTTTTAGCCACAGTCAACCCATCACATGCTCTGCTAATTGGAGAGCTGTGCCCTGACACTTGTTTACTCCCTCTTCCTGGAAGGCTGCTGGACCTCCAGCCACTTGACCATTCCTTCACTTGTATAATCAACTCATCCTTCAGGACTCTACTTGAACACTGCCTCTACTCCAACTGCATTATACTCCTGTGTACTCTTTTTTCCGTGTAATTACTCCATCTTAGGCCTTACCACCCTGGACTCACTCCTTCCTTCCTTCCACCCTGGACTCCTTCCTTCCTTCCCTCCCTCCCTCCCTCCCTCGCTCCCTCCCTTCCTTCCTTCCTTCCTTCTCCTTCTTCCCTTCCTCCTTTCCTTCCTTACCACTGGGTTTTGAACGCTGGGTCTTGTGCTAGCTAGGCAGGCTCTCCACTTCTTGAGCCAGCCCTATTTTCTTATACCCCAGCCACACTGCTTGAGAACCACTTGAGAGCAAGAGCCATGTCTTGGCATCTGGTTGATGCTCAAAAAAGAAAAAGCATGGGATAAAATATGAACATATGGTACCCTCACCACTTCTGTATCTCTTATCAGGTACAAAGTTACTTTTAAAATTTCATTTGAGGGGCTGGTGGAGTAGTTCAAGTGGTAGAGCCCTCTGCTTAGCAAGCATGAAGCCCTGAATTCAAATCCCAATACAGTGATTTGATTTCTTCTTTTATAGAGTAAGTCATAAACATTTACCACCAACACTATCACCGTTCTTCCCAAAAGTGGCAAAGTGGCAATGACAATTAAGAATTAAATCAGGGCTGGAAATGCAGTTCAGTGGTAGAGCACTTGCCTAACACATTCAAGACCCTGGACACTGCAAAATAAATGAATAAATAAATAAAACAAAACAAAAAAGCTAAATCTATTCTAGGATGACAGGGAGACTTTTCACATATACCTTAGTGTCTTCTGAAAACTGAACAATGTAAATAGATATATTTAATGAGAAGTAAAATTTTAATTTAAAAATTCAGTCATGGTGAAAAATATATTTTACATAAACATACACACTCATAAAATCCAAATGTCTTTGACCAAACACAAGAATTTCCATAAATACCTTCCCAATACAAGTATTTTAAATCTCTCAATTATCTTTAATAAGAAGAAATCAATACCAAACTAAGCTGATATGTAGAATAATTTATTCCATGTCTCAGATGGCAAATATCTACATTTGAGTGTGTGAGCATGTGTGTGTGTGTGTGTGTGTGTGTGTGTGATAATGTGATTTCAATAGACCTTGCTTAAGAAAGTGGTAAAGTAGCCAGAGAACTATTTCCCTCTAGGAACAAATTGTATCTCCAGCAGACACAGGTATAGGGTAAAACTTAGTGTTTTGAAGCACCATTTATTCTGGGTTTTTTAAGAAAAAGATAAATCCAGTCTACTTTACAGAGCAGTGACTTCCAGGTATTCTATTACTGTTGGGTTATTTTATTTTATTGTTAACATGAACACAGAATTTTAAATCCCAGGACAAAGACTTTCTGTGAAAAGTTGAAGACTCAGTGTTTGTAAGACCTGCTTGCATCAGGAGGTCCTACAATGTGTTCCCAAGGACCGGGGCCTTTCCTTGTCCCTCCCCTGATTGTAACAAAGTCCATTCACTCATCCTCCAATCTAACGGTCTCAAGGCACTTTCCCAACAGACTGTCCATGCATTCTCGTGAAGAGAAAGGAAAGCATCGGCTCCCCAGGCCTTACAGATGGGGAGCCCGGGGACAGAGCCCGGGCATGGGCCCAGCACTAGTGGGTGTCAGGTGGGTGGGCAATGCCCCAGCCAAGCTGTCACGGCTCACTCTATGGACGCCTCCCGTGATTTCTCCCAAGAGAAACATGACGCGTTGCAGGGACCCACTCTCAATTTCAGCTGTGTGAGTACAAGCACACGGGAGTAGCTTCCTTACAAGGTGCCAAGTTTTCTTTTGCCATAGATAAGAGAGAAAATGTTTAAACTTCTTGTTCCTTAAGAATCAAAACTTTGGGCTGGCAGAGTGACTCAAGTGGTGGATCACCTGCCTAGCAAGCATGAAGCCCTGAGTTCAAACCCCAGTAAGAACCAGAACTTTCTGTCATCCTAGCTATGGGAGGCAGAGATCAGGAGGATCGTGGCTAGAAGCCAGCCCTGGACAACAATCAATTCACAAGACCCTATCTGGAAAATATCCAACACTAAAAAGGGCCGGTGGAGTGGCTCAAATGGTAGAGCACCTGCCCAGCAAGTGTGAGGCTGAGTTCAAGCTCCAGTACCAAAAAGAAAGCCTTGATGTGATATCCAACGTGGTCAACACCTATATTCCTTCTTGTTCTTCCTCAATGTAATTAAAAATACTTTTCACCAAGACATATCAGAAACTTGATGCTAACTACTACTACTACTAATTAAGACCCATATAAACCAATTCCTTCTTTTCTTTCCTTCCTTCTTTCTTCCTTCCTTCTTCCTACAGGGTCTTGCTGTATAGCCCAGGCTGGCCTGGAAATCGTGAGCCTCCTGCCTCAGCCTCCTGAGTATTTGGATTACAGGCATTTACCACCATGTCCAGCTAACTAGTTTTTTTTTTTTTTAAGTAGGAGGAAAAAACAAAAACAAAAACAGAAAAACTTCAGGGACTGGAGTGTAGCTCAGTAGTAAAAGCACTTGCCTAGTGTGTGTAAAGCCCTGGGTTCAATCCCCAGCCCCCAAAACCAAACAAAAATGAGTTTGTATTTGAAAGCCGGAGAGAGTCACTAGAGGCAGCCCTGAGACATCTGCTAGGATGTATGCCCCCTTCAAGACCATTTCCATGGGGCCTGCAGCTGTTAGCAGTGAGTCACTACTTTCACTTTGAGTGGCATCAAATGTTTTACAAAGCAAGTCTTACAGCTGTGACAGGGGAGATAGGAGTGAGTGAAGAGAAGAAAGGGAGTCGTTGCTAACAACTCAGAAGATGCAGTTTTTTAACTACTAAGGACTCAGTTGGATATCAGGATTCTCTCCACACCTGCAGGAAAACTTGCTGTTTGGGTGAGTCTGGTAAGTAGCTTCGCCTCTCTGAGACTCATCTACAAAATTGAGATAATAAAAAATCCCAGGGTCCTTAGGAGGTATGAAGGGAGGTATTTAAATCCCCAAGGCAAGAATTAGGCACCTCACAAATGTTAGTTTTCTTCTATTTTCTATGGTTCTATGCATGGGTCTTCATAAAGCAAGAAGCAGAACAGCATTACAATGTGTTGGGCACAGTGGCTCATGCCTATAATCTCAGCTACTAGGCAAAGATCAGGACAATTAAAGCTTGAGGCCAGATAGGGCAAAAGTTTGTGAGACCCTCATCTCAACAAAAAAAGTTTGGTGTGATGGTACGTGCCTGTCATCCCAGCTACTGGAAGGGTAGACAGGAGGATTGTGGTCCAACACCTGCCCCAGGCAAAGCGAGACCCTATCTGAAAAATAACTGAAGCAAAAAAGGGCTGGGATGTGGCATTGGGCGGGGGGGTAGAGCACTCAAGGCCCTGAGTTCCAACCCATGTACTTAAAAAAAAAAAAAAAAAGCCAAGATTAGAAAATTCTTGAATCTTGGTGATAAGTACATAGGGGATTGTCAAATTATTTTTTCTAAGTGTGTCTGAAAATTTCTACACAGAAAGGTTCAAACAATTATAATAATGTTAAAGGTATCAACTTTAAAAGGTGGGAGGTTGGAAGTGGTGCAGTAGGAGTGCTTGCCTGGTGTGTGTGATGCCCTGGATTTGATTCTCAGCTCTGCACCAACAAAAAAGACAAAGAAGGAAATTCTATGGTCCCAAAGAACTAGAATGGAATCCCTCCTGTCTATTTGATGAACTTGGGCAAGTTATTTTACCTATCTCGGCCTTGATTTCCTGTCTTATCAAAGGATGTAACAATGGTGTGGTTGGTGTTCAGACATGTCAAAAAAAAAAAAAAGAACTGGTGGCTGGGCTTCGAGGCGTGTGGTTAGCAGACACCCTCTCTTAGGGTCTGTTCATCTTCTGAGTCAAGGCCACATTTTCACAGCACCCAGCCAATGACTGAGCAAGATGGCGCCAAGGTGACTCTTCTTGAGGCAGCTGGTGCCTAACGAATGAGTAAGGCAGAGTATAGGAGCCCAGTCGTTTTTGTCCAATGCAAGATTCCCCTGGGTGGGTTATCTTTGCTGGAGCACCTTTTTGCCTTAGAGACTGTCAGGTCTTTTGTCATGATCTGGTGGCTTCCTCTTCTTTCCTGTCACAAGGACAGGAAAATGCCTTCTGCACTCCAGACACCATCTCAGTATCTTCTTCCCAGAGGCTGGGCACACTAGTACCCCCCTGGGTTCTTGTGAAGTAGAAAGGGTGCACGGCAAGCACTTGGCAAATGAGAATGGCGAAGGCAACTTTCCAGCAGTGTTTAAGGCAACAGGGCATGGTGCGTGGGAAAACGTCACAGGATGGGCAGCTTATGCAATTACAAGCCATTTCCATTTTTAGAAAACATGCAGAGAGAAGTACGAATGGAAACTGTAGCTGCTGAATTGTATACTTCAACCATAGAGGTTAGGGTAAGAACCAATTCTCATTAAAAACCAAATTCCAGCTGGGCGCTGGTGGCTCATGCCTATAATCCTAGCTACTCAGGAGGCAAAGATCAGGAGGATTGAGGTTCAAAGCCACCGTGGGAGGGGAGGGGGCGCGGGAAGATAGTTTCAGGGACCCTAGCTTGAGACTATTCAACACACACAAAAAAGGGCTGGTGGAATGGCTCAAGTGGTAGACACAAAGGCCCTGATTTCAAATCCCAGTACCACCAAAAAAACCAAAACCAAAACAAAACTGAATTCTAATCTCTAGAATGGTAGGTTATAAACACACACACACACACACACACACACACACACACACACACACACATGGTTTATGTGACGTTATAGTTTAAATGAAAGATGATATGGCTTTTGCAACAGGAAAATGGAAGTTCCATTTACCTTTTTTTGTTAGTGTGGTTTGTGTCTAATTCTAGTTTTAAATAATCGAGGTTGTTAAGTTTTACGTAAATTTAACAAACAGTTTTATAAGTAGGATGAGACTTACAAGATAAAAGCTGGTCCTAATTGGAAGACCATGATTAATCAATATTTAAAAACAACTCCTTGTAATCCCAGCTACACAGGAGGCTGAGGCTAGAGGATAACTTCAGCCTATAGTTTTGAGTTCAGCCTGCACAGCATAGTGAGACCCTATCTCAAAATGACAGCAACAACAAATAATAATAGCAATAACTTTTCAAATCTTGTATACTCAAATTTCTCTCTAACGTAATATACACATTTGGTCTCTTATGACTTAATTTTTTTGAACTAGACACACCACTAGGCTCTAGCGAGTGTGAGCGTACATTACTAAAACAGGAAACGAGTATTTCCTTGTAAACATTAATTCCAGAAGACTTCACACCCACATTTTAAAACCTAATTAGATTAATTTGCCAGAGCATTCATGTTATTCTTGGTGGCATGCAACTTTTAAGCGTCAAAATAAAGTCCCATTTTTAAGTGTGGGTGGTGTGGATGAAGCAAGTGCAGGAAAGACAGTATTAGCCTAGCAAGGAAGTGGCTGTCACTCCAACAGTCCTTCAAAGAGGCACTTTCCACGTGTCACCAGTGTAAATCATGAGCTGGAGGGTGGTCAGAGTAAGCTGGGGCACTTAGAAAACGCCACATGGTGCTAAAGATCCAGATTCACCTACCCAAAAACGCAGCTCATCATGTCTTCCATCTACACTATAAAGCGAAGGACTATGCTGATGTGTAGCCCAACCACAGAATCTCCAGGCCCCCATGTTCCCCCATGTTCTATTTTGTTTTGTTTAGCATCTGATAACCAGAAGAGACTGGGTGCAAAGTGTGTTCCAGTGAGGGAGGAGGGGTGACAGAATTCAACTTAACTCTTTCTTCTGAGGTACTCCTGGTCTGCTCACTCCAGTCTATGGGGACTGTCTCCCCTGGTGGCCTCGCTGAAGAAGAGCTATGAACAGTTATTCATGTCTTGCTCCATCTTGGTGTACAAACTCCAATTTAGTTATTAAGGGCAGTAAGAAGAGGAGTAATTGGCTAAAACCCAAAAGTGTTAATAGTCAATCACTTCAAGTTTAAAAGACTCAGTACCGCCTTGTTTAAAGTTTTGATCTATAAAGGGCTCTTACATAAGCACAGGCCTGTATACCAGGCATAAGTAGCATGAACAACAGAGAAGAAATAACTTTCCAAACCTTACTTTAAAGGCGAAAAATGGGCTGGGATATGGCTCAATGGTAGGGTGTTTGCCTAGCATGTGTGAGGCCCTGAGTTCAATTCCCAGCACCAGAAAAAAAAATTTTTTTAAAGGTACCTGGACTGTGTGGTGTTTAGGGGCAAAGGGTACAGGGGAAAGGAGATGTCTCTGTACTTTTTGCTCAATTTTGCTGTGACCCTAAAGCTGCTGTAAAAAAAATAGTCTGTTTTTTAATTTTAAAAAGGTACCTAGAATTATAAAAAATGTTTACAACTGCCAAAGTGCAGGAAGGTGTTATAGTTAGCATCAAATGATTTTTTAAAGAGCAAATGTTAAAAGGAGAGAAAAAGATTCCTTCATTCCCTTAATAAATATTTATGGAAGTCCTGCATTGAGATGGGCATTGTTCCCAGGACAGTTGATAAATAACCCTTACTCTGCTGTCTCTTAATGTGCAAAGTGTCAACATCTTCAATACAGCTGAATGTACACTGTGTGCTGACAGTGTCTGAAAAACACAACTAAAAAAAATTCCATAGAATACACACAGGTGGCTTCGAAATGGCTGACCAAGTTGTATTATTCAGATCTCTCTCTTCTCTTTCTTGTAGGCTGAGCTACTTCGTTTCTCATTAGCACCTGAGCAAAGAAATAAAGATGGCAGACGGGACTGAAGGAGACAGCAAAACCAGGTTCTGTCACTTAAATCTGTTTGCTGCAAAACCTGGGATAATGAAAAGCCAAAATTTCCAAAGGAAATAATAAAATAATAAAAAGCTGGATTGATATTCCAGAGCCTGTCACTGCCTTCCAAGAAGCAGGTAAGAAAAAAGTTTCATTTCAATGTAACAAACTCTGACTTTGCCATCTCTCCAGTGGCCAGTCACAATTTCAAAAAGTCAGAGAATAACAAAGTCTTGAATGAATGCATTTTGGTTAGTTTTTTGTTTCGTTTTTGGTGGTACTGGGGTTTGAACTCAGGGCCTTGCACTTGCCAGGCAGGTGTTCTATCACTTGAGCCATATCCTCAGCCTTTTTTTTTTTTTTTTTTGAGGTGCTGGGGATTGAACCCAGGGCCTCGAATAGGCTTGGCAAGTGCTGTACCACTGAGCTCCATCCCATCCCATTTTGGTTAATCTTACATAGAAACCTAATAATCTCTTTGATTCTGGTGTCACAGGCTAGAGGCAAAACCTACTTATTTATATGCTTCACAGATATAAGTAGATATTTCTCAAATGTATAATGTGACTTACAATAGACTCACATTGCTGTCTTGCATAGCAGTTGTTCAATAAAAATTTTTAAGCCCGGGCTGGTGGAGTGGCTCAGGTGGTAGAATGCCTGCCTAGCAAGTACAAGGCCCTAAGTTCAAACCCCAGTACCACAAAATAATTTTTTAAAAAATGATTAGAACTTTTTTTAAAAAGAAAAGATTATGACAAATCATAACAGTTTTATTATGACCTAATGATTTAGAATTAGCTATTGAAGCTGGGTGCCGGTGGCTCATGCCTGTAATCCTAGCTACTCAGGAGGCAGAGATCAGGAGGATTGCTGGTTCGAAGCCATCCCCAGACAGGAGTCCCTACATCGAATAAAAAAAAAGAGACTCTATATTGAAAAAACTCATCACAAAACAGGGCTGGCAGAGTGGCTCAAGTGGTAACAGTACCTGCCTGGCAAGCGTGAAGCCCTGAATTCAAACCCCAATACCACCAAAATTTAAAAAAAAAAAAATATATATATATATATATATATATATATTAGCTATTGATACAGTTATGATCTTCTGATACAAAAGTAGAAAGCCCAATGTAAATATAAATGAATCCATTAAAGCTATTACAAATTATGGGTTTTGAGTTCATTTTTTATAGTGGTACAATAACTTCTTGATATTTCACAATTTCTCAAAATTTTCCTAGACTGTTAAAGTTTACTCCTACAAAGGAGTTTTTTTACAGAAAAGAAAGGTTTCACCCCCTCTACAAAGCAGGATGTGGCTTCAAGGTTGGCCTTTCATGTAAAATGCACGCTAGACTCTGTACTTTTTAAAAGCCCTTATGGACTTTCACTGCAGTCCTAAGCCATCTGTAAAAGCTGAGCATTTGGTCCAGGGAAGCTGCAACTTGTTACAAATACCTCGTGGCCATCCAAGCCATAGCTGCTCTGTCTGTGTATGAGTACTATGCTGCCAAAGGAGGCTCTAGGTCCCATCATTATCTCGTTACACACCAGCATGACTCCAAAGCCACTAAGTAAGGACAGCCCTCAATCATGGTACTCTGCTGGGCTGCCTGGCACACCACACATCTCCAAACTTGCTGACCACTGGAACCGGGGCTGGTTCTCTACACCCCATTTCCTTCCCTCTAGTTGTGTTTTTATAAATCTTGAAGCTACTAATAAAATAAGGCAACTGAAAGTAGACATTTCGTGCATGTCACCTTAAAACTCACAGTTTGCACTTTTCTTAGTAGTGTATTAATGTGCTCATTCCTGTACCTCTATTAAACCATAAGCTAGTCAAAGGCAAAGGTCCAAGCTCAGGAACTCCTTAAAAAACAAACAAACAACTCTTCACTACCATAGACTCACAAATGTACGACAGCTAACAGATTAGTTCTTCCTTACAAATTTGCCAAGTGAAAAAGAATTCAAATACTTCACACCTTTCTCCCTTAAAAGTATTTTCCAATTACTCTTATTGTAGAAACTTTGAAGCACACATAGAAGAGAGAACACTATCATGAAGCCTTCTGTACCCTCCACCCAGCCTCAATACTTACCAATTCAGGACCAATTTTGTTTCATTATCCTCTGCCCACCACCATCACCCCAAAATTATTCTGAGGGAAATCTAAGATTTCCTATCAGATCTTCCAATGCCCATCTATTTTCAACGGATCCTGTCCTTGCCTTCCTCCCTGCCCTCCACACCAAAAACAAAAAAACCAAAAAACTATGCAGAGAATAATACAGGCATGGAGCCATTTTCTCACTTCCTCTCCCAGCCACCGCCCTGCTCCTCCCATACCTGCTATCACTGTTCACCAGCATCACTATGACATATCCACCACTGTCTGTAATTTACTCAGAAGCAGATTGGGAGCCAGGCCTTTGGCTCACTCCTGTAATCCTAGCTACTCAGGAGGATGGAGGTTTGAAGTCAGCCTGGGCAAATAGTTTGTGAGACCCTATCTCTAAAAAAAATCACAAAAAAGGGCTGGTGGAGTGGCTCAAGGTGGAGGCCCTGAGGTCAAGCCTTAGTACCACAAAAAGAAAGAAAGAAAGAAAGAAAGAAAGAAAGAAAGAAAGAAAGAAAGAAAGAAAGAAAGAAAGAAAGAAAGAAAGAAGGAAGAAAGAAAGAGATTGGGTTTTTCCTTCTCCCTAATTCTATCCTTTAGTTTGAACAGTTAGAAAAAAAAAAAAAAAACTGCCAAAATTTCTATTCTCTTGATGAGAACTACTTTGGGTGGGGGGGGGGCAAGGGGGGGTAGATAAGGAGTTGGGGTTTGAACTCAGAGCTTCATGTTTGCAAAGCAGGCACTCTACTGTATGAGCCACACCTCCAGTTCATTTTGCTCTGGTTATTTTGGAGATGGGATCCTCCTGATCTCAACCTCCCAAGTAGCTAGGATTACAGGCCTGAGCCACAGGCATCTAACTACCAGAACTACTTTAGATTCCTCCCCTCCAACCCCAGCCACAGGAGGTGGAAGAATATAAGGGGAAAGAAATCCAGCACTTAAGGAGATAGGTTTTTTGTTTGTTTTGTTTTGGTTTTTTTGCCTAATTTAGGTGTGCCAAACATTTCAAACTATGTTTTCATTGATTTTCAAAATGGTTATTTGTACACATCAGCTGAGGTTTTGACAGTGAATGTAGGGAGTCTCTTTAGAAAGAGAATGTTTATAAAATGCATTTCTTACTTTAAGGGAACTATTGCCCTCAGGATTTTAGTATTAATAACAGTAGTCGCTTCAGACCTAAGACAATTAAAGAATAAAAGGAGGATGCGCTTTTCCCATAATTGCTCTAGCCTTGTTTTATTTTGACATGAAATTTCTTGGCCTCTTCTCAGACAGCAGCCACCACCTCACACTTTCTCCTCCACACCCTTCACAAATGAATTCCGAAAGGTAGTCAGCGCACTTTGGAGTTCTGGGAAATGGCTCATCTTGAGCGCATTTCAGCGCAGTAACCGAGATTTTGTCCCCTCCTTCCCTGGCCGCTGCACTGCCATCGCTTAGCTAGCGATTTCCCCAGGCATCCAGAAGAAGGCAGGGAAACAGGTTCCGTCCCAAGGCCAACAGGCTCTCCTTCCCAGAGATGGTCTGCGTTCTTCCTTGACGACCTCTGATCGCCCTCGGTCCCAGAGATCGCTTCTGGACACCAAGCTGCTTGTTGACCCCCATGCACCCTAGGCGAAGGATTCCGCCGAGGCGCCCCTCGCTGCCAACTTTCCCGTTTTGAGACCCTTTCTTCTGCGCAGCCGTTAGAGAATTATTTACCCCGCGAATGCCCCTTCCTGGCAACCTAAGATCTCCCCTAACTCCTACTTTTCCCCTCCCGGCCAAATGCCGCAGTACCCTCAAATTCAGGATCTGAATTGTCCCAAAGAACTACAAGTGCGCCCCGAACTGCCCCAGGTCTAAAGTCCCCGCTTCTACAGAGCACCCATCTCTTCCTGTCCCTCGCACCCCAAAACCCGAGATCTGAGACCTGGCGCCCGTCGAGGCCGCCCCGCCCCCGGGAGGAGCGCGGGATCCGCCCGCACCTCCGCGGAGAGCAGGCAGCGCTGGAACTCAGAGCAGGGGCGCCCGCGTAAATTACGCAGAGGGGCACAGACCCCGCTTCCGCGCCCCCCGCCACGCCGCTCTGGCCCGCATAGCCTGGAGGGATTAAGGCTCTTCCCAACAGCTCAGACCCGAGTCCCCTCCTAGGACCGCAGGGGACCCATCCCCACACCTTCCTGTCAGGGAGGCGGGGTGCCCAGACCCCCACCTCCTTCTGCGGCCTCGGAGACCCAGATCTGCACCGCTCCTCAGGCCGCCGGAGACCCCGATCTGCGCGCCTTCCTCGGGCCTCCGGGGTGACCCGACCCGCGTCCCCTTCTCAGGCCAGCGAGGACGCACACCAATTTCTCTAGCCTCCAGAAGGCGAACTGGCTCACATCTCCTGCTCGGGCCAAGGCCACTGAGAAGCACTGGGACCCGCGCCTCTTCCCCAGGCCGCGGGGACCCAGACCTGGCGCGCCATCGCCTCCACCCGGGCAGCCCGGCCGGCGCCCCCTCCCCAGGCCGCGGGGAAACGCAGCCCGCGCGCCCGCACCCTCCCCGGCTGCCCGCGGGCCCAGCCCCTCACTCACCCAGAGCTCGATGCCCCAGCTCATGGTGCAGGGGGCGGGAAGGGGCGCTCCGCGCGGCGGGCGCGGCTCTCCAGTCCCCTCCCCGGCGATCGCTTCGCCCCTTGAGACCCCCGCGACTGCGGAAAGCCCGGTGTCCGAGCGGCCGCCTCCTCGTCCGGCTCGCAGCTCCTAGCCCCGAGTCTCCGCGGCGGCTTCTCCTCTCTCCGTCGCTCCACAGCAAAATGGCCCGAGGAAGCAGCAGCAGCCGCCGCAGCGCCCGCCCGCCCCACACCGGAGAGCGAGGGGAGGGGGAGGGGCGGAGAGGGGAGGAGGGGCGCGGCGAGGGCGGGGCGCGGCCGCGCCGGGGGCGGGGTCGGTCTGACAGCTCGCGCACGCGCGCCCCGCCCCCGGCTCTCCCCCCCCACCCCTTCTCCCCAGCCTGGGCCGTGTTGCCCGGGGGTTGGGTAGGACGCGGAGGGAGGCGCCAGGGGCCCGGGGACCTGGAACCCGGGGGACTTCCCTCTGCCAACCTTCATTACTTGTTGGCAACCGCGCTCTCTGCGCTCAGGTCAACCCCTGTTCTTTGAACCAGGCCGGCCCCTATTTTATTACAGATGCTCTGCGGAGGTCTGTGTGCGTCTCTGCCACTGTGAATTTAAGGGCAACACTCTTCCTGGCAGCCATTCGCGCCGACCACAGTTGCTCACGATGCTCTTTTCCACCGCGCCACAATCAGAGGGCTAGACGGCTGGAGCGGTGGGAGTGGGGCCTGGAACGGTGATATCTGTGTACCGGACAGATAGGGACGTAGAGGCAAACAGCGACCTAGCAGCTGAGTGGCAGGGGAAGGAAATCGGGGGCGTGCACCCGATGACTTCTAACTTGTGAAACCAGCGATTTCCTACTTGTTCGGCCAAGAATCTCAGACGTGAAATCACGTTAGCATTGTCGGGACCGCTGGGTCAACGGGGTCAACGGGGAACTTGTTTGGTTCAAATCCAGCCTCCCGCATGTACCAGCTGGGTGGCCTGGGACGCCCCTACCTGTAAAAGTTCAAGAGCCCCAGCTGCCAGAGGGAGGCAATGACGTCAGTCTTCCGGTGTGGATCAAGGGCCAGGGGCTGGTAAACCAGAGCTCGTTTCAACTGTAGATGCGGGCTCCTTCTCTATACATTCCAAGGTCCACGAAAATGTCATTTTTTTTTTTTCTGGTGGGACCGGACTTTGAACTCAGGACTTCCTAGTTTGCAAAGCAGGTGATCTACTATTTGAGTCACACCTTCAGTCCATTTTGGTCTGTTTATTTTGGAAATGGGGGCGGGGGTCTCACAAACTAATTGCCTGGGGTTGGCCTCGAACCTCCATCCTTCCAATCTCTGCCTCCCAAGTAGCTAGGATTACAGGTGTGAGTCACTGGCGTCCAGCTAAGATGTCATTCTTGACAAGCTATGGGGAATTTTTCCTCTGAATCACTAGGCCCTTTCCCCACAACTTTCTTTCTCTTTGTTAATGCTACTACTTGATCCTTTCCTTAGTAGCCACAGACTCCCCAACAGGGATCCCTCTTAAAAAAAAAAATTCTTCAATCCCTCCTCCAGCTCTCAACTTGCTTATCTTTCTCCTCCATGAAAGGGTGGAGCTGATAAACCCCCAAACCTACTTCCTTTGTTGGGCAGTTACAACACCTTTAAACTGGCAAAAGTGCTTTGGTCTGTCTTTGCTCAGCCACAAGACACACTAAGTCCACCTCACTCTGGTATCTGTTTAAGTTTTCCGCTTACAGTCACCAGGTCTGAGTTCTCTATTCCAGAGGTTGCTAGCTATTGAACTCAGCCTGGCCAGACGCCTCCCTGCCAGGGCAGACTGAGAAGCACGGTGGGTTGGAAACTTCATTAGAGCTGCGTAGTTCAGGCTGAGATGCAGGTTATCCAGCGAGCCCCAGCCTCGGTAATCACCTCAATTTCCCTTCCTGCCAAGGCTTGGATTTTTTTTTCAGTTGAATACAATGATCTAATCTTGACTGAGTTCTTGGAGACTTCTCAAAAACAGAATGACTGCCTGCAGAAAACGGACTAATCAGGAGGTAAAACAACCTGCTGCTTTAGAGAGAAAGAAGAAGAGGAAGAGGCAGCAGAAGGAAAAAAGAGAGAGAGAGGCCACATGAAGATGAAACTTTTTAAGATGAGTAAGCAGGAAATGGTTGTAAGGAAGCCATTACAAGCCGCAGAAGAACTATCTGAAAATATCTTTAATTTGATTAAGTTTTAGTGACAACTGGAAAATGCTTGAGTCAGATCTTCAGAAAATCAAGGAAAACAGCACATTAATCTTGAAGTGGTGGAAACAAGATTTAGGAAAAAAAGAGAACAAATGCTAAGTTCAGCATGGCATTTCTTAGGAAGATCTAAACCCATTTCAGTTTCCCTGAGAGCAAGAGGAGTGGTTACATTACAAGGGATCTTTACTACCAACTACTGGGGCCTGGCCTTGAATCAATGGGTATTCTAAACCCTGCGCCAATGCTGGACTCACTGTCTGGGTTATGTACACCCATTTCACCTCTCAGTAATACTTAGGAAACACTGATTTGTAAACTTACAATTTTGGTGGGTGACTATATACTGCCAGAGTAGTCTAATCACACAGAAAATACGAGCTCTGAAATACGGGATCTGGACAAACAGAACAGGACCCTGTACAGGTTTCTGTATTAGGACAAATCTAACCCTGTTTCAATTAACACTAACTGGGGCTTAGACATATAGATACCTATACAGCTACAGATAGATAAGAGATTTTAACTCAGATAGGTTTGGAATTATTAAAGTGGGATCCAAATGCTCACTACTTACTAAGTGTGTGGCCTCTGGCAACTTAGAGAGTCTCTGAGCTTCGGTTTCTCATTCATAAATAGGGGACCTCATAATTATGACGACACGGAAATGAAGGAGTTGGGGGCGAGCATGTGCTTTGGTGTGGTGCAGAGATGGACGGCTCTGACTTCCCTTCTCCAGGCCTTCAAAGGGAAATAATACAACTTACTTCAAAGGTGACTGCAAAGATTAAGAGAAAGAATAGACATAAAATGCTTAGCACATAAGGGCACAAGTATTGGTTCCCTTTTCTTTCCTTGTTTTACTTATTGCACAAGGAAAGTGATCCTTTCAGCATTTCTGATGCAGCAAGACGCCATGTCTGAACTATAGTTGACCAGCTGTCTGTTGGGAAAGTATTCCTAATGGCATTCTCAGGATGTTCTTAAATAGTCTCCATCTTTTTTTTTTTTTTTTCCAGTACTGGGGCTTGAACTCAGGGCCTTGTGCTTGCTAGGCAGGTGCTCTACCACTTGAGCCACTCCACCAGCCCTCCATCCATTTTTTGTTAACATATAATAGTTGTAAAGGGGGATACATTGTGGTATTTACATATGTGCTTAAAATATATCTTAGATGTATTCTCTCCACTGCTCTCCACCCCATCCATTTTGAACTTCTTTAGCATTCAAAGTATACATGTGCCTTGACTGACAATGGGGTTATGTCCCTATAAGCCCATTTTAATGAGAAAATGTCATAAGTAAAAAATTCATTTAATATTCCAACTGAAAACTATAAGCTGGATCATGGTAAATTGGGACTGTCTGTCCCTAAGGACCCAGGAAAGCAGTCAGTTAGAAGATGGAGTAGGAACAACTACGAACTGTATGGTACAACCTTAAAATTGCAACCAATTTTTATATCTGATAATTGAATTCCCCTGGAGGTTTGTAAAGATGTCATAAAATCATGAACTGGCTGTCCACGGCTGAGCAAGGTACATACTGTGCCCCCGGACTGAGGAGTGATTCTGAAGTTCATCTCCACCCCACGAGTAAAGGTGTGTCAGGGTTGTACTGACATCCTACCTTCCTGTCAGAACCTGACTTTTCCATGAGGATCACTTCCTGCAAAAAAGATGCCCTCCAGTACTTCTTCCATGCCCTCAGAAATGCCCAAAAACTTTAGCTGCACTTTTGGAAGACATGGGGCTTCAAGTCAAGAGTGAAAGTAATGTTTGTTTGTTTGTTTGTTTTTGGCAAACTGGGGTTTGAACTAAGGGCTTCACATTCACTAGGCCGACACTTTGCCACTTGAGCCATGCCTCCAGCCTTTTTAAAGTTATTTTTCAGAGAGGGTCTCCCTTTTTGTGTGGACCAGCCTTAGACTGTGATTCTCATACCTATGCCTCCAGACATGTGCCACACCTGGCCTGTTTGTTCAGATGGGGGACTTTTTAATGTTTTGCCCAGCTGGCCTAATACCTCAATCCTTAAGATCTCTGCATCCTGAGTAGCTGAGCCACCATGTCCAGTCCGGTATCTGTCTTTTCTTTCCTTCCTTACTTCCTTTCTTTTTTGTGGGACTGGGGTTTGAGATATTTGACTTCTCAGTATCTTGCAGGCCCCAATTTGCCTCTAGTTCTCTACAATGTATTTATAGGTTTTTGGTCTGAAATACCAATACCTTTGATAAGAAAAGCAAATGACAATCATATCTTACTAAAACTGGAGAGAATAGAGTCATTTGCTGCTTACAAGATTTCTGAACTGATGGAAAATATTTTCAACAGCACCACGTTCAAAATACCCATTCTGCTACTAGTGGCAACCTTTGGTTGACCCTGCAATGCTAGAGAAGACAGGAAAATAAAATGCATGAGTTGTGCACAATGGCAGCGCTAGGAGTAGAGGTCACTGGTGGCCGATGAACTCACAAGCGTAGGTAGTGTGCTACATGAGTGTTGGCAAGCTCTTAGCTGCTAACACTCCATTCTGGCCCAGCGAGAGGAGCTTGAAAGTAACCCCTGCTATAAGTGTTATAAAAAAAAAATAAAAAGCACTTGTGTAAGAGAGAAAGGCTCAAAGCCAGGTTTAGGACATTAGTCTTTCCTGCCCTCCCAGGCCTTTTCAGTCAGTATCTTAAAGTTTAATGTCCTTTTGAAAATGCTCCAGGAAGAAGCAGGGATAACTTGTTCTGTTACTCAACATGTCTGTTTCGTTACAGTATCATATGATTATGTAAATAGACTTTTCTTGAAACCCTGAAATCACATGCCTAAATATAATTGCCAAAGGAGTTTTCTTGGAATTTGAAAAGTAACTTTTTAAAAACAATTCGATATTAAGTGTTTGTAACAAGTTTTCACAGACTTTGTAACCAGTTTTTGGTCCTTATTCCTCCCAATTCCAAAATAATGGCCGGGTCTCAGAAATGTGATGGAAATACTCCTTGCAAAGCTCTGAGCAGGTACCATTGGTGTGACCCTGAGGAGATCACATCACAGCTCCCCAGCATAAGCAGCAAGGACTCATAAGAATCAAATTTAAGTTCTTATAAAATTGTTTTCCAGAACAGACAAAAGTCTTCGGCTTCTACCTTAACATTTCATTATCAAATGGAATCAAGACTACGCGTGACTCACATTTTTAGTATTAGACTCAAATCGAAAGCCAGAGATTCTTTAAAAACGGCATTAAAACTGGGCTAATGGAGTAGCTCAGGTGGTAGAGTACCTGCCTAGCATGTCTGAGGCCCTGAGTTCAAACCCCAGTGGTTTGTACCACCACAAAAAAAAAAAAAAAAAAAAAAAAGGCACTAAACTTTTAAAAGTGAAAAACAAACAAAAGAAACCAGGACTGGGATGTAGCTAAGCAGTAGCACACAGGCCTCGAGTTCCATTCCCAGCACTACAAGATGAAAATAAAAAAAAAGAAAGAGGTACTTAAAAATCACTTTTCCCTTTAACGTTTAGTTGCAAACGAGAGAATCACTGTCATTAGTATTTCTTTTTGCTCCCTAAGAGAAAAGATCACCTACTTTACAATTGTATTACATGCTTTCATATTGCTGGGTTTTTATTTTTCATGTTTTGGTTTTAGGGACTGAACTTGCAGTCACAGGCACACTAAGCACACACTCTTCCAGCAGCTGACTTCTAAACTCTTTCTCACAGTTTCTTTAGCATTTCATTTGATAATGTCCTAGCTACTCAGACTCTGGGCTTGACCTTTTTTTTTTTTTAATAGCATTACGAGTTTTAGAAAGCCATGTGCAGTACAGTGAAAGATGTCCAGATCCAATTTCAAAGCAGCTAAGACTCCACTCCTGGTTTTAAAGATGATGGCTAAAAATTACCCAACTGGTTGTGTGATCTTGGGCAAGTTGTTTAAGTTCCCTGTAATTGTTTTCGTATCTGTTAATAAGGTGGATGGATCTGTACTACAGCACAAGACAGAAATTTTGTGCTGGACTTTGTGAACAGGGCTGGGATGATGAGAGATCCAGTTGGGTTTTTTATAAATGAATGGTCGCTGCCAGAGTGGCTCAACTGGTAGAACGCCTGTGTAGCAAGTGTGAGTTCCTAAGTTTAAACCCCAGTACTGACTAAATAAATAAATAAATAAATGGTCCTTGAATAAACTAATTTAACCAAGCCTCATTTGAAAACAAAAGGAAGAAAAATATGTACCTTGAGGTTTTTGTGATGTTAGATAATGTCTATAAAATATTTAACACAATACTGAGCATATTTAATCACCTATTTTATATCTATCTCCTTGTGTAGATTCACAAAATACTAATTCTAGAACTGTTTGCTGTTTATTTACCTGTAAAAAGTGGTAGTAGGATCAGGAGAAAATCCTGTTCAAATATGTAAGATTACCTATTCAGATCAGCGGTTAGGGAAGAAAGGGATAGTCAATGGCTAGTAGTCATTGCCTTTCCCTTGCCTGATCAGTGGTCCCAGTGCCTGATCTTTCTGGTCCCACCTTAGTGTCCCACTTTTGTCTTTGTGTGACTGAACTTGTATTGGTTTTTCAGTCAAGGGAAGAATCCAGATTCATCAACAATACCAACATGGCACACAACTAAAAAACATCTAGGACCCTTTCTAGCCCCCATTTCCCAAGTGAATTTTTTAATCTGAGTGTAGCACTTTTGTACCATTAAAATACAGTTAAATCCAGTGCTAGTAAAACAAACAGGTAAATAAAACAACAAACTTAAGAATCTAATTCTGTCATAAAACATACTACTATATTGGTAGTCACTTGGTTCTGGGATTCCTGGTGGGTTTATTTTTTCCTTTTTTTGTTTTTGGTGGTGGTGACGAGGTTTGAACTCAGGGCCTCAAGCTTGCTAGACAGACGCTCTTACTGCTTAAGCCACTCCAACAACCCTTTTCTTGTGTTGGATTTTTTCGAGACAGGGCTATTTCCCTGGGGCTAGCTTCTAACCTCCTGATCTCTGCCTCCTGAGTAGCTAGGATTACAGGTGTGAGTCACAAGAGCTCGAGTTATTTTCTTTTCCTTTACTTACATGATTTCACAAAAAAAAAGCATGCCTTACTTCTACAGCAAGCTAAAAACAAGAATTTAAAGACTACATAAATTGGCAGAGTATTGGCAATTTTAACAAGCATGGTCTTTTATAACGCCTTGATAAAGGTGAGGAGGGGTCCTACTACTGAATCTTCCCATTGAAGAGGTCCCAATAAGTCCTAAGAAGTAGAAGGAAAGTTTCTATACAGAATTAAGAGAAAAATGTTGACGCAGACTATAGTGGTGGAATGACATAGCATGAGGCAATGTAATATGGGGGTTGAAAGTTTCCATGGGATTCCCAACTAAACCTGGAATAAATGACTGAATTTCCCAGAGCCTTGGTTTGCAGACCTGTAAAGTAGGGAGAAAGATAATTATCTACCTCCTACACCAGACTGTTCCAAGGATTAAATGCCACTAGAAACCTAGCAGATTGCTTCATAAGGACTCAGTAATCAGTGCTATTACTGCTGGGGGCCGGTGGGCTATGCTTGTAATCTTAGCTACTTGGGAGGCTGAGAACGGGAGGATTTAGGTTCAGTGCCAGCCCAGAGACCCCCCCATCTCCAAAATAATCAGAGCAAAATGGGCTAGAGGTGTGGCTCAAGTGGCAGGGCGCCTGTTTTGCAAACACGAACTTCTGAGTTCAAACCCCAGTCACACACACCACACACCCACCCCACAATCCTATTACTGCTAACAATTTCGCCTAATATTTGAGTGGGAAGGGCCTGGAAAAATCCCAAGGGACCTTACGACAAGCCAGGGACCTAAGATATTTTCCATCGAGTCGGCGCTGGGTGACATGGGTGCAATCGACCGCGAGGCACTGCGGCAGCCATAGCGTAAGCCGGCGTCAAGGGTCCCTCAGCACCAGGGTCGCTCGCTCCAAAAGCTACGCGAGTCGGAAGCTGTGATAGCAAACCACACGGCGTCCCCACAGGGGCTTCACCTCCTCTGGCTAAACCGGAAGTCCGCACAGAGGAGGAAGGGTCTCGAGGTGGCCAGCTTAGGACCCTGGAGGTCTTTCCTGGTCGCACGCTTCATCATCATCACCACCAGGCCCGCGGAGTCCGAAGCCATGCCCCCTCCCGGAACCCTTCCGGAGGACGCGCCCTTTGACCCCGGAAGTGGACGGCAGAGGAAGCAGCTGGTGATGCTGGAACAAAGATGGCCGCCCCGGTGCCACTCGGCTCCTCGCTCTCCTGCTGCCTTCGGCTGGCCGCGGGCCTCCGGCTGCTCCCGATGCTGGGACTACTGCAGCTGCTGGCGGAGCCCGGCCTGTGTCGCGTCCACCACCTGGCGCTCAAAGTAAGGCCGGGCAGGGCTGGGCCGAGGCCACTCCCCCGGGCTGAGAGCAACTTGGCCCCCGTGGGAGACTGAGCAGTGGGGCCACCCCTTGTCCTCCGGCCCTGCTTGCTTCCTGAGAGGAGTCTGGTGGGTCCTGTGGGATGGCGGGGCAAGACGGGTTGCGCGGTGGTCCCCTGGTCGTCTGGTAGGGGACGGAGATTGGAACTGATGGGGGGAAGGGGCCGAACTGTGGCGTAACCCCAAAGCGCTGAGGAGGCCGCTCTCGCAATCGCTGTAGGATTCCCTAGGCTCTTCCTCTCCGGTAGTAACCTGTTCTTTCTATTCCGTTGTCACCTCCAACTTTTGTCCCAGTTTCCCTCGTCCGCTGTCACCGCTATTCCATGCCCTTGTACCTTGCGGCTCGGAAAGTATGTGGAACCTTAGCCTCAGTTTACCCGTTCGCTTTAGGGCGCTCGTTGGATTGACCAAAGCTAGAACGCCGGGAGAAATTTCACATCTCGCTTGCAATAAGTGCGTAAGAATTTAAACCCAGCATTAAAAAATGTGTTCCTAAGTAGGGAGCATACCTTTTCTTCTCTCTGGTCATTGTCTTTCTAGACAAAAAAGATATGATAGGCCTAGAATGATCCCCTGATCATGCTTTATAATTCAGTTTAAAGTCCTCTAAGGTTTATACGTACAGATTAATATATCCGAGATTATGACCCAAAGCTCGTACGCTATTTTCATAATATTATAGTTTTGTAGGAAGTTTGTGGGATTGTACAAAGTTTGTCTTGTAAAACACATTGCGTTAACCGTGAAGCATTGCACTTTGTGCATATAGGTTTAAAGAATACAGAATCTAAATATAAAACCTGGCTAGAGGGGTTAGGGGTGTGGTTCAAGTGGTAGAGTGCCTGCCTACAAGCCCAAGGCCCTCAATTCAGACCCCAGTACCAAAAACCAAACCTGACTAGAGCCAAATAGCCATACCCTGGGTATCAGCTTTTGTTTGTAAGTAAGAATTATCTTGATTCAAATGGTTCTTAATCACAGGAAGATGGGTGAATCTTGGCTCCATTTTGGCTCCTTTTTCCTGTTTTTGGAAGCACTGGGGTTTGAACTCAGGGCCTCATGCTTGCTAGGCAGGCACTCTTACTGCTTGAGCCACTCCACACCAGCACTTTTTTTGTGATGGACCTTTTTTTTTTTTTTGAAGATAGGGTCTCCTGAGTTGTTTGCCCAGGGCTGGCTTTGAACCACAATCTTCTGATCTCTGCCTCCTGAGTAGCTAGGATTACAGGTCCCACCAGTACCCAACTTGGTTCCTTTTGAGAATCTGCTACAGAACCTCTCCTCAGAGAAGTGCAGGCTGAGATCTAGACAAAATTTTCTTGTACTTCCTGAGGCTTTATAATCTTGGTGAAGCTTATCCACGGGCCTGAGGATTATCAGTCCAGGTTAAGAACCCCTGACCTTTAAGAGTCTTTAACTTTATAGTTTACAGTCCTGAGTGTTAGACTAAGTAAGGTACTGAGTTCATACAGCTTATGCATTAGAGACAAAGATTGCAAGAGAGCACACTAGTACTGTGTCTCCTGGCTCCCTGTCCAGTGTCCTTCAACATTTTTAGAATTAAAATGACAGCTGGCATCATTCGGTAAAAGTTGGCTATAGTAATATACATAAAAAGTATACCTACCTTAATGGCAGAAGCCAACTGAATTGGCATAATTCTGGTGATTGATTTCTCCCTGTTGTGCTAAATTACTTGATAGTTTTTGTCTTTGTGACATGCTTTGTAAGCACCGTCATTCTCACTTTATAATCAGTATCGGAAGTGTTTCTTTTCTCTTAAATAATCTAATTTTTTACTCAAGGAAGTGAAAGTCACCTGAAGAGACCCTGGCATGCAACATTTATTGGCTTTCTTTGCTTGAGATTAAGAGAAATAAGATGATCAGGTTAGAAACTCAGACTGGCAAGAATAATATGATGAGGTCGCTGAATATCAGGAATATACAATCATTGGTGGGTGGGGGCGTAATTGGGGTTTGAATTCATGGCTTTGTGTTTGCTAGGCGAATGTTATACCACTTGAGCCACATTGCCAGCCCTGCATTTCTTGTTTTTTAAATTAGAGAGGAGCCCTTTCACTTTTAGTTCACTTTTCTCATTTTCCATCATTTTTCTGGTTTCCCCAGTCTGCTCACATTCCTTCTCTTTTGACCTTTTTCCATATTCCTTACTTTGTAAAAGTAGCTCCACTCATGGGTAACTTCCATACTTAAAAACCATCATTTAAAGCATACAATTCAGTGATTGTTGATAAATTTCCTGAGTGTTCAGTATCACCACTATACAGCTGTAGGACATTTCTTTCATTTCATAACATAGCCCCTTTTGCTATGTTACAGTTTCCATTTTCACCTCCAGCCCTAGGCAGCAATTAATCTCCTTTTTTGTCTCTAGATTTGCCCTATCTGGGTACTTCACAAAAATGGAATCACACAGCAGGTAGTCTTTTGTGCCTGGTTTCTTACTTACATTTTTGAAGTTCATGCATGTTGTATCATTAATAATTTGTTCCTGTTCATTGTTAAATATTATTCCATTATATGGGTAGACCATCTTTAGCTGGGCCATTCACCAAGTGAGGGACATTTGGGTTGTTTCTACTTTGTGTGTATGTGGCGGAGAGGACTGGAGTTTGAACTCAGGGCTTTACACTTGCAGAGTAAGCACTCTTCTGCTTGAGCCACACCTCCAGTCCTTGTTTCTACCTTTTATTTATTTATTTTTGATGGTACTGAGGTTTGAACTCAGGGCTGCATGCTTGCTAGGCAGGCGCACTATCACTTGAGCCACACCTCCAGCCCTTAAATTAGTTTTGGAGACACTGCCTTGCTGTATAGCTCAGCTGGCCTCAAACTTGGTGATCCTCCTGTCTCAGCCTCCCATGTGCTGGTATTAAAGGTGTGTGCCACCATGCCTGGCTGTTTCCACTTTTAGCTATTATGAATAGTGCCGCTACAACCACTCACATATAAGTCTTTGTGGGGCTATGTGTCTTCATCTCTTTTGGGGGATACTCAGGAGTGGAGTAGGGTTGCTGGGTTATTTGGTAGATGTATGTTTAGCTTTTAAAGAAACTGCCAGACTTTAATTTCAAAGTGCGTGTGCTGTCACCTCCTACTAGCAAGTCACAGGCTCCTTCCATCATATTATTGGCTGCATTTGTCATTGTCTCCCATATTTCAGAGCAAATGACAAGGATCATGTTACCTAATCCGTAAACATTTCAGTACATACCTATTTTTTAAAAAGTGCCCTTTAAAAGTATAACTTCAAAGCTGTTACAACAATAAAAAAAGTCCTTAATATCATCAAATGTCAAATCAGTTTCAAATTTTCATGGCTCATAAATCCATTTAAAGTTTTGGGTTTCTTTTTTTTTTTTTGGTGGGACTAGGGTTTCAACTCAGGACTTCATGCTTGCAAAGAGGGCACTCTGCTGCTTGAGCCACACCTCCAGCCCATTTTGTTCTGGTTATTTTGGAGATGAGATCTCACAAACTATTTGCCTGGGTTGGCCTCCAGCTGAGGTCAACCAGATCTCAGCCTCTCAGCTAGGATTATAAGCATGAACCACCAGCACCTGCCTTGATTTAAAGTTTTTTGAAAAGGGAATCTAAATGCATCTTGATCTACCACTGACACCCCACACACACACATCTGCTGGTGTCGTTTGTATTTTCTGTAAGTTGATAATTGGATCCAGAGTCTTGATAGTTTTCAAATTTGATTCTTTAGCACAACTGCTTCCTAGAAAGTGCTGTGTGCTTCCATCGAGAGGCGCTGTGTCTCCGTTTATGATGTTGCCTCCTTTGATGCCCAGTGTTTACTCCCTTTGTTCAAAAGGGATACTGAGTGATAATTGATGCTTCAGACCACTCATTTTATGTCAAAGATTGACTGAATGTAGTTGGTTATTGCATTTAAAAATACAAACTAGGCCAGGCACCAGTGGCTCATGCCTGTAACACTAGTTACTCAGAGAGCATACCACTGAGGGGTCGTGACAGAATACCCTGGAAAATTCTAGTGCTTGTTTTGTCTTTGACTTTTATTGTCCCTTTCCTTCTGCTATGAAGACTTTTTTAAGCCTTTTTTTTTTTTTGTGCTGCTATCATCTCGTGCCTTGTAAGCACATGCTCTACTACTGAGCTACAGCCCCAGTCTTATATAGATCTCTGTGTGTGTGTGTGTGTGTGTGTGTGTGTGTGTGTGTGTGTGTGTGTGTGTTTCCCAGTGCATCCTTAAGTGCAGTTTATTTATTTATTTTTTTCCCACTAATAGGAAATAAGTCTGGGCTTTAGAACAGGATTTCTTTTGTGTGTGTGTGTGTGTGTGTGTGTGTGTGTGTGTGTGTGTGTGTAGAACTGGGGATTGGACTCAGGGCCTCACCCTTGCAAGGAAAGTGCTCTACCACTTGAGCCATGCCCCCCGTCCTAGGATTTCTTTTTCTTCAGTTCTTTAGTTGTAGAATGATAGCAAAAATATGGGCCAGGTAATTAGGTACTAGAACACATCTGTGTGGGTGATTAAGAGATGGATGTGTGTACTGGGTTCATTAGTGGCCCCCAAAATTCAGTCTACCTGGAAACTAAGAGTGTCATCTTATTTGGAAATAGGGTCTTTGGAGTTAAGATGAGGTCATACAGGATTAGGGTGGGCTCTCATTATGACTGGTATCCTTAATAAGAAGAGGAGAGATGTCAGACATGGTGGGCACACCTGTGGTCCCAGCCACTGGGGAGGCTGAAGCAGGAAGATAGCTTGAGCCCAGGAGTTCAGAGCCAGCTTGGACCATGTATGAGACCCTATCTCATTAAGAAGAGAAAAGGAGAGAGGGGATGCACAGGTGCACTCAGAGAGGAGGAGGCCATGTGATGTTGGAGGCAGAGACTGGAGTGATGCAACCACAAACCAAGAATGGCCAGCAACCACAACCACAGCCACCAGAAGCTCAGAAGAGGAAAGGAAGGTGGATTTGTCCATTTTCTGTTGTCACTAACATAGTATCACAGATTGGCTAAATTGTAAAGAAAAGGGGTTTATCTAGAGGTACGAGGGCCAGGGGCTGCATCTGCTACTGGCCTTGTTTCTCCCTAGGCGGTGCAGGGCATCACACACAGACAGGAGCACGTGTGCATACATGACTGTGTTCTGGTCTCTGCTTCTTATAGAGCCACCAGTGGTTCAGTAATGGCCTGATGATCCTATCTAATCCTACCCCCTCAAGTCTCACCTGCAATTAAATTCCTACACTCTTACCACAGACCTGAAGGGGATTAATTTCAGCACATGAGTCCTTGGAGGACACGAAAACCATATCCAGACCCTCACTGGATTCTTCCTCAGAACCTCAGAGAAAGCATAGTGCTGCTGACCTTCCAGCCTCCAGAACTGAGAGAAGAAATTTCTGTTGTTTTAACCCACCTGCTTTGTGGTGGTTATTACAGCATCCCTATGCAGTGAGTATAAAGTGTAATAAACTCCCTGCAAAGCCCTGCCTTTTCAGCAACATGCTATTACTTTGTTTTTGAGTAACAGCTTTTAGAGAACATCTTTATCAAAATTAAGTGGTATTTGTAAGTAGATAGCTGAGGTCTCTCACTGAACAAAAGCTCTAGAATTGCTGCCAGTGGATCAGGACCTATCTGATTACACCAGCCTCATATGGTGACTCCTCCTTAAACTAGGAGCTGCCACCCCACCTCCCAGACTGCTTGTGAATTCCCCGTAGAGATAGATTCATCTAGTCACACACACATCCCAAATAAACATGTTTGAAAAGTTTGGGGAAATTAAAAGAGGAATGTCTTCACCCCTGCCATGCCTCTTGGCAGATCCATGACTTCTGGTAAACCTCAAACCCTTCCTAGGAACACCTCCAAAACTGTACTGCTCAGTTTGTAAAATCAGTGTTTGCTGCAACTGAGGTCATGTTTGTCCATGGGCTGCTGTGTCTGTCCGTAGTGAGCTGACCATTTTAACCATGGTGGAGTAGAAAAGCGTACTGTGCTATTGCAGCAGTACCAGACCAAGCCTCCTTGCCTCCTTGGTCTTGTGTTAGAGAGAGCTGTTTTGTTTTTGTTTCTTTTTGGCAGTCAGTACTTTTTTTTTTTTTGGTGGTACTAGGGCTTGAACTCAGGGCCTACACCTTGAGCCACTCCACCAGCCCTTTTTGTGAAGGGTTTTTTTGAGATAGGATCTTGCAAACTATTTGCCAGGGCTGGCTTTGAACCTCAGTCCTCCTGATTGCTGCCTTTTGGATAGCTAGTATTACAGGCGTGAGCCACCGGTGCCCAGGTAGTACTGGGGTTTGAACTCAGGGCTTCACACTTGGTACGTGGGTGCTCTACCTCTTGAGCCCCTCCGCCAACCCAAAGAGAGCTTTGTCAAGGCAGCCAACAACTCATCCCTGGCCCCTTGGAATGAAGAGCAATAAAGGGAAGACAGCTGAAGGGAATGTGGCACTGAATTTTGACTCGGATAGTGTTAAATCTCCATCCCTCTTAAGTGTGCAGCCAAAATGAGGGACTGGGCTGAATACACAGAAGGGTCAACCCTGCCGATCTAGTGATTGGGCTTTCTTCAAAAAATGAAGGGTCCTATGATACTAAGTTTTAAGCAGTAGTCCTAAATATTTAACGTGTTTTATTCACTGACTCCTCATAGCAGCCTTTTGAGATAAATGTTACTGTTTCCAATCCATAAATTAGGAAAGCAAAGCTGGTTAAGTAAGTGGAGGAGGCAGAATTTGGGCCTCGTCAGTGCTCTCTCCATTTTACCACTCCCCCTCCCCGGGGAACTGCAGACATCTGAAGCCCTCGGTCACTGGAAAAGCAGAGTCCTGTTTGCCAGGACCCCAGTCTTCTGTGTGGTTTTTGTATCTCATTTGCTTTGCTGTTGGATTTGATAGTGGTGTTTTGTTTTCTTTAGACAGTGTCTCACTAGGTAGCCCAGGCTGGCCTCAAACCCTCGATTCTCCTGCCTCAGCTTTCCTGGTGCTGGGATTACAGGCATGCACAACCAGCTAGCTGGATTTTTGTTATATGACCCCTTTCTTTTTGTGAGTTGCTATCTATATGCAATGAGCCAAGAATCTGAATATTAAGTTTCTTAGGATAGTGTCTCCTATCGATAATAAAACGCAGTTGAGAAATGATAGATGGCATATTCTTGTTTTTCTGTTAGAGAAACTGATCATGGTGCCTAAAGGTGCTTTTTTGGATCTGATGTTTATTGTAATCAGCAGTCAGAAACAGAGATGTGACTAGAAATCAGGTAGGTCTTGTGAGAGCTGATTCTGATACCACAGGGAGAGCAGCCTGCTTCGGTTGTACCAGAAGGCAGTCTAGAGGTACCGGGGTCTTTACTTTTTCTTTCCTATCCCTCCCCTCCCCTTTCTTTGATAGTGCTGGGTTGTTTTGTTGTGGTGTTTTTTTTGGGGTGGGGGGATGGGTGAGTGATTGGGGTTTAAACTCAGGGCTTTGTACTTGGAAAGCAGCTTCTCTACTACTTGAGCCAAATTTCCAGTTCATTTTGCACTGGTTATTTTTGGAGATGGGGGTCTCGAGAAGTGTTTGCCTGCACTGGTGTGCAACACTGATCCTCCCAGTCTCAGCCTCCCAAGTAGATGGGATTATAGGCGCAAGCCACTAGCTCCTGGCAAAATTTTTTTTGGGGGGGGGGTGGTAACTGGAGTCTAAAATCAGGGCTTTGAGCTTGCAAAGCAGACACTGTCCCTCTTGAGGCACCTCTTGAGCGTCTTTTTTTTTTAAGATAAGGTAGAAGTTAGAGTTTTTATGTGGAATTAGCAGGCAGCTAGTTCCGATTTACAGCGGACTGAATATGTAGCTGAGGAGTAGAGCAGTTGCTTAGCGTGCGTAAGGTTCTGTCCGGTCTGCAGTCCTGCAAAGACAAAAGCAAACCAGACCCAGGACTGCAAGTGGGGCTCATGCAGCAGAGCGCATATTCAGCGTTGGCAGGTCCCTAGCTCAGTCCCGGGGTGGGGCAGGGAGGCAAAGCAAAGGATGTGCTGGCCACCTGAACACCGCATGGGGGCAATACAGTGGAGAGCTGTGAGGGGTGACCAGGTGGAGACTTTGGTTCAAGTCAGTGTTACATAGTTATTGTTTTCTAAAGTCCTGTCTGTAAGAACTAAACTGAACTATCATTCCTGTATTTACTTAAATTTCAATTTACTTAAATTGAAAGCAGTTTAAGGCAAAATTTTGGGGAAGGTAAAGGAAAAGCATTTTTTATGTTCTGCTATTTAGTCAAAATGGCAGATTCTGTGTTTTCAAAGTGAGGAAGAAAGGCGGAAATGCACCAAAATAGTCGTGTTCATGTGTCGAGATCTGGGAATGTTTCTCTCACACATTTCATCTCTAATTCTGACCTTTCTTCTGAGCTATGGGCAGGTGTGTCCAAATATCTCCACCCTGTTTCTACCTAGAGGTCTCCTCATAGCCCCTCTGTATGTTAGAAACCAACTTGGCCTTTCACTCCCCTCCCCCAGCTATATGCTTTCCTCCCATTCTGCCTTTCTTGGTAACTGGACCACTAGCTACTCACGTTCTCAAGCTGAAAATCTGTCATTTCACCAAGTCACCTTGTTCCATAGACTATGCTCTAAATAGCTCCCAGTCCCTTCTCTTCTCTGTGGATCATCACCATGGTTACCATTTGCTTTAGGCCATCCTTGTACCTTCTGGACTTAGGTAGTCTCATAACTGGTGTCCCAACATCATTCCAGTTCATATTTTGTTTTGTAGCAGAGTGAGCTTCCGAAAAGCCAGATCCAATCATGATATTCCACTATAAATTCTTCAGTGCCTCCCTGTCCCCTGGGAGAAGTGCACAGTCTTTAGCAAGGCTGCCAGGCTTCCTGTGAGCCAGCCTACCTAGTCTCCTTGCCCTGCTTTCTTTCGTTTCTAGTTCTTAAAAGTTTAGCTTGATGAAGTTTTGGGTTGCTTCTTTGTTTTTGCCTGAATCCACCCAGGTGAAGAAATAGGACATTACTAACCCCTCAGGAAGCTCTCTGCTTCTCCATCCTAGTCACCAGTGGTCCTGAAGTAGCCAGCAGAAATCTAAACAAGGAAAAAGATAAAAAACAAAAATAATTTTTAAAAAAGAGAGCTAAATAAGGAGGCAGAAAAAGGTCTTACTTTCTTCAGTATCATTTAAGCCATCTAGGAGTCAGCAAGCAGACTGACAGGACAGCACAGGGAACACAAACTTGTGTCTGAGTGGGAACTTCATACACAGCAGAGTTGGCATTAGAGCAGTGGGGCTGGGATGGACGGCTCCAAGGCAGTCTTGGCATAGCTGACTGTGTGCATGCGTGTGTGGCAAGGAGGAGATGCCTACTTTGCATTGTACACAAAGTATGTACTCCAGAGGGTTAAAACCAAAATCTGAAAACCCAACTCCAAATCTTTTAGAGTAAAATACCTGTGAAATTACACAACTGTGAGATTAGCAAGGATGTTTTTAACAAGAAAATTAAAAAATACTACCAGGAATAAAGATTGATAGGTTTTCTCTTTCAAATTTTTAAGTCTTATATGACAAAAGATATCATATAGTTGGTTTTTTTTAAAGACTGAGAGAAAATACAGCCTAAAAATCCAAGAATAGTTGCCAGAATATATAAAGAAGTTTTAAAAAGTCCAGTCGGAAAATGAACACAGGACATAAAAAGATACTTCACAAGAGAGAAGCATTGGCTAATAAACAAATGAGGAGCAGAAATTCACGGAGTCCCAGCAAACGCAAGCTGAGCCCTAGGGCAAAAATGAAGTCTGACAGCGTTCAGAATGGTGAGGACGGAAGGAGTGCAAAGTCTTGTCCTTTGGAGATGGATTTGGCAATTCTAGTCCAACAGAAATGTGCAGGCTCTATAAGACAGGATTTCCATATCTAGATGCACACACCCCAGAAACCCACATTCGTCTGGACACACACCCCAGAAACCTGCACCTATCTGGACACATACCCCAGAAACCTGCACGGGTGTGTGTGTGTGTGTGTGTGTGCGCGTGCATGTGTGTATGTGCGTATTTTATTTATTTAAAGTCCCTGTCTCCTTAAGTTGACCAGGCTGGCTTGGAACTTGCTATCCCAAGTAGCTGGGATTATTGGTATGTACCACCATGCCCTGCTAATGTCAGTATTTTAAAAATAAGAAAAGAACACAACCAGTTCCCGAGTGTGGGGAAGGACTGTGGAAGGAAATAGGATCCCACAAAGACACAAAGGTACTTCATCACTACTATTCTTTTTTCCTTCCTCCATTCCTGTGGTCTGAAACAAGTATGGTATAGATATTTCATAATTCTGGATTGTAAGAAAATGGATATTTGTTGTTTCTCTTTTTACTTTCCTACAATTTACAAAACTTTTTTTTTTTTGGAGGCAAAATATCCTCCTTTTTGAAGCCTAAGCTGGCCTCGAACTTGTGATCCCTCTGTTCTGGGATTACCTGCATACTACACTATGTCCAGCTAGAAAAACATTTTTAAGTCAGGTCCTGTCTGTCTTGCCCTGAGGGCCTCCTGAGGGCGGAGCTTGCTGGTCTTGCTGCATGCTTGCACAGGGTCTGGGATTTGGGACATCTTGTTGAATGAGAGAAATGAGAAGGGTATCATCACCATGTTTGTGAAAGCAGGAAGCCTGTGGGTGCCATCAAGGAGCCGCCCTCCACCTCTAGCTCAGCTTTTCCTTTTCTAGCTTGTGTGAGGTTTGTTTGTTTAGGACCATGTAAAGCTACAATGACTGACAAATGTGTCTTCCATCTCTTGATGGAGAAGGAAACAGCCTCTGTTAGTATTTCTCTGAAGCATAAAGTTATAGCTACTTTTCTCTTTTTTAAATTGTACTTCCGATGAGCTTGACATATTTGGTAATTCAAACTAAATGATATTAAAATAAAACAGGAAATCCCAGGAAAATCTAAAAGTTAGGGGTAGCTTCTCCACGTGGTGTGCATTTCTCTGATGCAGTTGTCATTTGTAATTTTAAGAAGCTAAATTTTATTTAACAATAGTATATTTCACTCTTGAAAGTTAAATAAAAATGATTTTTTTTTTTTTTTTAGTGGCACTGGGGTTTGAACTCAGGGCCTTATGTTTGCTAGACAGGCACTCTTACCACTTGAGCCACTCCACCCGCCCATAAAAATGATTTTTAAAAACATGACACTAGGGTTGGGTGTGGCTCAGTGGCAGAGCACTTGTTGAACATGGGGGAGGCCCTGGGTTCCCTCCCAGCACCCTGAAATGCATACATACACAGGACACACGCACATACGGATATATGCTTCCTTCAGAGGTGTAGCTCACAGAAAGGAGAGCAAGTATAAGTTGCACTCGAGTTCCTGTTGCCTTTCAGAAGCATTTATAGGCGTGAAATGGGGTTTCTGTATGCCCAGCAGTGTTTCTGTGGCTCCCATTCTCGTTAGCTCGGCTGGGCTCCCCACTGTTCCCTGGCGTCACTGGTGCTGTGACAGGGTTCCCTCGCAACTTAACCACCGTCACATACACGTCCCTCTCTCCTTTTCTCTTTTTTGGCATAATCAGACCAAAATCCGAACATATGATAAGATGGAAGCCAGGTGCGGTCTTGTGCAGAGTTCTTCAGAGACTTCTAACGCAAAGTACAGCCACACTGGCCTTGCACCGTCCTCAAGTGCCCGCGCCTCAGACTGCACTGCAGCTTTCTCAGGCCTCCCTGGTGAGCGGCGCCCTCACTCCATCTCTGCTTTGCGTCTCCATAGCGCACATCCTGCTGGTGCCCAGCCCTTTACCGCTCATGTGTTGTCTCTTTCCACTAGAGTATCAGCCCAGTGAGGCAGGAAGCTTGGTTCATGTTATCCACTGCTCCTTCTCAAAGCCTAGAGCAGTGCCTCAGTGAATGAGCTGGTCTTCTTCATTTGGTATCTTTTGTACATAAAAAAAAGTTAGCACATGTGAGCCTGTGTCCTCTTTTTAACACTACAGTAGCCCTCCATTGTAAAGAGGACTCATGCCTCACTAAAAATCTTTGTCTTGTGGATGGAAATTCAGTATTGCCTATTATTGCTTGGTTTGGCTATTGTAAACACAGCTGATGTGAACACTCTTGAACATATGTTTGTGCATCAGTGTTGGTATTTCTATGGAGTGGTGTTGGATTCCTGAGTGGAAGGTTCTAGACAGCCTGGGAAGGCTGGGTTGACCTGTACACCACCAGGAGCACGTGAGTGGACTGATAAGACTGGGCTCATCAAGCCTCGGGATCTCAGCTCGGGCCTTACCTTCTGCTCTCATTTCCCATTTTCTCTGCAAGCCTGAGATTTCCGGACAGTTTGCATCAGCGGCTTTACTTCTCAGTCCCCCTGTCATCATCATCTTTGCAATACTGGTTTTGAGCTCAGGGCTTCAGCTTTCAGGCAGATACTACCACTTGAGCCACTCTGCTAACCCTTTTTCATGTTGGGTATTTTTGAGATAGGATCTCACAAACTGTTTTCCAGGGCTGGCTTTGAACCGTGATCCTCCTGATCTCTGCCCCCTGAGTATCCAGGAACATAGGTGTGAGCCACTGGTGCTTAGCTAAAACTGCACTTTAAATAAACTTTCTGAGTAGCATTTTGGTTGGGGTTTTTAATTGGCAGGTATAAATTGTGGGGGGTGTGTGTATGTGTGTGTGTACACATGACACTTGGACAGCTGTGTGTGCTGTGGAATGGCTACGTGAACATGTATTACCTCAGATAGTTAGGGTGTGTAGTGAGAGCACTCAAAGTTTATTCTCTCAGCCATTTTCTATTTTTTTCTTTTTTTGGAGACAGAGTCTCACTCTATAGAGTATCTAGTCTGTAACTCACTATGCAGCCCAGGTTGGCCTCAAACTCAAGGTCCTCCTGCCTCAGCCTCCCAAGCACTGGGATTACAGGTGTGTACCACCATGTCCATCCAGCTTCTCTCAGCAGTTTTTAAGTATGCAATACATTATTTTTAAGAATTTGGTCATCTGAAATGAAGTTGTGTTTTTTTGGAAACAGGGTCTTGCTCTGGCATTGAACTTGAGATTTTGCTGCCTCCACCTCCTGAGTGCTGCATTACGGGTGTGCACCATAGGCCTTTGAAATGAAATAGCAACAAACTTTTCAGAATAATTTGAAATAATGCAGAGTAGTCAGGTGCTGCATTTTCTCTGATAAATTAAGTATAAATTAATTTACATTGCTTCATAGGACATCATCAGACAATGCCTGCTTCCTTGTTGCAATGATACCTGCAAGATGTTAGGGTGGTTGTTCCCACTGCTTTCAGATGATGTGTCTACCAGCTGGGTGCCGGTGACTCAAGCCTGTCATCCTAGCTACTCAGGAGGCAGAGATCAGGAGGATCGCAGTTCAAAGCCAGCCCGTGCAAATAGTTAGAGAGGCCCTGAGTTCAACCTATAGTACCACACACGCACACAAAAAGAGCATACAATGCTGTTGTTACTTTTTAAAGCCCTTATTGGAGACACACAGTGGAGTATTAGATGGGGTGATCGGATGTCTGGGAGGGAGAGAGTGTAGAGGAAAAAAATTGATCATGAGTAGATTGTTTCCACTTTCCTATAATACAAAGTGAAGTTCACAAGTTATGCTATTTATTTGGTTGTAGAAAGCAGCAAGGTGGTTAAAAGCACCTCAGTGAGGACACCGGTTCTGCTCCTGCCTCTTTGCAGCTTGTTTTACCTCTCTCAGCCAGGTTTCTCATCTGTAAGGAGCAGAATTGCACCTGCCTCACAGACTTATAAGCCTGCATGGTGATTCATAAAGCTCATAAGTGCAGCTCTGGATTCAAGGTCAACTGCTTCAGACCCAGGTTCTTTGGGAAAATATACAAACCTCACAGCTGGATCAGTGCTAGTGGAAATGACTGGGTGATTGTTTAAAATGTAACTAGACTGATGATGTGACTCAAGTGCTATAGCATCTACCTTGCAAGCTTGAAGCCCTGAGTTCGGACCCCAATCCTGCCAAAGAGGAAAAGGAAGAAGGAAACTGTAACTGAGTCTGCCTTGCTGGTGTCTGGTGTTGCCATCCTGGTGGTGCTGTGGCAATCCTCCCTGCCTTTGTAGGAGAGCAGTGGAGGGAGAGATGGGGATGCTAAGGATTCCGCCTCCAGCTGCTGGCTGAGTAATGGCGCTTGTCCCTGGTATCAGGATGCCTGCTTTCCCTGTGGAAACCAGGAAAGGCCTCTTTGCTCCTGGGCGGTGGAGAGTTTCAGACTGATCGTCTCTGGGACTGGGTTTGTTTCATTTCTTGGACTTCAGCCAAGATGTCCTATACATCTTAGTTTATTTACATTGATTTGGATCAAATAAAGTTGAATGAGGTTGTTTATTTGCCTTTTGTTTTTGTGGTGCTGAGGATAGAACCTGGGGCCTTGCACATGCTTGGCAGACATTCCACCACTGAGCCACATCTCAGCTCAAAGGAGTGATTCAAATGTATATCCTTCCTGATCGCTTCAAGGTTTGAGATTCCTGTCTCTATAATTCATATTGTGTGGTGATTTACAGTCGCTTCCATACATACCTTAACGTCACGTTGATAATGTGACATGACGGCTTCAAATAGAGACAGTAGATTACGTGGAGGCCCTCCAGTATTACTGGCAAATGGTAATTCTATAAAAATAGCAATTGATAATCCCAGGTCCTTGGGGGTTGAAGATTGGGAGCATCACTGTTAGAGGCCAGCCTGGGCAAAAAGTTATTGAGACCTTAGTTAGGTGCTGGTTGCTCACACCTGTAATCCTAGCTACTCAGGAGGCAGAGATCAGGAGGATGGCTGTTCAAAGCCAGCGTAGGCAAATAGTTTGTGAGACCCTATCTCGAAAAGCCCATCACAAAAATGTGGTGGTGGAGTGTCTCAAGTAGTAGAGAGAGCACCTGCCTAGCAAGCATGAGAACCTGAGTTCAAACCTCAGTACCGCCAAAACAAAGTTATCAAGACCTTATCTGAACAATTAAACCATGCAAGATGGCGCACTGTGTACTCCCAGGAATGTGGTCTGAGGTCCCAGGCAAAAACATGAGACCCTATCTGAAAAATAACAAAGGCAAAAAAGGGCTGCGGGTGTGACTGCAGTGGTAGAGTCCCTGTCTGGTAAGCTCAGCCCCAGTTCCACCCAAAAACAGTATTTGATTTTCTTCTAATTATATTAGTACACGAGCATTGTTACAGATTTAGAAAATACAGGAAAGAATTTGAGAAGTATTACTCCTGATGTACTTGCACTAACCTTTTCATAGTTTCGTGAGTTTCTTTCAAGTCTTGCAATTAAATATATATATATATGTATACATATATATATATATATATGCCTGTTTTTGTTGTTGTTATTGTGGATTTTCCCTGTTTTGTTTTTTTGAGATGGGGGTAATCTAGGCTGGTCTCAGGCTCTGAATCTTCCGGCCTCAGCCTCTGAGTGCTGGGAATCTTTCTGAATGTAGTTTGAATTCTGCTCTTTGTTCCTTTTCCACATGAGGAGACAGTGGTGTTGAGATGCTGGCATGCCAGGTCGGTGCTGGGGCCCAACATTACCACTTAGAGCTTGGGTGGTCTTGAGCCATCAATTCCTCTGAGGCCCCTCACCGGCCTGAGTGAGGATTAAAAAATCCATAACCTAGTTCTTGAAAAGTGCAGAAACTAGCATTTGTGATGTTACTATGATCCTCTAAATATTTATCTAAAACCTCTTTCTAATGTCATTGTGTCATCAAGTGAAATGATGGTGGAAAGGTATGAGCAGGTAGTAAAGGGATGTCCTGATGTGGAAAAACAGCTAGAGGCCTGGAGGCAGAAGTTAATGGGAAAGCATTCCTGTAGCCAGCACCATGAAAACAAAACAAGCTAGAAAATGAGCATTGTAGTAGACTAAAGGAATATAAAAGTACTTACCACCATTCCGTTCCTGCAGGCTGGTGAATTAGAAGCATGCTCTTAAGTTTTAAGTTTTGTAGAACAGACATATATAGTATACATGATGGAAATTATTCACACACACTGCTGCCAGCAAGAGGAGGTCACCATGTCTCTCTAGAAATGCCTTAAGCCTCCACCTTCCCTCAAGTGCTTGGAAAGCCCCTTTCTCTGGGAAGTGGTTGTCATCCTGACTCCTGTCACCAGACCCACAAACTCCTGCATTTGCATTTGCTGTATGTGAGTGTGGCTTTTTTTTTTTTTTTGCAGTACTGGGGGTTGAACTCAGGGCCTACACCTTGAGCCAGTCCACCAGCCCTTTTTTGTGAAGGGATTTTTCAAAATAGGGTCTCTTGAACTATTTGCCCAGGCTGGCTTCGAACTGTGATTCTTCTGATCTCTGCCTCCTGAGTAATTAGGATTACAGGCATGTGCCACTGGTGCCTGGCTTGAGTGTGGCATGCTTTGCCCCTTGTCACATCTGCATTCATCCACATGGTTGTATTCAGCAGGACTTCTGTGTGTGCTCTTCTCCTCTGTAATGCTGCCTTACTCAGCTAGGGATCTGTCTGTCAGACAGTTAGGCCTGAATGCTCTAAGGCCACTAGTTTGCATTGTGTGTAGTTGAATTTATTTCTAACCTGTGCTTCTAGAACGGTAGTAGCATGTACTGTTTTTGGAAGCAAACAGGCACTCAAGTCATTCTGAGGGGCACATTCTCTCGGAATCTTCAGACAGCCAGCTTAGCTTAGCTCAGCCTTAGCTTTTCTGTTTTTTTTTTTTTTTTTTTTTTTTTTTTTCCCCATTTAGCAGTTCCGTTGCCTGCCAGCAGATGACTGTCATCTTGTCTGGCATTTTTCCTCCTCCCTGTGGGGGTGTGGGTTTGCTTCAAGCTACTCCTTCCCACTGGAAAGTGAAAGTCCAGCCAAATTGCTCTAAATGCATAACTGAGCTCCTAAGAAAATAAGGGAAATCCCCAGGGGCCAGCAGAAGGGGAGAGGAAGTTGAACTGAGCAGGTAAAAGAAGAGGAAGCCAGGCTGCCCTGAGGCACTGCAGAAACTGTGGCAAGAGCCTTGGGCTTTCAGTAGTGCTAAGGGCAAATGGACTCTCAGCTCTGTGTTCCTCACTGGGAGAGAGGGCTAGGAAGTAAGCCCTCTTAGTGGCCATAAAATGTGCTAAGGGCACCTGAGGAGATGTGGTATATAGGGTTTCTGCTGAAGACCTGATCCACAGCCTCTCTTCACAGGCCTTTGGTATTGACCAGGAGATTCCAAATTTAGAAATAAAAACTTACCTCTGATACAGTCAGATTGCATACTTACTTAAGGGGTTGCAATTGAGACAAATACTTCTGGACATAATTCTCAGTAATTCTACCCAATATCAAGTAACTTGTGGCATCCCAGGTTTAGAAGTGTTTGTTGCCATTCTTCTGGCCTTGGAATGTGTTGACTTGGTTGAGATTGCAGTCCTAACCCTGAGGCAGAGCCAGGCAGGGGTGGACATCCACTCAAGGCTGCAATTTCAAAAAAAACTCAGGACTTCCCTGTGTTCAGCAGATTGTGACTACACTTGACTAGTCCCTGGGATTCCTTTGGCATAAATTTCTTCCCCCGAAAACCCGTTACGTCATTTTTAGGTACAAATTACCTTTTAAAAAATTGAGTGAGAGATTGGAAAGTTGACTGTACTACCTATTGTTCATCCCACAGTGGGAGGAGCAGGTGCACACAAAGCTGTATGGACATGGGTGAATTCTAGGAGGAGCTTTGGCTGCTCCTTTCCTCCTACTCCCCCAGTGTGTTTTGAGGGCCTACTGGATGCTACGTATTGTGCTGTCAGGAAGGATGCTTGAGACTAAAACAGGGTTCCTCCTGCCTTAGAATGCACATCCCAGCTGAGCATGGAGTTTGCCTCAGAACCTACACAGTGCAGTGGTGTGAGTTGCATCCATTGTGTTTCCATCTGCAAAACTGTTACTATCTTACAGCTTTCTGAGGAGTTGTCTTCAGCCTTGAGAAAGATAAGTTGCCATGGTTGTGTATATCCCTGAGCATATGGGAACTTTGGCTGGTTAGTAAGAAACTGGGTACCATAGTTTTTCAAGCAAGTGAAGGAATAGGGTAAAATAATCAAAAGTTAACTTTGCCGTATTACTCACTCTGCCCACAAATCTCTTTAGGATGACGTGAGGCACAAAGTTCACCTGAACACCTTTGGCTTCTTCAAGGATGGATATATGGTGGTTAACGTCAGCAGCCTCTCAGTGAGCGAGCATGCAGGAGCAGACAAGGATGCTGCAGTAAGTAACTGTCCAGGATGGGTGGGGCTCATCTGTTAGCTCAGACACTCAAATACGAAGTACCACAATGTGGAGACAATTCAACTGTAAGTACCAAAATTAGCCATCAGTTAGTTTTACTGTGAACATTGAAGTTGCTTTTTTTTTTTGTGGTTCTGGGGATTAAACCCAGGGCCTTGCCTTGCTAGGCAAGCACTCTGTCACTGAGCGTACCCCCAGCCCTGAGTTGTCATTCATGAATAAATGCAGTACTTAATGGTTTAACGTGAGCAGTTACTGCTTCCTTACAAAATGAATGCTAAGAAAAGTGGGAAGAAGCCAGGTGAAATAAACCTCCTTTTCTGCTCTTTGAGTAAGAAGGTATGGACTGTTGTGTGGAAACTTACCTTTCCTCTTTTCACCATCCCCTTTAGATTGGATTCAGCCTAGACCGGACAAAGAATGATGGCTTTTCTTCTTACTTGGTAAGTGTCCAGTGACACCCTGTTGTGCCCAGCACACTGAGCGGAACACCCTGGTGCACTGCTGCTTCCTAAAGTGGTGGCTGCTTTGACTCACAGGTGTTTCGGAGCCCCACAGTGGGTTCACTGTTAGAATGGAGATTGAGCTACTTAATTGCCTTGTTCCTGAAAGCCTGACGGTGTGCTTTCATGCATGAGTAAGATGATGTACAACTGGCTCTTCTTTCTTAGGATGAAGATGCCAATTACTGTATTTTAAGGAAACAGTCTGCCTCTGTCATCCTTCTAATCCTAGACATCTCCAGAAGTGAGTAAGTAATTCTAAAGTTCTTTCAACTCTAGAGTGCAGCCAGGGAGCATTTAGTATACACTGACATTAACTGGGTGGCAGCTGTGTGCCAATGCCGTGCTGATGCTGAAACTCAGGGAGGCCAAGGGCCTGTCTCTGAGGAGTTTGCAGGCTAGTGGAGGAGACAGAAGAGCAGTGTAAACAGTCACAGAAAAGTAGAGGCCTGGTAGGGAAGAGAAACTTCTAGAGGAGAAGGCTTCAGGTCCAAACAGCCTTCAGATGACTTGACTTTTACCAGATGAAGAATAAAAGGAAGAAAGGGAAAAGCATTGCCAGGGGGCATCATCTGTGCAAAGCAGAGAGGGTGGAGTAGCGTGGTGCTTCCAGGAAGCAAGTTTGGTATTGATAGAGAATACGCTTACAGAGAAAGAGGACTGGGCCCAGAGAGTGGCTTCTGCCTCTCACAGGCTGTGTGATTCTGGCATTCACCTAGCTCATAAGTGGATCTGCCTCATAAGATTGTTGGTGAGGGGCTGGAGGTGTGACTCACTGGAAGAACACTTCTTAGCATGTGTGAGGCCCTGAAATCAATCCCTAGTCCCTCCAAAAACTTGTTGGGGAGGATTCCTGCCTATTGAGTCTTTTTCAAACATTTGGATGTAGGTGAGGTATAGGAGTTTATGTTTTCAAGTTCAGCCCATTTTCACTGACCGCTGGGTGGCTCCCTTGTGGGAGGGAACCTTAAAGGGTTTCAAGCTCAAGCTAGGAACAGTGTGCTCAGACGTGCTGCTTTCAAGGCCAGTCACTACCAGTTCAGGGCAGGCAAATTTGAGAAGAATAGGATGAAAGGCAGGAAGCTGCCTCTTTTTTTATATTTTTGATGAAGAATCTTCTTTAAAAACAAACAAACAAAAAAACCCACCATTGTGAGTCTAGCTCTATAGATATTCCCTGTGATTAACTCTGTTTTCATCTAAGAAAATTAAGTCTGACAGCCTCTTGTATTTGTGTGTTTGACAGCAAGCAGCTAAAGACTTGACCTAGCCTGGCTGAAGTAGTAAGGACAGGATGCCCTCACCTACCTGAAGTTCAGAGTGACAGGTGGGCTTAGGCAGGTCAGCAGCGACTTGCTGCTTTTCATCTCTGCTCTGCCATGCTGAGAGTCAGCTTCTTCCTCAGGCATGTGTCCCCAGCCACTCCAGATGGCTTTGCTTCATCATTTGTATACAGACAAGAGGGAGAGGCAAGAGAACTCATGAAGTACCTGTTGGGAAGTACCTGACTGAGAGTGCCAGCTTAGGTCATGTGTCCACTCAGGCATAGAAACCCGCCCCTCTGAGTTGGGATGATGTAAACAAGATGGCTCTGTTACAAGGAGGAAAGGTGGAAATGGACAGTAGACAGGCAGTAGTGCCCTCGACCCCGCTCATGTGCCCCAAGGCTTCACTTTAACATATTTACTAGTGTTCTACGTCTTGTTCCCTTTCCCTTTGCACCGATTTGCTGATTAGGACAGGCTCAAGTGATAGAGCACCTACTTAGCAAGTGGTAAGGCCCTGAGTTCAAACTCCAGTATCACCAAAAAAAAAAAAACTACTTAGAGGAAAACATGTACAGCAAAACTATGCAATTACTGAGAACCCAGCTTTAGACCGAGGCTGACAAGACCTCACCCTGGTGCTTCCTAGCTTGCTGCCCTTGGCAAGTTCTTTTGGGTAGAGGATCAAACCCCAGGTCTGGGGCTAGGTGACCATGCTACCACTGAGCCACATCCACAGCCCACGGAGAAGTGCTTTGACCTTTCTGAGCCTCAGTTTCAGTGTCTGTGAGATAGGGATAGTAGATGTATGTTGGAAGTCACCAGGATAACACAGGTGAGCTCGACAGAGCCGGAGCTCTGCTTTCAGTGTTCTCTGTTTTCTCATTTGAACGTAGGGTGAAAATCAAATCTCCACCAGAAGCTGGTATCCAGTTTCCAAAGATCATCCTCAGCAAGGATGAGAAAATCCTTGGTCAGAGCCCGAATCCTAACGTGAACCCTGGCCCAGCAGGCAACCAGACTCAGAAAGCACAAGGTAAACTGTGTGGTGCACCATTTAATTCTCACCACCCTACTTGGTGGAGTTGTTGTTTCTCAGTGAGAACAGACACGATCTGTCATTGTCTTAGCATTATTTTATTTTGAAATTTATACAAAATGTGTAGCCATCAAAGAAAAATGTGGGAAATACATAGGGAACAAGAGCAGTCATTTCTCCTCATTCCCAGTGTTAGGGTTTAGTGATCTGGGCTTTCTTGATAGTTGCTTTCCTGAGTCCAGAACATTTGCTTTTTAAAATTCACAGGTATGCTTATAATTTTCTATGTATGACTATTCATGTATTTCATACCTACTGAATATCCTATTAAATGGATTCTGTCGTTTGTTCAACCTTTCCCCTAAGGAGACACATTTCCACTTCCATGCTGTTACAAATATTGCTGCATTAGATTTCTTTTTTTTTTTTGGTGGTTGTACTGGGGCTTGAACTCAGGGCCTCATGCTTATGAGGTAGGCACTCTACCATTTGAGCCATTCTACCAGCATACAAATTTTTGTATGTATAGAACATTTTTTAGGATGGGTTACCAGAACTGAAATTTCTGGTTCAAAGGATAAGAATAGTTTTGAGAATACTGACACACATTCTGAAATTCCTTTCTCCCATCAGAAATACATAGGAGTAGTAATCATCACTGTATCCTAGTCAATTCTGGGTATTTTCTTCTTTAAAAAAATTGTAGGACTAAGGGCATGGGCCAAGAGGTAGCGTGCCTGTCTAACAAGTTCTAGGCCCTGAGTTCAAACTCTGGTACTACCAAAAAGAAAATAAATAAAATAAAATTGTAAAATTCAGGGCATACTGGCACACATCTATTTTGAAGACTGAGGCAGGAGGGTCACTTGAGCCCAGGAATTCAAAACCAGCCTGGTCAACAAGACCCCAAATTCAAAACAACAACAACAAAAAACCCTGAAATAAAAGGCAAGAAAGGTGTTCTTGTTCTTGTTTTCACTCTTTTTATTGAGGCCGTACTTTTTTCATATGTTGATTAGCCAGTTTATGTACTTGCTGTCTTGTTTAATTAATGTCATGTCCACCTAATGATTTATATGAGTTCTTTAACGATAATTTCCTAATATTGTATCACTTACACATTTCCTCTCAGTTTGTCGAAACTTGACCCAAATTAAGTCATACAGAAGTACCAACTTTGTGTAGTGGTTTATTTTAGGGTCATGCTCTTGCCCAGGTTCCTTGTGCTCACATAACCATTCTTGTTACCTTGAAACTTCCTACAGCTGCCCTCCTGCCATCCCTGTGAAGAATATCTTAGGTAGAAATAAGGCACAAACACCTACTTGGGTCTATGAAAGAAGTTGCTAGCAATCTTAACACTTTCTTGTGGGGAAACAAAGTGTGCATTAGTGTGCTTCAGTGGTAGAGAGCCTGCACAGCTTGCACAAAGCCCTGAGTTCAAACCCCAGTATCACCAAAACAACAACAAAAACCCAAAGGATAATGATATTATTTGCTGTTAATTTTCCCATGTGCGAGTAAATCTTGTATGTTTTTAAACAATTACCTGTTTTCAAACATGATTACTTAGAAAATAAGGAAAGTTATTCCACAGGGCATCTGTGACAATAGCATATACTAGATTACTCAGAAACGAGTTCCTCTGTTGCTTCTAACTATTGGCGTTTATTTGATAACATTTGTATTATAACACATTTTGATTTGCTGCTTCTGCAGCTCAAGAATTATGTTTTGGGACCTGAGGAGATGGCAGTCCATAAGATTTTCTTGTTTGTTTATTATAACTTTGTTATTAAATAAGCTGGAACCTCAAAAAATAGTAGGGTAATATGTATGAGTTGATCATGCAGTTATGTCTTTTAAATGTTTGTGTTTCTAGACAGTGGAAAGTCTAAAAGAAGTACAGTGGATTCAAAGGTAAGAACTAAGCACCCACTTGTGCTCAGCTTTTCTGTGTGTGTTGTGTAGTGTGCTTGGTGTGCTTGTACATTTATATGTACACACATACATGCATGCACACATACACAGACATACATTCGCCTGCCTGATCTACCAGGAGTTGCCTTTTGTTTGGGGAGACTGTGTTGTCATACTGAAACAATTTCAAAGCAAGATCGAGTGCTTGACAACTATAATCTGGTTTTAGGAGAAACCAGTGCTTTCTTTTAGTTCATTTGTATTTTCTTTGTTATGGTAAAGGACTGTTTATCAATTGTGTTTAGTCTGTTGCAACAGCCGTTTTCTTGGGAGAAGGCTTGAGTATGCAACCATTTGTAAAAGCTCTGCCTTATTTTAATACAGGCTATTG